>NC_043712.1:78129935-78497302 GCF_006229205.1 Suricata suricatta
CCCCCCCCCCATTCATTATCTTTAGGATTAAGTTCAAATTTCCCACCATGGCAGAGAATTCCTTCCAGAATCTCATCTCCTCCAAGCATTTCAGATTCTCTTCCTCCCTCCCGCTGAGGTTGCCGCCTTGGGAACCCGCTTGCACACACCATGCAGTCCGCACACAGCTACCTCTACTTAGCACACTGTGCCACTCTCCCTAAACCACTCCCTGTGCCCCTTCCTGTCTCCCAGGCTCACCTGAAGAGTCGTGTCGTCCCCCCATGGGACCACTGGGGCACCGAAAGGATTTGCATACCTATTCCTTTTCTGTGGCTCTCGGCTGGACTGCAGGCTGCTTACAGGGGAAACGTCCTGTCAGTTATCACTGTATCCCCGGTGCTTGACATAGTGCTTAGCACATTGGGAAGTGCTTAAAAAATGTTTATTTGTTTTGAGAGACCACGAGGGAGGGGCAGAGAGAGGGAAAGAGAGAGAGTCCCAAGCAGGTTCTGCACTACCAGCTCAGAGCCTAATGTGGGGCTCGAACTCACAAACCACGAGATCATGACCTGAGCCACAGTCAGACACTTAGCTGACTGAGCCACCCAGGCTTCCTGGAAAGCACTTTTTAATGGAGGTGAGAGAGAAGGCAGTGATAGCCATAAAAAGTGACATTTTGCAACTGCCACTGCTTTCATAGATGTATCAACATGCTTTGAAATCCCTTCACTGGGAGATTTTTGATATGGAAATACAAAATGTGTTTGGTTTTTTAAAAATTTTTTTATGTTTTATATGTATTTTTGAGAGACAGAGAGAGCACAAGCAGGGGAGGGTCAGAGAGAGAGGGAGACACAGAATCTGAAGCAGGATCCAGGCTCTGAGCTAGCTGTCAGCACAGAACCCGACGTGGAGCTCAAACCCATGAACTGTGAGATCATGCCCTGAGCCGAAGCTGGACGCTTAACCGACTGAGCCACCCAGGCGCCCCAAAATGTGTTTTTGTAAAAGGGCACTTGCTTTATTAATCTGGTTATAAAGTCCATATAGACTAATTATATAAATGCAGCACATATAATACAGAAAAAAGTTACCTTCCAGATATAACCCCCATGAATATTCTCTATTGTGTCCTGTTTATGCAAGAATATTAAAAAATATGCCAGACATACTATTTGTATAGTTGGGTAACCTACATTTTAGACTTTGTGATGGCCAGCTTTCTAAGTCAGTAAATGATAACAAATACGCAATATGCAAAGACACTTTTTAAATTACTTATATTAACTCATGTAAATTCCAAAACAGCTCTATCTTAGATTATTATCTTCATTTCACAGTTAAGAGTACTAGAGCACAGAGAGGTTGTATAACTTGCCCAAGGTCACACAGCTCCTAAGTGGCTAAACCTCAGTTTAGACCTAGGCAGTTCTGTTTCAGGACCTATGATCAGAACCATCAAACAATACTATACTGTTTTTTGACTTTTAATAATGAATAATTTCAAATTATAAGCATAAACATTAATTCATTGAGTAATTCCCATCTTGTTAGACAGGAAGCCTCTTTTTTCAGTTTTCCACCAGTATGACAAACAATGCCACGATGAATAGCTTTCTACAATTATCCTTGTGCAACCATCTGGTGATTGCATTATGATATATTCCCATTTACAACTTGTTCTTCTGTGGCATTGGGAGTCTGTTCTCCTGGTTCATGTGCCTTTTGTCAGTTCTATAAACTGAGAAATTGCTTCCATAACTGTTCTGACTGGATCCCATCTTTGTTATTCATTATCATTGCATGTAATTTATTTCCCTGATAGCACTCAAATTCCAATAAAACACACATCTAACGGTTCACCTAGTTATTTCCCCTTCCCTCGCCCTCAGTAGACTATGAGCTCCAGGAAGCCATAGATCCTGTCGATTTCATAGGACACGATTTGCCCAGGGTTATGTCCATGTTCAGCCTTTAGTGGGTATTTAAGTACTAATTGAATAAACAAGTAAATTTAAATATAGTTGCTGAGCCAAGGAAATGTCCTCAAAATGTAAGCTGAGGTCACTCTCCCTAAAAACATGATGTAGAAAAAAATTCCAGACTCAAAAAAATAGCAAAATTGTTTGTAGTAAAGATACAATATGATCAAGCCTTTGAAGCAAAAATTTAGCATCTTCCTTCAATAATTACCAGGAAAACCCATATGCAAAATGTCTCTGGGTCCAATGTCATGTTGTGAGTTCACCAACAACAGGGACTACTTTTGGGGACGGCCACCTCCCACAAATAGTGGCCGGAATACCAAATGCCAGGAACAGCGGAAATCCTGTTTGCTGATTCTAAATTCCTAATGAGGATGCTGTTTGTTTAATAGTCTCTCTTCTGTTCAAGCCATGTTTTTGAAGATAGTCTTTGCGATTGTTAATAGATTCATTCACCTTTAACCTACAGCCCAGACTGCTGGTCCGTCTCCATCCTTCATCAATGTACCCAAACCGAAGAGCATGCCGCACTTCAGCAACTTATTACAGCCATCAAAGGGCTCTTTGTTTTTTAAGCTTCGTGTTTCATTAGAGAGAAAGACAAAGATCAGAATAGGGCTGAATGTATACAGTTGCAACCTTTAAAGAATATGTCATTTTCAGCCATGTTCAGATTGGCACAGGTCATTAAAAATGTACCTCCTTAGCCAAGGTCCCCAGGGGGGAAAATATTTTAAACAATTTATATTTGAGAAGAATTCTTGAGGAAGAAGTTTCTTTCAAATCTAGAAGAAAGTCTGTGATTTTAATATAAGCCAAGAAAATATATTCCTTCGCTAGAACCCTTTTGTGAGAATGAAGAACAACTTAGTGTTTCATATAAAACAATTTTTTTAATATTGGCTTTTGAGAGTGAGAATGAAAATATAAGAGCTGTATCCTGGATGATAGTAATACTGTTGTTTATAAAGTCAGGTGATATTAAGGGATCGGGTGTTCATCCTGTGCACTGTGATAAATACGAATAAAAGCAAAAACAGAGTGTTTTACTAGTGATACATCTTCTACTAGCAATTTTCTGTACTTAGTTTCCCTGCAGAGAAAGCTTTGCAAGACGTATAGGCAACTTAGGGATACCTGTATGTGTTGACATTGAAAGTAACACTTAAAACCCAAACTGTAATCCTGCGTTGCCCTGCACAATACACACAGACTTTCTGTATTGTCATTATGCTCGACATCCACCCAGCCTTATTTCCCACTCACACACCTGGCTCCGTTTCAGATAGAAATATTGTGAAAGCACCTTGCAGTCACTAAAAATGGTGTCATGGAGCCTCCAGAAGTAGGTCAGCTTCCTTTATTGTCTGTTCCTTCCCTTCCCCCTGAGCTCTGAGCTGGCCTGCAGAGCCGAGATAATTTTTTAATCCTGCTTTGAATGGCAACAAAAGGAAGAGCAAAAATGTCTTTGATGGAAGACCCCCTTCTCCCTTCCATTAACAGAAGATAATTTTCTAAATGACAAAAGGGAAAATAAAGTGAACACAAAGTAAAAATAGTGAATACCCTTGGTTTCTAAATCAGGACCTAAAAGACTCCAAAAACCTTTGGAGGGAGGGTTTTTTTTTTTTGAAAAAGTGGGGATACAGAGAGAGCACAGGCTTTTGACCTAGAAAAACCTAAGTTTAAATCTTGGCATTGCTTCACAGAAGAAAAGATCCAATAACCAGGTGCTCACTTGCATTAGTCATCAAGGAAATACAAAGTGAAATAACAGTGAGATACCACTCTGCACCCTCCAGAATGACTAGCGTGGAAAATACAAATAAGTGGACTCCTTTACACTATCCCATAGCTACTTTGTTTTACACCATATTCTAAAGCTGAGTGTGTTCCTACCGTGTGAGCCAGAAACTTCACTTGTAAGTATATAGAAAATATAAAGAGCTTTGGGAGGATGTTTATAGCATTACTGTTGATGATAGCTTAAATCTAGGAACTGCTCAAATGCCTATGGTGAATTGGATATATAAATTGTGGTAAATTTATAATATCAAACTGAAGGAAGAATAAATTTTATCTAGACACAGCAACATGAATGAATCTCATAAATATAATGTTTAGTGCAAGAGGTCAGATAAAAAGGTTACACATTGTATGATTCCTTTTATCTAAGTTACAAAAATAGGAAAGCCTATTCTGTGTGTTAGAAGTCAGACTGTGGATTACCCTGGGGGAGGGAAGGTAGTAGAACCGGAAGGGATCATGAGAGCAGCTTCTGGGTACAGGTAATGTTTCATGGTAAGGATGCTGGTTGCATGTGTGTTCAGTGTGTGAAACCCACCAGATCTATATAAATGTTAATAGCTTTATAATAGTTCTGGTTCTCTGTAAGCATTAGCTATATGTTCTTATGTATGATTAGACAGTACCAAACCCATTGACTCTATTCTGAGTGCTTTGTAAATAGGAATGAAATTAATCATCAGAACAACCCTAGATGGTAGTTATAATTATTATCATCCCTGCATTGCAGAGGAGGAAACTGATGCATGGACATGTAAGTAACTCGCCCAAGGTCCCATGGCTGGTATGTGTGAGAGCTGGGTTTCTAACTCAGCCTGTTTCTCTACAAATTCAGTGTCCTTACCACTATATTGTTGCTGCTTCTTGAAGAACTGGACATCTGTGAACTACCATTTCCCCTTTTTTTAAAAAAAATTGGAGACAACAGTGCATCAGGAGTTGTGTTGTATTAAGAATTAAATGATGTGATATATGGCAGTCATTGGGGCACCTGGCCGGCTCAGTCGTTAGAATATGGCAGTCATGTAGCCTACAAGGGACTTAATTGACGTTGGCTAAAAGCATAACTCCTGTCCTTTCTGATCAGAGAAGACACTAGATCTTCCCAATTCAGGGTCAACTAAGTTTGTCACTCACATACTCCTCTCTCCCTTTTCTGGTCCCCTTGAGGCCATGCTGTCCCATTTTTATCCCCCTCTCTATCCTCCTGGCCAATTCTTCCTACACAGTATAGCTGTCCTGCCTTAATAAGACAGAATCTCCCCCAATTTTAAATTTATTTCAGAACCATTCTATATTTTAGAGTTGCTAATGGTTGCTAAGTGACAAGAACTCACCTAATTAATATTATCCCACAAAGGTAAGCAATTTACATTTTGACAATAGTCAGCCAAATGCCAAAGGAGGGAATCCAATTTTGGAATTTATGAGCTAGGAACTATTTGGGGAATCCTTTTGGGTTAGAAAGTGTCTTGTGGTAATAAAAATAACATTTCTTGGCATTTCACACAATCCACATTAGTTTACATAGACATCATTTCACTGAATCTGTGACAGCAATCTAGTAGGGTAGGTAGTAGTATTTTGCTCATAGTAAGATGAGAAAGCTGATGCTTAATGAATTTAAATTCATTTGTTTGACAAATATAGAGCAACTGCCCTTTACCAAATATTGTTCTGAGTTCACTGGCGCTTACATTCTCAAGAGAGGAGAGTGGCCGTTCACAAATAACACACAGGTCATTTCAATGGTAGTAATGCTATGGGGAAAAGGTAATGAAACTGAATGATAGGATAGAAAAGAAGTGGCAGAGCTGGGCGAGGGCTCTATTTCATTCTAAGAAACTTAAGGCAGAATCTCCTGTGCCTTCTCACTTCCTTGTAAATAACATTTCTCCAAACTGGCTGCACATAAGAAACATCACAGAGTTTTTAAAAATGCCTATGCCCATACTCTACTTCCAAAGAGACTTTTGGATTAGACATGATACACTTAAGAGCAAAAATTACTTGAATGTGGCCCCTGAAATGACAGCACTTGCTTCTGTTGATGCCTTACATTTAATGTAAAACATGGATACACATACATTGGTCTCAGATCACTCACCTAGCTTTATTGAGACTTTTATGTGGTTTTTTTTCCCTGTGAGCACGTAATTTGTTTCTCTGCAATAGGAGAAAATACAACCTACAAAACATAAATGAGCAGAAACATTTCCTTGCAAACCCCAAAGGATCTCTGTTAGAAATTTAAAAATCGGGGATTAATGCTGTCCTTCTGGCCATTTTAATCAAGCAATCTTTGGGAAATCTTAAGTTGTGCTATATATTACCCTAAGTGTTCTCTAAGTCAAGTTTCTTATACTGGTGTAAGCTCTCTGCATGGAGGTATATGAATTGGTGTCGAATGATATTATCATCCACACTGAATGCCTTACAGTATGGGGGGGTGTTTGTAGAGAAGGAAAGGAGATGTGTTTACAGGGAGAATCCAGAATTACTCCTTACTCATGACCTCATTTATTGAGGAATAAAGAGGTCAGGAAAAAAGAAGAGGGGAGAGAAAAGAAAGGAATGAGAAAACAAGAGAAAGTTGGGGGTGTGGAAGTGAAAGAGAAGGATGTGGGCTCTGTGGTCAAAAGCAGTTGAGCCCACTCAGAAGTCAGAGAACAAAATAAAGAAACACTAGAGAAACACATGCCTTGTTCCAAGGCTGTTGCTCATTTGGGCTTGTGGCTTCCTTTTTTGCTTATTGGAGAAGGGATTATTCAAGCAGGGTGGCCATGAACGATGCTGCCGCTTATTTTCTCTGGTTCCATTCATCCGCCTCCAGCCCTCCAACTACTTCCTTCTTTGTACTGCCAGCTAGAGCGAAGGCCAGGCCCGGCTTGTTTTCTGTTGCTTGTGTAATGCTATGGGGTCCTCTTTTTATGAAAAACTACTTTAAAGTCATCATCCTCACCATCATAACTAATAACCCAATTCAATTAGAATTCAATATCAGACATTTTGGAGACCTTGATGTCTGTACAAAGGCATTTAGCCAAATTACTATATTTTTTAAATTTAATGAAGCAAGAGAATGGCTTAACTCAGAAGCATAGTTCAATCATTCTGACTCATGTTTGCCATTGGTTATGATTTGGATCATAAGAGGATATGCACATAGTTAATAAACATAACTTATAACCAAAAAGA
Source organism: Suricata suricatta (assembly GCF_006229205.1). Lineage (NCBI taxonomy): Eukaryota > Metazoa > Chordata > Mammalia > Carnivora > Herpestidae > Suricata > Suricata suricatta. The sequence goes on from NC_043712.1 coordinate 78,136,907, forward strand.
ACAAACTCTGTTATCAATCTTTTTGGGAAAGTCAACTCAGATTATTGAGTGGATGTAAGAACCCAGTGAATTTACAGGAATTGTGTGCTGTATAATCAAAGCATTTTGTGTTGGAAATTTTACTTAGTATCATGGGTAAATGTAGTAGCAGCCATATATTCAATTGCTACATTCAAGAAATATGTAATCTGTTGAAAAAGTCTTGAAAGAGTTTTCATGGAGCAAGTTTTATGTCTAGAGGGTTCTAAATGAGTTAAAAAAATACAAATAGAGGAAGAGATTCTCCATCCTCCATAATCCACCTATCATTAAATTCATGACCCCTCAGTGAGGGAATTATTATCCCTTTCTAACAAATGGGTACACTGTGGGTCACACAGGTTAAGTGACTTAGCCAAACTCCCACAGTTAACAGACAGAAGAACCCACATAGAAATTCAGGTCTTAGCCTGCAAAGACAAAACCCCTTTCCATTTTACTACAAAATCCTAGTTAGGAAACATTTATAGATGTCCAGGTGCTTGTCAAATTGGTTCATCTTTAATTTCCAAAATGAGTAGATCCAGAATCACCTGAGAAACTTGATGAAAATACAAATGCTCTGGCCCTATCATCCTTGAAAGAGCTTGACTTCTGTGTTCATTATTAGCTCTCCACCAAAGTTTGAGAGACACTGGTCAAAACCACCCATATTACAGATGATCTACAGAGGTTTGTAGTTTCCCCAAAGCTACAGCTACATATGGTAGAGCCAAGGCTCAACCCAATCTGACCCCAAACTCTTTGTTTCTGAACTCGGAATGAGATACCAATAGAAATGGAAAGTATGGAAAGCATATGCTACCTAGAACCAATATTCATTATAAAGGAATATGGAAAAAATAATATAATAAAGAAAAGTCTTCCCCAGAGAAATTTCCAAGCAGTGTTTTGATCTCCAAGAGCCAGGGTTGATTTATAATAAACAGTCCATGTGCCGATGTAGTTATTGATGCCGGGATGCTTCTTTTCTTTCTGAATCTTGCCATCCTTTTCCTTTGACTCTCCTCTTAGACTTCCATGTATTTTTGGCCTGGGCATGATTGTCAATCTCTGCTTTGTTTGAGATTGTCTGCTACACCTGAATGGTTGATTCAACTCTGTGTGTGTGTACATATATAATTGTGTGTGTTTGAGATTCTCAAGGTTAGTTCTAGAAAGAATAGAGGAAATGGTGCTAGCATAGACTTTTGAGAAGGAAGGCTGTCTGTCCCTTTTCAAAGATCTGTTTCTGGAAAATATCTCAGTTAGACGGTGGCTAGTTGCTCCTGCTAGTGCTTGCTTACCTGCGCTGTATGATGCACTTGTCTAACAGATAAAAGCCAAATGACATCCAAAGGGAAGTTGAAAAGAATATATAGTAAGATTTTATAGGAAAAAACCTTCAGGTTTAGAGCAAAATATTTTACCAGATTTCCAAGGGCTTCTACTGGTTATTTTTGTAACTGATACAGACAGATTAATTTTTGTAAGTAATGATTTGGGGGTGGAAACTACTTGCTGAACTGAGGAGTCAAGATAAACAGTGATCCTATCTATTTCCCCAGAGTCCAATGAGTTCTCAGAAGGTACCTGACATTCAGGGGAGCAAAGTCTGGTCCAGATGCACATTTGGTACAATCCAACCCCTCTGGGTCTTTCCCAGTGTGAATTGGAAACGGATAGTTTGCCACCTCTAATAAAATGCCTCTTGGCTTTCTGCATCAGCCTGTGCGTATCAACAGAATCTACAGGACATGGGAGCACTGCTCAGCCCAGGGCCGATGCCACACTGCAGATTTCACTTTACACTGCAGAATGATTTTCAGATTCTGTTCTTGCATTCTTTAAGTTCAAACCACTAGAAATCATAAAGTTCCTCATTTCAAAGAGGAATCTTAAGTAAATGCTTCAGCCCTAATGCTCTCTCAAGAGAGTCAGTTTTGTCCCTCACTTAGACACCACAATGCTAGCCATCCTTCAGTCATTCAAATACAGACCAGCTCCTTCTCTCCTCTGGTCCATGCATGGTGCTCCCTCAGTCTCTAACACACCCCTTCTCTCCACTTGCCATCCCTGCCCCCAAACTTGCCTGCTCAGGGAAGCCTTTTCTAAGGACTTTATGGAAATAGGTCTGTGCTTGGTGTTCTATTTGTTTTGTGATGGTTTCCTTCATGCCATTTATATTGTATTCTCTTAAATATTTATGTATATTTTTGTTTACTTCCTTTGTTATGTGTTTCTTTTAGTTCCCCAGTGTCCTGTGAGTCCTCTAATGGTAAGGAATATCCCATCACATAGCATCACACTTAGCACATGGTAGATGCTCAAGAAATTTTGAATTGATGGACCGGCGAGACCAAGAGATTGAGACTGAGCCCTTCCTTGCCTACATTTCCTACTGATTCCCTTCCAGTCATGTCTTTACACTCCAGTGGAGCCTTAACAAGGTTCCAAATGAACTTAAAGAGAGAATATCACTTGGTGATGAAAAGCATAATCTCACACCCCCGCTTTGCCACTTCACAGATGGGAGAACTTAAGCAAAACATTCCACCTTTCTGTGGGTAAGTTTCCTCATCTGTGAACTGGTGATAATAACAGCATCTAATTCAAAGGTTATAGTGAGTCTTCAGGAAGTTAACAGACCTTATGTGCCTTTTTGTTTTTAACAGTAGCTGGCACGTATGTGCTAGCTCATATCCCCCAGGAAATAGTTTTGAAAGCTTTATACAGGGGTTCCAGCACCTGCAGGAATCCTACATTCACTGCAGGAGCTTAAAGCCACCCGACTGAGTGCCTGTGTTGTGTGTTTTAAATAATGATTCCTCACTTGAGGTCTTGAGCTAGAAAGTAGGGTACTGTAATTAAAATGGAGAATATGCTTCATCAAGCTGAATTCCAGAGGACTTTATGTACTTTATTTCCACGCAACATTCATGCTTCAGGAAGCAGTATCTTATGTCATTAGCAGGATTAATTAATTTTACCTTAATAGATGGGTACATGGAGGAGAAAGACGCCCCAGGGCCAGAGAAAGAGGGAACAAAGATGCATAGGAAAGGTTGGAGCAACTCCGTTTTGTAATTCAGCACTCAGTGAAAAGATGGAGCTGTCTCTCTTTCAGATTTCCTCTCTTATCTCTCAATATAAATTTTAATTAGATTTATCTTAGGAAATTTCTCTTTCCAATTGTTCAGTGGCAAAATCAACCCTGTGAGTATGTCCAATCGCTATAACCCAATTAGGAGTTTGTTGATTTATCTCAAGAAACTGCTCCTTGAAGCATGTTAGGTAAACCTCCCTGCTGCTATTCAGATCTTGTACTTCTCTAAGCAATTGGGCTGGCTAATATTTGCTCTACTGCTGAAATCAGAGGGAGAAGTCATTAATCTTACTGAATAATTAATATATATGAGAGAAAGGGGGGCGTTAACTATCAACATCTGAGAGAAGTTTCAGGGACAGTTGGGCGATTAGTAGCAATAGTAGGTGGAAACCCTTGCTCACTTTAGAAAGTTCTGTCCTCGATGAAGACAATAGCCTTGGGAGGAATTTTGGAAAAGAACAATGATCTTAAGCAAACAGAGTCATTGGTGACCTTAAAGGGAGCAGGCTTGGGGTTCAGTGAACTGTGAAAGGAATAGGACCTCAGGAAGCGGACAGAATGTGGCTACTATGTATTGGAGTCTGTTCTTCACAATTCATCCAGGTCTCTGTGGTGTTAGAAGCAGCCTCAGTGAACAACTCAAAGCTCATGACAAGTGACAGTGAGCACTTTAGTTCCCTCTGCCCCCGTTCTGCATGCCCAGCACCTCTTGCACTTACAGTCATGCAGTCCCATGTCCTGTGGCCCATCCCAGCAGATCTCAAAGTCCTAAAAGTGGCCAATCAACTTATGCTTATTTACTGAACAGAATAGACTGAGGCAATGCAATAAGAGAAGAGGGTCCTCATAGGAAATCAGAGAACAAATCCTCAGAAACCAACTGAGATGTCAAAATTCAGTACTTTATTAAATCATAACGAGTTCTTTAGAAGCAACCACCTCGCAAAACATTTGCTAGCTTTTAGTCTGAGAATCTAATCAGGTTCTCAACTGATTTCTGCAGGGCCTAGGAGAGGCATAAGGAATCGCAAATACAATTTTTAGAGCCCTCCTGCCCCAGGAACATGGAAGGATTTCACAATCCATCCAGTAAACCTTCAAATCTCTATTTAATGATGGCCACATTTTCAGTCAGGTACATTTTGAAGCTGTTTTCCTGGTGAGATTTCCTCAAAATAGAGTCAGTGAATATGCTTCTTACAAATGTGTTTATTTTAACTCAAGAATTGGCAGTCAATTAAAATATTGGTTTATTTATTTATTTATTTATTTATTTATTTATTTTTGGTCTACAGGGAGATTTGTATTATTTAGTAACTTTGGACACTTCTGCCTGTAATATGTTGCAAAGTTACTTCAGCAAGAATGAAATATTCTAAAACATTACCATGTTGGGGTGACCGGGTGGCTCAGTCAGTTGAATGGCTGACTTTGGCTCAGGTCATGGTCTCGCAGTTTGTGGGTTCAAGCCCTGTGTCAGGCTATGTGTTGACAGTTCTGAGCCTAGAGCCTGCCTTGGGTTCTGTGTCTCCCTCTCTCTCTCTCTGCCTCTCCCCTGCTCATGCTCTCTCTCAAAAATAAATAAATGTTTAAAAAAAATTTTAATAAAAAAATATTACCATGTTTACTGTTTCCACTGTAGCGTCATACAATCTAGATCTTCAAAGGGTTGATTTTAGAATCATAAATACAGCTTCTTATGGGGGTGTGGTGATACCCTGAGGGAGATAAAAGATTTGCCCAGAGATCATAGTTTGTGGCCAAACTGAGAAGGGAAACCAGAGAATAAAACATAAATCTAATTCCAAGCTCAGTGCCTATTTCTGTGCCAACCTGTCTGCTTTTCACAAAAAGCTTTTAAAATTTTATTTCATTTTGAAATGGGCAATTATGAAGGTATCTCATCAACTCTCGCCATGTGGGGAAGATGCATTGCAGTATAATAGGGATGCCTGCATGGCTCAAGTCAGTTGAGCATCTAACTCTTGGTTTTAGCTCAGATCATGATCTCATGGATTGTGGGTCTGAGCTCTGTGTTGACGGTGTGGAGCCTGCTCAGAATTCTTTCTCCCGCTCTGTCCACCTCCCCCTCCCCAACTTATCCATCCCACCCCCCTCAAAGAAACTTAAAAATTACATATATAACATAATTCCTTTAAAACTCTTTTCACCTCATGGCACATTTCCTCATTGTGTTAGTATTGAACCAAAGTATAAGATAATGTCTTGGGCTGATTTGCTTCAGAAGGTGTATGAGAGAGCAAAGATTCAAAACTGGTGATAAGTCAGGCATCTTTTGTAAGATCTGGGATGTTGAGAGTCGGCAAGATCTTGACAAATGTGAGTTATGGCCGAGAAATCATATTTGGATTTCTTCTTTGATGCCAAAGCCTGGAGTCAACTGAGCGGAGTCGGAGAGAGCTGGGTCTTAGTTGACTTTACCTACAGGGACTGCTCTTCTCCTGAACAGAGAGAGTATATCCCATTGAGTCATAATGAAATCTATTAGCTGAGTCAACTCTAACAAGAGGAGGCTTGTGTGAAACAGAAGCCCCGAGAGCACCTGAGGTAGTGTTCAGCTTATCTGAACCATTACCCAAAACACCCATTAGCCTGGTAATGATCAAACCATGATCAGTGCTGATTTCCTTACCTCTATGACACCATAGTGGTGTCAGAATAAATCAGTTGCTTTCCAACTGAGCTTTTCCATTTTTACTAATTCAGCCTGGTTTCCTTAACTGAATCTAAAGAGTTAATAATGAAACATCCTGTGGTGGGCTATAAAGTACAGAACCATATCCTTAGCTGAAGCTTAACCAGAGGATGGACATACTTCCCTCTCTCTCCATGGCTGCCAGGTACTTATAGAAAATTTAATGAATGGACTTAAGTTTTTGTAAAGTGTTATTTTGTCTCAGAAATCCCTGTAAACTGAATCAAAGCAAAGCAATACTATTGTTCACATCTCACGATTGGTACATTTAATCATTTATTTATGTGTTAATTTGCTACTCTTGTTGAACTGACAATACATTGATGCCATACAATTAACTTAAAAAACTTTACAACTTTAACTGTAAATTATAAAGTTACTTCCGTGAAACAATTGCCCCATGTTTTGGACAGCCAAGAGAAGATCCTTTAGCATCCAGCAGAAATCATGGCACACAGTTAGAGGACTTCCTTAACTTCAGGGACAGAGATTAGTGAAAGAATTGATGCACCAAGGAGGATATTCAATTATATGTTCATTAACCTAGAAACAGAAATATACAGGATAGGAAAACTGCAAGATTTATCATAAAATTTTGGTTTTAAAGCTTGTCACTAATCCAAAAAGCTTTGGTGAAAACACTAAACGACTTGTCATTTGGAGAAAATTCTTTCTCTAGAGAGTTCATTTTTCCCTTTCTTTTTGATCTTCTATTCTAATAAATAAATTAAAAAAAGAGTTAAATAGTGATCAGTTCTGTGTTTCACTTCTTTAAATGATTTTTTTTCAAACTTCATTTTATTATTATCATTTGGAAGCCAAGAGGTATAAACTTTGGACATAGCTCTATTTCCTGGGTTCTGTCTGTAATCCATTTTACCCATCAAAAAGTCAAATTTATGAAGACATTCTTATTTTTAATTGTGAACATATTTTCTTTATGCATTTTGTTACTGCATTTGAATACACCATCTTAAAATTACATACTTTTTGCCTTTCTATTTCTTGAATGCATTCAGAAATAGTTTTTAAAATTTACTGATATTTGTTTCCAAATACAAATTACACATTTCAAATTATTCTTTTCTTAAAATTTTGCAATCATTGTTTATTTTTGAGAGAGAGAGAGAGACAGTGAATGAGCAGGGGAGGGGCAGGGAGAGAGAGAATGAGGGAGACACAGAATTGGAAGCAGGCTCCAGGCTCTCAGCTGTCAGCACAGAGCCTGATGCAGGACTCAAACCCATGAACCATGAGATCATGACCTGAGCTGAAGTCGGATGCTTCACTGATTGAGCCACCCAGGCGCCCCTCAAATTACTCTTAAAACATATGACTTACACATGCATATAAACACACTTACTATAAGGATAGTGATTGTTATGCCAAATGCCCTATTGAACATAAGTTCCTGCAGTCTGAATTTTATCTACTCAAAGTTATATTGCTTATCATTATTCTTATATAACTCATAAAAAGTAGGAAACAATTCTCTTACATTCAAAAACTAAAAACTCACGTTTTGGAAAAAAGTCAGTCGTATGTTCCTTTATTCAATCCAGAGTTTGGAGGATATGGTAACTGGAGCCCCAGAGTTCAAGGTTACCTGCGTCTTCTCCCTTTGGTTATTGCATTCAGTGCAGATGAGTACAGGTACCATACTTCTCAGCCATTTTTCTCTACCTTGCTTCTTGTCTCTTAAGCCCCAAATCTCAACTAAATGCACTAACATGATTTTGTCTTGGTTTCGATGAATATTTAAAATGAACTATTTGCCAAAGTGTTTATGGAAACCACTTTTGATATTTGAGTTAATTGAATTTAAATCATATTTAATTGCAAGAAAAGTGCCATGCTGTCCTGTTCCAGGACATCCTCACTCTGCAGTAATTCTGCATCGCATTCCATAGCAACTCCTAACATAACATTAATGAGAATATGTGATGCTTGACTCTATCCTTCACTTTCTGTTTATTGCAGGCTCAAATAATATTGCGGCTTAAATGTTAAGATTTGAATAAATAAAATAGGTCAATGATTTACAAGTTATACTTTTTAAGTAATCAAAAACTAGTTGTAAGCAAAAAATAATAAAAGATGATCAAAGGAAGCCCAAAAATTCACCCATAAAAGCAATTTTCACGGCACTGCTGAATCCTTATGTAGGACCGTATTGAATCCTCATGAAGTAACAACATGGACAATTTTTTAAACTGTAATTTTAAAGATGGTAATTAGCCCTTATTTACCAGTTGCTCCCAGTATACGGCATTATGCTAGGAACTTTAAAATATGACTATATTTCCCTCTAGTAATTTGGCTTTTCCCACCCCACCCTCCATTATGTACTGAGGATCATTTCATTTCGACCCCCACTCCCAAAAGGATGAATATCCAAAGTAAAACTGTTGGTAGCCCACGAAATTGCCTCCTGCCTCCACCATTTACAATATGTACTTTTCTTTCTTAGAGTCTCTGAACCTCAGTTGCTGCAGGTAAAATGAGAATAAAAATATCTACCTCATAAAAATTGTAGTGAGGAACAAATCACATTTTGTACATCCAGTGGTAGATACTTAAGATTTCAGGTTTTTTCTCTTTTAGCAGAGGAACTGAAGAGCTGATGGTTTGAGGGTTAATTCTAATTCTACACAGAGAAGGGAGGCTAGATGGAGGGGTTGGGAAGGAGGATAGCAAAAGTGTCCTAAAAAGGCACTAAAAACTCTTAAGTGTGTTCAAGTGCTTAGTGAAGCTTCTGGTTAAGAGAAGGACCCTGTGCCAGAAAACGTAGGAGAAGAAATTGTTTTTGAAGTATTGTTGACACACAAAGTCACGTTAGTCTCAGGTTACAGCATGGTGATTCACAACTCTACATGTTCTGCTCTGCTCACCATCTGTCACCATAACAACACTGCTACAATACCGTGGGCTATATTTCCTATGCTGTACCTTTCATCCCCGTGACTTCTTTCTGTAACTGGAAACCTCCCACACTCCCCTTCATCTATTTTGCCCAGTCTATCTACCACCCTTCCCTTTGGCAACTATCCATTCTGTGTATTTATGGGTCTGTTTCTGTATTTGTTTATTCATTTGTTGTTGTTTTTTATATTCCACATATAAGTGAAATCATATGGTACTTGTCTTCCTCTCTTTGGCTTGTTTCACTTAGCGTAATACGCTCTAGGTCTGTCTGTTGTCACAGATGGCAAGATCCATTGTCTTCTATGGCTGAGTAATATTTCAGTATATATATGCCACATCTCGCAATGGACAGTTGGGTTGTCTTCATACCTTGGCTATTGTAAGTAATGTTGCAATAAACACAGGGCTCTTTTCAAATCTATATTTTCACTTTCTTTGAGTAAATACCCAGGAGTAGAATTACTAGATCATATGGTATTTCTCTTTTAATTTTTAAAGGAACCTCCACATTCTTTTCCTTAGTGGCTGCACCAGTTTATATTCCTGCCAAGAGTGCACAAAGGTTCCCTTTTGGGAGAAGCAATTTTTCTTTGCCTGTGTTAAGGATGGATTTTCTAGTTATCAAGATCAGCCATAAAGATACTCATCTAGAACCCAGTCAACATGTGATTTTAGATATACTATCCTCAACCCCTCCCCCAGAAGGTGTGGTTTTGTAAAACACAACCTATCATATGGCTTAGACTCCAAAGATGTGAAAAAGTATGAGGAAGACATATATTTAATAGATGAGCCAAAAAAAGAAGGAAATGTTTGGAGACTATTGGAATTTATCAACTACCAACTAAATAAACCAAGAGACTTCTTTTCACTGTTTGAGAGTGAATATGGCTAGAACATCTAGGAGGATGTAGAATCCCTTCTTTCCTGAGAGGTCCCACCTGGAATTTAGAGGAAGCCACAGTTGATTGGCCAACTAAGAATCAGTAACTCATATCACATGGTGCTATGGCAGAACAGGGACCTAGGGCATTTTTAGGGACAACATGATTGCAGTCTACAGAAATCTATTTGAACTAGATGCTCTTGTAGGATGTTAACTGTCAGGGCAACCTCTCAGATAGCCAAAGAATGACGGTTGTATGATACCCTGCTTCATCTCTCCACACACCTGCTTTGTCCTATATCTCTCCAAGGTCGTGTTTCTCAGAACCTCCTGGGTTCAATTACTCCATGTCATCGATGGCTCTGGTTTGTCATGTTTCCTTTGGACCCAATTAAAAATGTTTGGCTGGTACATACAATGAAGCATCCAGAGAAGCTATTCCATGCTGATAGTCAGTATCACAGAGTCCCTGTGCTTGTATTGTGCGTGTGGCTTTTAGAGTCTCAAGAAAGACCCTATTACTGGTTGTAGTTAACTTGTAGATTGGTTGGTTCCCTTGGATCATATTTCTACGTTGCTCTGTCAACATGGCCAGAGTCAAGATCACATGAATTAAGTACAACTCTCCCTATGATCACTCTTTTAGCATAAACTGAAGAGGGAAGGCAATTTTTTGAAAGGAGTGAGGGAACATGATCTGTTCAGACAAGTCCAAATATCTTTCATGGAGCTTAAGCTTGCAGTTCTGCAGGTAGCATGATCTGCAGTTCCAAATGAAGAAACTGAGGCTCCAAGATCTTAAAGTTCCCCAGTGTCGTACCTAGTAAGTTACAGAAATGATAGTTGATCCCAAATCTAACTCTCTGACCCCAAACCTCATGTTCTTTTCATCTTGCCTTACTAGCTAAATATTCAGATGGCTTGCAAAGATGGAGGCAATTCGCTTGAAGTCAGAGAACTCTTAAAGAACCGAAATAGCTTCTTCACTTCCAATTAGTATAATCATTATCTTGTAAATAAGAGATTTCTCAGAAAAGTTATTAATAAAAAAAAATACTGCCTATGAGAATGCTATTAGAAATGAGTAATTAGTGAGAGGTGAGGAAACTGCTCCAGGTCTGAAAGTAGGTAGAAGGCAGCCTAGGTTTGGGGACAGTGGATGATACCTCAAAGCAAAAGAGAGACCGATTGATTGTGCTGGCCTCATAGTTTTGCCCTACATCATTCCTGCTGGCACAACCTGTCCACTACTGTGACTTTGCCACATCTCCCTTATTTTGTACAAAATGGGCACCTCAGACTCTGTGTCCCATCCTTAGAGAAACCCTGGAAAAAGCAATATGGGAGAAAAGTATTCAGAAAATCCTTGCAAACGATAAAGACAATGAAACCAGCTTTTGGAAGCTGGCAACCTAAGAAAGTATATAATAAAACATATCTACACACACACACACACACACACACACACACCCTGTGCTTGCGCTCGCTCTCTGTCTCTCTCTCTCTCTCTGTCTCTCTCTCTCTCTCTCTCTCTCAGAAAACTTTAATGTACTTCTCTAATTTACAAGATTGGAAGATTTGGATGCCTTTAAGTCTTTGCTCATTGCATTGAAAGTTTTTTACCTTTTCTGATGCTGTGAATTTCCTGAAATTTTGTCCATCGATCTACACAGCTATCTGACAGCTGCTTTGTGGATGACATTCATTAGTATCATTCAGAGAACATTCAATAGTGTTTTATCTGCAGCTTACTACATTTTCACCTCCTTTAGGCATAACATAATAGTAGGAAAGTAAATTTAAATTTCCATAAAAATGTAAGGAGAAGCTCCCTCTTTAGCTTCTACGTAAGAGAACTTTGGCCCCCTCAGCTTCCTATGAAAAGAGTACAATAAATTCAGACACCTAGTGATGATAAGTAGAAAACCATTTCAGTATGTTTGTAATAAGGTATAGTACAAAACCATGATCAGTAAGACTGAGCCCTTCAACTGTGACAGTCATGGAGAATTCTAGAATAAAGCTGCACGTTTTTTGAAATGGAATTTCTTTCTGTGTGGTACATTTTCAGGCCAGCATTCAACCTTCAAGCTGGAAATTTTCTTTTTTTATGCCTTTATTTTATTTTGAGAGAGAGAGCAAGCAGAGGAGGGGCAGACAGAGAGGGAGACACAGAATCCAAACCAGCACAGAGCCTGATACAGGGCTCAAACCCATGAGCTGTGAGATCATGACCTGATCTGAAGTCAGACGCTTAACTGACTGAAGCACCCAGGCATCCCAAGCTGGAAATTTTCTGATTATATACAATGCCTACCAGGGGGGAGCTGTCAACACAGGTCTCCTCTAATTGGAAGATTTAGTTGACATGTTCTGCATTGTTGATATTTGCGATCTCAAACCTGCAAGCTTCCAGAGATATACCTTTGAAAATGTAGTCTTCAATATTCCTTCCCTAAGCACACCCAGGACTGAGATTGTCTACAAGTTTTAGTGTGTGTAGGAGCAACACAGCCAAGTGCATCAGATAGATATGCAGAAGACTAAGTAAGTTACAGCAAATTTCAAATAATGGGTCACAGAGAAGTGGTTCTTTTTGTTAACTTCTATTATTAAAGAAAGCCCCAGCCTGGGATGTGAGTTGAATTAGAAAGTGATGTATGTCTCTTTGAAGCAGATCTACTTGAAGAAACAGTTGTGGCTTTTTTTTCTGGGATGTTTTAAGATCTAAAAAAGTAATTTTACCTTTGCTATCTTTCTGCCCCCTTTTCAAATGCCTAACACATCTTTTTGGGAAAGGTTCCTTTTCATTGTTTGGTGAGTCTCTCCACTGAATCACATGCAGTCTTTTAATTTTGCAAAAGAATAGGATTCCTACATTAGTATCTCAGAATTATATAGCCATCAATCTTTACAAACAAATACAAATAGCTTCACAAATACAGGACTTTGGGCTAGACCTGAAATATTTCACAAATGCTGCTCTGTCTCGCTTTAGTCTTAGGGACACCTCACTCTGAAAATCACACAAACTCAGATTTCTGATTTATTGCTGTTTCTTGTCAAATTACAAATTGGGGAAGGAAACCATTGTAGGTGATATTCTTGCCAATATCATCGATCTCTTCACCGGCAACCTATGAATTGTATTTGGTCTTCCTGAAACAGGGATGAGTTTTCTATGTGGATTAGTAATCGTTTGAGATCATGCAGGTTGTGTGTTGATTTTAAAGGTAGTTGGAGGTGTTTTGGTTTGTTCCAAGCACACCTTTTTATTTCCTAGTTACGAGCAGATCATCAGATGCCTCACTGAAACGGAGCCCTCAGCTGAGCTGATACTGTTTGCAGAGAAGTCAGACTGACTTCATTCAATTTGTAAACAATTCCTGAACCCAGGAAAGGCTTTGTCTTCTTCCAAGCCCAAATTGTGTTTCAGGGAACTTCTAACCTGTATTGACAGTGAGAACTTTATCTCCACTGGGCTGGCTGAAAGGAGATACTGTGCTTCTTCATCTATCTTAACATTAAATTATTTTCAGAATGTTGACGCCTCCCAACCCCCCACCATCTAATCCATATTCCACCACCACTTGTTCCATGATATCTACCATAGAAACGACGTAGGTTCTGTATAGTGACTCCTAATCCTTCTGTAGCTACTCTGTGTGAGACCCACCTGAGATTCCTACAGCCTCCCCAAAACATTTACCTTTGTGTCGCTAGCAGAAACATTTGGTTTCATAGGTCGTTACAGTAGGGTGGTGATTCATCATTTATTTGCCCATAGGACTCTCAAAAACATACTGTTTCCATTAATATTGAGCAAAGATTGGTTTTGTATTTGAAGTATGCTTCTCATTTTCAGGTTCAATTTTGGGCTTGTGAGCAATTTCAATAATAGCCTTTTCAATAATGTGTAAAGTAGACTTCATCGAACACCCTTAAGCAAGCCTGCTCAAATCAATCAAGTTGCTGTGTAGCAAATTTAAATGTTGGAAAAACAGCACCATCTGCTGGAAAGGGGCAGGTAGAGAAATAGTTGTTAGCCAAGTATTGGAGAATCTGAAGGCCAAAATCCTTGACTAGCTGGAATCCGTGCATGTCTGTATTCAAGTAATTCGCATTACAAAATGGCAATGGCAACTGTGTTATTTCAATGATAACGAGTCTTCAAGTCTTTGTGGCTGAATAGAAAGAGCACAGAATGAAAGTAGGCTTCTTGCCCTGATTCACCCTTCTTCTTATTTTCTCCTACTCCCCCCCCCCCCCATCTGTATAACCTTAAGGAAATCACTTCTTTAAAATAAGAGAGCCTTGGGAGAGACTTAGAGATGCGGAATAAAGTAAGGGTTAGAAATCTAGGCTCTGAAGTCAGCATGGCTGGGTTCAAATCCCAGGACTTCTGATTGTTGATGTTGTTTTTATTTTTTTAATGTTTACTTATTTTTGAGAGAGGGAGAGACAGAGTGTGAGTGGGGGAGGGGCAAAGAGAGAGGGAGACACAGAATCCAAAGCAGGCTCCAGGCTCTGAACTGTCAGCACAAAGCCTGACTCAGGGCTCAAACTCACAAACCACAAGATTATGACTTAAGCCAGTCAGATTCTCAACTGACTGAGCCACCCAGGTGCCCCCCAGGACTTCTCTTTAATGGCTGTGTGGTCTTTGGCTGGCTCTAATCCTCTTCCCCATCCTCATCTATAAAATTGCTGAAGGGGTGGTAATCAAAACAAAGACACTGAATAAATGAATGAATAAGTGAATGAATGAATGAATGAATGAATGAATGAATGAATGAATGAATGAATGAATGAAAGAGTTCCTTATGTGGGTCATGGGGCATGATGTAGGTATTGTACCTAAATTTCCAACCTTACATTAGTCAGCTGAGACAATCGTTGCTAGAGTGCTTTAATACCTTATAAGTCACATTAGTGCAGTAAAATACAAGCCTTAGTGTTAGCATTTAGTCAAATTTTAACTGAGCAAGATTGGTACTAGCAACACAGGCTTGATGACTGCTTTAATACACTGCCAGAGAGACTATTAATTGAAAAAGTAATTTGGCAGTAAAAGGAAAAGCTTTGAAAACATTCATTTAGTTGGAGTCAGTAATTGTACTTCTAGGAATCCATCCAAAGAAAATCATTGGAGACATAGAAATAGGTTTATGGTCAAGAATGTTCATACTAACATAGTTTATGATGTTGAAATACTGGAAAGGCAATGAGTCATCAACAGTATGAGATAAGTCACATAGAATACTGTGCAGCATTAAATATCATGTTTTGAAGAATCGTGATATAAGGAAATCATCACAATATAATTATGATATAAAATAATAGGATGTGAAAGTGGATGGCCAGTGTGATTATAATTTTGGAAGGAAAAAGAAAAGGAGTGAAGGGAGGAGCCACACAACAGAACGTCAGCAGTGGTTATCTCTGTTAATGCTGTTAGCACTGTTGACATTCTGAGCCTTACAATTCTTGTGTACATGTAGGGGCGGGGGAGGGGTGCTGGCGCCGTCCTATTCACTGGAAGATGCTCAGCACCATCTCTGGCCCCCAGAGATGTGACAACCCAAAATGTCTCCAGATGTTGTTAAATGTTCTCTGTGATGGGGTGTGGGGTCACTCTTAATGGAGAACCACAGATTTAAAGGAAAGAAGTAAAATAAAGTTATTTCTGTGCTTGTACATTACTAAGCCAGCTTGATCAATACACTGGTTAGAGGTATCAAATTGAGAACATTAAGAGTGACTCACTAGCTGTCCAGGGTCTTGCCTCACGAAAGTTCTTGGGAAGTGCCCTTGACATGTGGCAAGGACTCCTAGGAGGTACATTCTATGCACACACTGAGAAAAAGATTTTCTACCACATGACCCTCAGACTTGAGGCATCTTTCCCTGTGTGTCAACTACTTTATAGTCATCTCTTCGCAGAAGAGACTCAATTCTCATCACTGACAGGTGGTGATGACTTGCGTTTTTTCTTCTTTGTGCTCTCTATCTGTTCCATACTGTCCTACAATTAATGTGAATCAATGTTATCAGAAGAAAAAGCAATATGTCTTAAGAACCCCAGCCCCACCCACAGGCTGGGAAGGAGATGCTCTAACCCCGGCTACTGTTGTTCCTATGTAATCCTAATGTGTTTCATCTTCTTTTTGTACTTCTACGGTCATCTTCACATAGAACAGACCTGCATCATTGCAATTGTAAATATGAACATGTATCGAACGGGAAGACATGTCATGGGAGTGAAAACTTAGCTGCTTTAAGTAGCATTTTCCTTCTGGTTCTCTAGGCTGTGTTTTCTCAACTAGTTTACCCATCTTGTCAAAGAAATTAACACAATGAGCAATTTGTAGCCTCTGGTTAATTGGCCCTGGAGAGGCAGCATACTTTGTATGGGCCCAATAGCCTACTCCATTTATTTTTTTTTGTTTATTTGTTTAATGTTTAATTATTTTTGAGACAGAGCATGGCGGGGAATGGGCAGAGAGAGAGGGAGACACAGAATCTGAAGCAGACTCCAGGCTCTGAACTGTTAGCACAGAGCCTGATGCAGGGCTTGAACCCATAAACCGTGAGAACATTCCCTGAGCCAAAGTCGGAAGCTTAACCAACTGAGCCACCCAGGCGCCCCTAGCCTGCTCCATTTAGAAAGCCAAAGTCAGGAAGGCCAAGCACTTATTGGTGGGCACGATTTCCAAGAGGCCAATCAGTCTTATCTTGTATTCTGATAAACCAATCATCGCCTGAGGAGCCTACAGCAGGTGAGCTTGTGTGGAACATGCTTACAGAGTCACTTCTCTTTCCTCGGAGCCCAAACATTACATTCTTTACAACATGCTGGTTACATGCAAAATCTCCTTTTGAAAAAATAACCTCTTTGGGGAGCCAACCTCAATGTGTGGAGAGAAAACGAGCCTGAGACCACTTCACTGCACAACAATAACTGGAATCAAATAAAATGAGCCAGCAGTTTCCTGTAACAATTTTTTCAAATGAAACTTCCTTACCCGTGGAGCATCAGTGGGTGAGGGTTTCACCACAAGCTAAGTTAAAAGAATTGTGATAAGTTCTGAAAGCAATGATTTGGTAGGAAAAAAAATGGAAATCAAAGGAAAGTATTATTTATCTTCAAACAACAGCAGGGAGAGTGTGTGTAGAAGACATGCAGAGACGTCAAAGTGTAAGGATTAACTTTGTGCTATTTAAACTCCTTTCCTAAATAGCTTTATCGATATATAATTCACATAACATTAAATTAATTCATTTGAAGAGTATCATGGAATAATTTTAGGAAATTTACAGAACTGTGTATTTTCAGTACACCAGTTGAACTTCTTTTTGAGGCCTAACATTTGATTGTCCAAGTCTAACCATGCCAGTTCGGGCATGATGCATGGAGATGAGTGTGTGCGTGTATGAAGACAGGCTTCAGAGAGGTGGTGTTTATTCAGAATTTAATCATTTTGCCATGAATTGAGTACAAAGGAATGTAGTGAATGCAGAAGGAAAGATACTTAGGTTCTTCAGAGTCCTGGTTTAGAAAAATCTTTTTTTTCAATATGCACATAGATAGGCATGGGATAATGTATTCTTTAGTATATCAATTTCTGCTTAACATGTCAGTGAGAATCACCCATATAGGTGCTTGCAGTAGCAGTTTATTCTTTCTTGCTGTGCATAGTATTTCATTAAGTGAGCATGCCATGCATTTTATTTGCCTATTCTACAATGAATAGAAATTTGGGTTGTTGCCAGTTTAAGGCTATTATAAACAACAATGACATACACATTCATCTACACTTCTTTTTGTTAACACATTATGCACTTCTGTTCTATCTGCCTAGGAGTGTGTTGACTGGGTCCTAGGGTACGCATATATGCAACATGAGAACAAAATTTGAAATTTAGTAAAAATTATAGCGATTTACGCCCTACCTACGTCATCCACAGCATTTCATATTGTTGCTCTTTTTACTTTTAGCCATTATGGTCGGAATGTACCAGTATTTCATTGTGGTTTCAATTTTCATTTCCCTGATGACAAAGGAGGCTGAATACATTTTAATATGTTTATTCGCCATTTGGTTTACTTCAAAGGACTTCATCAAGTACTTTGCCAACTCCTCATTAGATTATGTATTGGATCCTAGTTATATGCCCTCCCCCAACAGTCCTCCTATCCCGCATCCTTGAACCCTTAGCTACTTGTTCAGTGGACTGTGCAAGCGACACATGCTGCCACCTCCTTTCCTACACCACTGGCTGCTGAGGGCTCCCCCATTGGAAAGGCTAGTTATTAACATGGCCTCCCTCATGTCCACCATCCTGGAACTGCAGCAGTTCTGGCTCCCAAACCCAACCTATCAGACTGGGGTGTGTCCACTTCTATCACCTCCCCAGGGGCTACCTGGAAAGACCAGGTGACTTAACCTAGAAATGTAAAAAAGTTAACTAATGCCTTATTGTGAACCACTTCGACAATGAGAAACAGGAGCTAGAAGAAAACCAGCAGACAAATTCTTCCCGTGCCTCCTTCCCATACACTCTTCTGATTTAGGTATCTGTGTCCTGTTTATATGTCCTGTCTGGAGACTGAGCAGTCAGATATGTTCTCTTATAATGCTGCGGATGGCTAGGCATTTGCTTTCCCTTCTCTGCCTCTCCTCCCTGTTTTCCTCACTCTTGCTGCCCTAGAATTTTTACCTTCCAATAAAACAGAATTTCACTAGCTTTCCCTCAGGAGCGGTTTCTTAGGGGGATTTGGACTGATTTTCATTTATTGACACAAATTCTTAATTGGTTATCATAATTGGTTATACATAACATGTATATATTATTGATATATACATGTACCTATGTATATACTATCTATGATATAAATTCTTCATTGGTTATATGTATTGCAAATACCTTCTATCATGTGACTTGCCTTTTAATTATTACAACAGATTATCTCTTGGGCATATTTATTAGCTATAGAGATGAAAAATGGTTATTCATTGCACTTCTAATTTCCAGGTATTTTATAAAGTGTTGTATCTATTTATGGCAGCAAATCTGTTGGTCTCTTTGTACAGTGGTATGTTACTCCTCAGGGTAATTAAATACACTTTATTGGGAGAAAATTAGCATCATTACAGCTAAATAGTGGCCATTCCCCTCAGCTATTTTTAAAGACAGTGAAAATTCACTAGAATTTTCTAGCCTAGGCACTTTGGTATCTTTTGCAAGATGTTAACATTTGCTACTGGTTCCCCACCTAAAGGGAAGAAGGACTTGTAATTAGTTTTGAAAATGTTGATTTAAGAAGGTAAAGGTTTCTTTGCTGCAATGTTTATGCTCTTGAAAATGTTCATGTGTATTGGGTCTCTCTAGAAGGAGATTACAGCGTGCTACAATCTCAGACATGCTTAAATTCAGATGTCTTGTAAGCATCATCTTGCAGGAATAATGCTATGAAAGGTATAGATTTAGAAATACTACTCCAGAATGTGACCTACATTACATTTGTAGGCTTAGAAATCTAGTGGAGGAAAATGGATAATTAATGAATGGCAGGAGCCATATGTATTTATTATTGATGCTCTTGAGATGGCTTTTTAGGATTACTGGCATCTCCCCCACTTGTCTTGAAACCTGCCAAAACAGTTGAGTTTTTGCTTACCTCCTTCGTTAAACCACACTGCGTGAAGCAGATGTTAAGAGATTCAGGGATCATTAGAAGGAAAGCTTCCCCAGCCGTAAGGAAATTCATGCTTTGGAATATAAACAAAAATTTTAGAAAAGCTCCCTTCAGATTTCGTTAATATCCAAAGTAGCTGATATTCAGTGAAAAGATTCCTCTCTTAAAATGTCTTTACGTTAGCAAAATTTTGTTTCTTTTTTTTTAAATGTTATTTGTTTATTTTTGATAGAGAGAGACAGCATGAGCAAGGGAGGGCAGAAAGAGGGGGTGACACAGAATTCGAAGACAGGCTCTGGGCTCTGAGCTAGCTCTCAGCCCAGAGCCTGATGTGGGCCTCGAACCCACAAACCATGAGATCATGACCTGAGCCGAAGTTGGATGCTTAACTGGCTGAGCCACCCAGGCACCCCAGCAAAATTTTATTTCAACTCCTTTGAAAAGAAAGTATTCTAAATGATTACCCTTGGTCAAACTCAGTACACCAAATCTAATTTAGCACTTCCTTGAAAATGGTGGCTTTTTGTGACATTTTGTGCTGAAAGTCAGTGCTGTTCCAGGATCATTGATACATGTTGGCCATTAACCTCACCCCTAGAGGGTCCCAGGTTGCTCTGCTTTCTGAGGTTGTTTCTTATCTGCCTTTGACATCCTCTCTTTTTATTCCCCTTCCTCACACCCCTTCCTGGACTGCTTTTCATCTGTTGGGCTCTTGGGAACCATATTCATGCATCTGTCTGTATAGGTAGTGAATTAGAGAAGAGGGCCCAGAATGAACATCTAAGTTGTACTTCTCTGATTAGAAAGAAGTAACTTCTGGGGCACCAGGATGGCTCAGTAGGTTAAGTGTCTGACTTCAGCTCAGGCCATGATCTTATGCTTTGTGAGTTCAAGCCCTGCTTTGGTCTCTTGGCTGACAGCTCAGAGCCTGGATCCTGTTTCAGATTCTGATTCTCCTTCTCTCTCCACCCCTCCCCTCTTCACACTCTGTCTCTCTCTCAAAATAAACACTAAAACAATTTAGAAAGAAGTAACTTCTCAGAAGCTTTCTTAGCTCTTTCTTACAAGGCATGTATTCAATCAAATAATTACTATGGCTTGGGGCTGTGTTTTGGATAGTCAGATTGCCAGAAAAGTGAGGAATCTTTATTTGTATTAATTAATCTTTATTTGTGTTAACTGATTTCAAAAATAGGCAGAAAAGAAAATATATGACAATTTCAAATTCCACATAATTTTGTATCATGGAGAGAACATTTCCTCCTTTGCATTCTTGAGTACACACAATGATACTTAATTAAACAACCTTTAAATAAACTCATTTATTACACCTCTTCTATATGAGAACCCTGCAAACCAAATCTGTGACAAATTAGATGCTTGTACTTAATGTCTAGTAGTCCTAGCCAATAAAGTTAAGAAATATTCTACAGGAGAATTTAACTTAAATCACTCTTTATTGTTTTATATTCAGCATTTTGCCTTTTCACTTTTCAATGATAAATAAACTCTGCAAAATTTCTTTCAGTTTCTTTGTCAAGAAAAAATACTTGGATTCCTATTTGTGATCACTTTCTTTCTACCCAAGTCCTTAAAAAAAATCCCAAGAACATTTTTTAAACAGAGTATGTTAAGAGAAATTATCTTTTGAGTGAGGGGGGGAATGGAAGCCACCATTCACACTTTAAGAGATCCAGAATGTTAATGTAGGGATGCGAACGTAGCATTTCCATACAATGAAGCTAATCCCCACAACCAAACATGTCAGTCATTTCTCTGTGTATTAATGCCCCACTCTGATTTAAATAGCCAGAAAAACTCAGATCTTTAAGTGCAAAGCCCTGCTGATGAGTCAACTTTGTTCAGGCCTCCAGAACATTGTTTGTGCTTCATGATCTGGAAGAAAGACCCATTATATCTGAAAATGTTAACGTTTCAACACAGGAAAGGCCAGTAAGGTACAAACCAACACAGAGTCATCTTGCCTTTGTCCTGGATTTGGTTTCTGAGTTCTTTCCTGGGAAAGAGCTCAGCTGTAATCCCCACCCCCGGCCATCTACATGGATAACATCTTCACATTCCCCCATCCACTCTGCCTTCTCTTTCACATTTATGGCAGAACACATCATGCCTTGTATTATGGAGTTGTATGTGTTTGGGGCAGCCTTTATACCAGACTGTAAACTGGAGGGGAACAAGGCTATATTGCTCTATTTATGTCACTACTGTGAGCCCTTTCAAAGGATCCTTTGACTTATTCTAATGAGATTCAAGCCAACAACTTTTTTTACCCTGAAGCATTATTATGTGCAAGTCAGAGGTCATTCATTCATTCATCAAGGATGTATTAGGCACCAGGCACTGTGACATTCTTCAGGGATTCCCACCACCTAACATAGTGCCTGGGGCTGAGTATGTCCGTGAAAACTGAATCAAGTGAATGGCCTGTGTTTAGCTCATTGTAGCTTTCCTGGAAGAAGCAAAAAGCAATTGACATGATTCTTATTCAAATGATAGGTGAAAGATGGGGAGGAAAACCAAAGTGACCCTGACTTGGCTCATACATATGGAAAAAATTGGGGCCTCTTGTACAACATCTGAAATCTGTGTCCCTCTCTTATCTTCCTCCAGATTAAAATACTTGGTCTTCAGAGTAACAAAATAAATCTTAATTGGTTCCCATTCAGTCACCAGCACTTATTAAATGTGTACATGAGTGTCAAAGACAAAACAGAGCAGGCATCCCAGATCCTGAGTGTGATAAGGTCAGGCATAATCACGGCTTTGCTGGGTATAGGAGTGAAGAGATTTGCCTGAACCAGAGCTACAGCCATGACTGATCTTGAGGGATTATGCTCATTTGCACCTCAGATTGTCCTGATGCCGCCTCTGCTGTGTATCATCTGCTTGCAGGTGTGGTGAATTCGGGTCCTTATCAGCTAGCCATGTAGGAGAGAAGCAGACTTGGTAAAAGAGAATTACTTACCATAACTACAGCTCTATGATATTCACTGTTGACCCTGTTCTATGTGACCACCGTACTCCCCACCATCAAAGAACAAGTCAGTGCATGAAGCTTGCTTTGTGTGTCTACAGGCCAATGTCATCTTGATTGTAGCAGCTAGCACAATATGTGACATTTATTAGAAGCATTATGATGATGATAGACATTATCATCTGGTTCAAAATGTCCACAACACTTTTACATATGTGCTCTCATGCACTCAGGGCACATTAATTATTAATAATTTGGAAATTAATAACTTGGAAACAAACAAAACTCACCTTCTCTCTATTCTTTTGTGCCATCAAGTAATATCAAAATTTTAATGCTTCCAATGCTCTAAGTTGTCAAAGTCTAGTGATCATTCAGAGCTGCATATACTGTTCCTCCCATTGCAACGATTTTTTTTTCTATTTTGAATGCTTACGTTTTGCAATTTGTGAATTTATTTCTGGATATAAAATGAAATTCCTGATTATATTTCTTTCCACAGTATATTTCAAATTCCATAAAATGTCTTACCACTACAGACATGTTGTTAACCAAAGTCACATATTACCTACCTTGTTAAGAAAAAAAAGTTGGACATTACATCTTGATAATTTATTTAAGCAAAATAAGTCATCAGATTAGAAATGCAGCTCCAGAATGTCTTGCCTTTTGTGTTACCTGGCAATATTTGGAGCTACTCTGTGGGGATTTTTCTCTCCAAGAACTTACTCTATATTATTTAGAAATGTTTATGGGGTCATTAATGTACTGTCTCTTCCGAACTCAGAGATGAAGGGTATTTCCCTAGGTTTTAATTTGTGTGGATTATAGCCACACCCACAACAATCCTGTGGGTTATTATCCCATGCACTTCTCACTACTTTCTGGTTACATTTTAGGTCCTTTTATTTTTCTTTCTTTTTCTTTTTTCATACCCTTTTCCTTTTAGGCTCTCGTGTTCGTTCTGAAACAAGGCAGTATATAAACAGCACCGAAACAAAGCACAGTGTTAAGACAAACCAGTCAGGGATTTCTCTTTAAAACAAATGGGGGAGGAAAGGAAATAGCCCTCCACATCCCCTACAAATATCTTGGAACACAGTTTTGAAAGCTCTACCTAAACCTCAAAAACACAAGTGTTCATAGTGTCTCTGGCCCAGAAGGAAATATTGCCCTCATGAAAATATTGTGACTATGTGCCTCTGAGACCAGAGACAGAGCCTTCTTCTAGGCTGACATTTGTCACCTCATTTTCAGTCCTATGAGTCTGGACCATCACCATGATTTAGGGCAGAATCAGAAGTCTTGCCTTACCATCTGGTTGTGTCTGAACTCTGTCTAGAAGAACAATGAGAAGAGTGTATGTGTAAAGGTTGGTCCAAGTGAGCTATCCACTGAGAATGAGAAAAGACTAGAAATTCTTGTTAAAAGATATTTGTGGATACTTCCAAGTTTTGTGCTTTAAATTATAGACTATGCACTTGGAGGTAAAGTACTTAATTATTTGATTCTCTTTTAATGTCCATATATTTCTATAATGCTCTAGTCTATTTATTTTTCTTGTGTTATTCCTTACTTGTGTCCTTAAATTCCAAAATCTGTATATAGTTTTTTTTCTTTCTTTTGACTTTCTTAACCTCTGCAAGAAGGTTTTAAACTCTGACCCACACCTGTACCTCATCCACTTGATTTCCCTAGAGATACATTTCTGGACCTCTAATTTGTTTGATTGTATCTTTGTCATTAAAGTTATACTTCCTATATTGGAACTTGATTTTTTGTTTTGATGACCTTATTTTTAAGAGCCCTTTGAACTCTGAGATTCTCTGAAATGTCTCTTTTATTCAAGAAAGAGAAAGATAATGAGAGTTTATACAGTGCCTGTTCTCACGTTCTTTATAGATACTTTAAAGCAATTATAATGCCACAATAGTATAAGACCAGTGTCTTCAAATATATGTTTATCCAATGATTGGTTGATTGACCCACTCATTCATTGATTTATTCATTCTTCAAACAATTTCTCTGTGCAAGCACAATGCTATGAACTGTTTCTATAATAATAGAACAGAGAGGGTTCCTAACCTGGAAGAGTTCACAGTCTAGTTGAGATAAACACACAATTAAGCAGATTCCACAAAGTGTAATCATTACTATGATCTAAGCATCTGTGGGGTGTTCTGTGACCCAGACGAATGGGTAGTTAATTTGCCGTCAGATGTAGGTATAGAAAACATTTATGTAGGACCTAATAATTCAGTTAAGTTTTCAAAACGACAGATCCCTAAGGGTGAGGGGAAGGGATAGTAGTTTGGGTGGAGGGTATAGTACCAAAAAAAAAAAAAAATCCAAAGGACATAAACCAGTAGAAGCAGCTTAGGGTCTCAGATGTAGTTTTGTGGTTCAAGTGTGAGGTGTGAAGGGGAGACATAGTAAGAAATGAATAAGGAAAAGAGACATTAAAGGTCTCAGAATGCTATAAGAACTTTGGACACAAACCTTTAGTCAACAATGATCTATTTGAAGAAGATAGATTTGCCCAAGAGACCATGTTTTACTGCATGAAATATAACCATAGGATTACCTGCAGGAACAGCAAGTCACCTTTTAAAACCACAACAAAATGTGATGACAGGTTTACACTGAGTGACGGTAGTTTGGGTTATCTTATAAAATGAAGTCTCTCTTTCGACTTTGGTCTGCTCTATTGCTGTTCTATATGGTTCAACAGATATCATCTCTCAGCCTTTTCTAGAGACTTTCATGCGCTGCTCCTTTCTCTCTGCAACATCACATTTCAAGTTCTTTGACTGCTTCATGCAGGCACTGGCCTTGGCCTGAGTTCCTTCCACTGGCTGTTTCCTACAGAGGGATATTTCTGTTGTCCAAGCTCCACATTGCTAACCAACTCGCCAATTAGACACACATTCCCCGAAGCCACTTGGATCACCATTATTGCCAGGAAGCATTTCACACCATGAGACTTCGCTGGTCCAAATTCTGTCCCAAGCTTCTGCTCTCTTCCATCTGCTTTCAGATGGCTAGCAGTATAGAAAAGCCCAGAAAAACCTTCAAAAACATTTACTTTTTTTTTTAGTGTTATTTTATTTTTGAGAGTGAGAGACAGAGCATGAACAGGGGAGGGGCAGAGAGAGAGGGAGACACAATCTGAAGCAGGCTCCAGGCTCTGTCTGAACTGTCTGCATAGAGCCCAACACAGGGCTCGAACTCACAAACCATGAGATCATGACCTAAGCTGAAGTAGGATGCTTAACTGACTGAGCCACCCAGGTGCCCCCAAACATTTACTTTTAGACTTATGGGGAGTTGCTGAGTAACAATTTAGGTTCCCGCAATGCCAAAATAAAGACTCTTCTAACAGGTCGCTCAGCATCTAGCGCTTATCGTGGATCCCTTTGAAGCAGGGGTATCGCCAGAGCTAGCAAAGCTCCAGAAATTGAAGTTAATGCTTTATCATGAACTGTTAATTTTCTATGGTTTAATCACAACTGCCCAGACAGCTTGAGTCTTGCTATAATTTACCAGTCTGACCCTTCTTGACCTTCGCGAGAGAAACTGTTAATGGCCAGTGAGCTGGTGCACAGCAGTACAGAGAATTGTCTTCTAGGTCATCAGCATAATTCAGAAGCCATTGTTGAGTTTTACAAACCATTAATACTCTGCTTCTTCCTTTTACTAATTACAATTAGCACCTTCTCCTAAATGGAGACACCTACCTATAGATTTTGCAATTTTTCTAGGAGATTGCCTCTGGGAAAACAATTTTCTCTTTAAAACTCAGCCTAGACTTGTTCAAACTTTTTGGAGCAACTGTCCAGTGTAATTAAAGATCTCTACAAGGAATTGTTGGAAAATCAGGATCTAGCATCAACCCTGATATTTACTACCCCTTGTGTACCTTGGTTTTCTCACCTGTCTAAAAGATTAGTCAGAATGTCTTCTTAACTCTAAAATGTTCTGTGGTGCTAGGCAGTTCTTTACACTGCTGTGTCACATAAAAACTATTGTGAACTAGAGTAATTGGTTTTAATAAGATATAAATCTCTTGGTTTAGGCAGTAGTCCCTATAAATCTCATTATTGTTATTGTCAGAGGTAATCTGTTTCCGGTTTTTGTTTGTTTGTTTGTTTGTTTTTTTGGAGAGAGAGTGTCCATGGGTGGGGGAGGGACAGACAGCAAGAGAGGGAGAGAGAATCCCAAGCAGGCTCCACTCTGACAGTGCAGAACCCAATGCAGGGCTTGAACTCACGAACCTTGGGATCATGACCTGAGCCAAAATCAAGAGTCACATGCTTAACTGACTGAGCCACTCAGGCACCCCCAAAGGTAATCTTTTCATTAAAATCTGCCTAATTCACTCCAAAAGTGATCTACAATGAATATTTAGGCTTTTATTAATAGATGTTAAAGTATCTTACTGCACAGTGAACATCAGTTGTGATTAAGCAGCTGTATTTTTTGTGTGTCTTTTGTTATTGAAAGTACTCATTGTCTCTAAATGTTCACAAATTGATTACTGCTTTTTTGTATCATAATTCATGCACATTCACTTTTGAATTCTTTTGTCTCCTAGCATCTGGCTCTTTATTTTCTGTGACTGTATCTCATAAAAGAAATCCAAGATATGGTGGTTATCTGCTTAATGTAATCAGTATGTGTAGCTGAAGTAGAAAATTCATCCAGACCTCAATATATTTTGAAGGATTTTAGCTTTTCAGTGATCAATTTAGCTAAATAAAGTGTAAGATTAAATCACCACTTTCCGCTAGACTGTAGAGCCATACTCTGTAGTCTAGGGTTATCTAATACTTATGCTGCCACTTGTCAAATTTGCTCTCTCTTCCAGATGTGTTCCTTAAAAGATTACCCCTTTGGTTTCAGGGGTGTTTTGAGGGCTAGTGGTCTCTTTCTGTAAATTATAAATATCATTTAATTTTCTGAGGTCCTTCTATACCTGTACAATATAATCTCAGTTTGGTTTTCCTCAAAATGGCTTGGGGCACAGTAAATTCCTGGAAAATTGTGTTTTAAAATATACTACAAAGTAGAAAATCATCTCAAGGAATTCTCTTCACTCACAAATACTGAGAATTTTCTGTAATCTATTTGTCTTATCATAAATACTGGGATTTATCACAGGTCACCTTTACTTGATCACTTGGTTGTATTAGATAATCCTAATTAAAACTATAATTAGAGACAAAAAGGAAAAGAAAAAATAGAATTCTGTCCTGATATCAATGACATGTTTACATTTCAAACAGCTTGGGCAGTTAGCATGCTTCTCTAGATTTTTAGTAACATGTAAGCTATTTTATCGACAGATATGCCTTGTTGGAATGGGACAGGTGGTCCTTCTTCCTTGTAGAAAATGTTAAAAATTTAACAGATCTTCTGAAAAGTTAATGAACATCCAACATAAGAACAAAATTCAGAGCAGTGTGCCCTTGAGAATTCTACACAGAACATAAAATGCATCAGCAGATCCCGTCAGAGAGCAGATCCACGTGTGTTTGGAGTGACCTAAGGAATTGTCCTGCAACTGGTAATGTTCACATAGCACTTGACACTTCACAGAATGCTTTTGTGGACAACATCTCCTCTGATGTTCAGTATGCCTGATAAGTAGAGACTCTTGTCGTCTTCCCTGGGTTTTCAGTAGAGGCTCTGAAAAGATAAGTATCTACCAGACCTTCTAGGCTTCCGGGCCTTAGGAAGGCTCACACTCAAACTGGATGTTGTCTGACATGTAAACTTGTGCTCTGTTTCCCACATCAGATTCACAGACCTACCAGCAGTGCCGAAGTACTTCGGTGGGTCCTGTGAGAACCAGTGTAGCACTAAGATGTAAGCTGCTTAGAAACAGAGACCCTCAAGAAAGTCTGTTTTAAGAAGTAGCATTGTCGCAATACTACCAGCATTTATGTGGCAAACTGCCA
This sequence comes from Suricata suricatta, assembly GCF_006229205.1. Taxonomy (NCBI): domain Eukaryota; kingdom Metazoa; phylum Chordata; class Mammalia; order Carnivora; family Herpestidae; genus Suricata; species Suricata suricatta. The sequence goes on from NC_043712.1 coordinate 78,165,216, forward strand.
GGTGTTATATAAGTGTTAATAATACTATGACAATTTCATATGGCAGCCCAAACAGGGATCTGGACTCTGGAGACACCCTGTGCCTTATTTTCTACTCTTTGCAGAATTCTCCAGTGCATATAACCTTGTATTTTATTCTTATCTTCAATCCTCTTGATCAGTATTGTATAAATACATTATTTGTCTTTGTCTTTGTGTTGAAACAGTACCTAGTACCTTGAAGGTGCTCAAGAAACAGTTGTTGATAGAAAGTAATAAAAGTATTCCTGATCTTTCTGCCAAAGGCATAGACCTTGACTAATGAGACACAAACACTGAATATAGTAAACCAGAGTGATATGGTCCCAGAAAGGCCATGTGACATCCCATGGTCCCTCTTACCCAGGTGTCAGTTCACCCCATAGCCCAGGGCAAACCTCGACTGGGTCCTGAGTTTGCCTCTGCTCCTAGATGGCAGGGCCACTGGACATCCCCACTGAAAATGTTCCTTCTTGTTGATTTATGTAAAAGTTCCCAAAGTGTTTTCCCAGACATTGCATTTGAGCTTCAGAACAACTCCAAAAGGAAAATTGAGGTCCCTGCACCTTCCCGGGCTCCTTGATTTCTAAAGTTCTTTGCCATTCTGGTGCTATAATTCGGAAAACCATACTCTTTTCTTACTTGTGAATTAGGGACAAGAATATATCTGTAATGAAATTACTTCCCAACATTTAAGCAAAGCAAAGCAAATTTTTTCCTCTAGTAGTTGTCTTCATATTTCTTTAATTTGGTCTTAGATCATATCCCTGATGCTTTATGATAAAAGCACCCAGAACCTCCACACTTGTGCATGTGTGTGTTTGTGTGTGTGTGTGTGCGTGTGTGTGTGAATTTTATGACTCTATATCATTAGACGACTGTGTACATGCAAACATAGATATATATCTGCTGCATTTGTACAAAATACTGTATTTGTAGCTCAAAAAGAAGCACATTAAAAAAGCTTATATTGGTGTTGAAATTTGGTGGGATGGCTGGCTTTGGACACCTTTTCGTTCTGTCTGCTGTAAATGCTCTCCTCTAACTGTTTCAAACAAGATTTTTAAGTTCCTGGACATCCATGACCTAATTTGCCTTCCAGTATAGTACAGTTTCCTGTATGTGGAGTAATGCCTTAAGCATATTATAACTCCAGCTATTTTCTAGTAGAAAAACAAATTGTGCTGACCTCGTCATATTTTTCAACTTCTTTAAAAATAACTGAGAGGCTTAAAATGCTTTGCATAAGACTTCTTTCGTGTCCTAGGCCTTCTTTGGGAGAAAAGAGAAAGAATCCTTTGATATAAACCTTTTTTGCTGTAATCCTTTTCTAATATTAATCCTATTCACTCTGTGTCAGTCTTTAATTACCATTAGCCCCTTAATCCAACCATGTGTGGGATTTGGGGAGGGGGTATTTGCTATTACAATAACATGACTCTAGGTACATAAATTTCAGTTTTCCTTTTCCAAAAAGTAAAAGTACAGAGCCCTAACCATTCCAAATCTAAGAGATGTGCTTTCAATTCCAAAGTTATCAAGATACAACTTAAAAGTTGGTGGTCACTATGGAGCATCTTGATATTCATGTTATTATTTGTCTTTGTAGTCATATCATTATAACGTATTTTTTAATGTTTATTTTTGATAGATAGAAAGAGAAAGACAGAGTGTGATCAGGGGAGGGGCAGAGAGAGAGGGAGATGCAGAATCTGAAGCAGGCTCGAGGCTCTGATTTGTCAGTCCAGAGCCTGACACAGGGCTCAGACTCATAGACCATGAGATCATGACCTAAGCTGAAGTTGGTTGCTTAACCAACTGAGCCACCCAGGTGCCCCCATTATAACTTGTATTTTTATGGCACTTTATCATTTGTGAAAGAGCTTGTACAGTATCCATTCATATTAGGTATTCATTTGAACCTTGCAAAAGCCCTAGGAAGCAAACAGGGCTTCCCTTTTATGGATGAGAAAACTTGGACTTGGAGTATTCCACTTATTGCCCAAGGTTTCTTGTGCCAAAGCCAGCTATGCTTCCAGCCCCTGTCATGGCCCATGTGACTTTACCAAACAAATCACATCATGGTTATGCAGTCCTTCCAATTTGGAGGACTTATGGGGAGTAGTTTCATTAGCAAATGTGTTATTATTGTCTCAGATAGTATCTGCACCTAGATAATATAATAGGAGTCCAGTGCAGGAGACTGCCCTTTGAGGAAATAGATCATTAATGTAGCCTCTTTTTCAAAGTAGGTTGTATATAGATGATGCTTTGTGCTTGTTTAAAATGCCATCTTAGGAGCCCAAAGCGTGGCTCAGTAGGTTGAGTGTATGACTTCTGCTTAGGTCATGATCTCATGGTTCATGAGTTCAAGCCCCACATTGGGCTTTGTGCTGCTAGCATGGAGCCTGCTTCGAATTCTCTGTCTCCCTCTCTCTCTGCCCCTCCCCTGACTAGTGCTCACTTGCTCATTCTCTTTCTCTTTCTCTCTCTCTCTCTCGCTCTCAAAAATAAACATTGAACATAAATTTAATGCCATCTCATGTTGCAGTGTGTTTCCAACCTCGTAAGTAGTTACAGCAGATGGTATATTTTCTCAATTTCATTTGTAGGCATATTTGGTCATGTAATTAAGTAATGTTCCTAGACACATCAAGGTAAGTAACAAACAGAACAAGGACCCTATAGTGTTTTTTTTAATTGTGCAGGATATTTCCTATTCCACCTGTGGCATACATATGATTGAAATAATAATTACCAGTATTAACCACCTACATGCTCATATTGATTAAGAATTATAATAGCCTCTTTAATTGAAAACCCTAAACCATGCAAACATAGATCCCTTTAGAACTACTTTTCACCATCATTGAACATGATAGTTTTTCATAAATTCTTGCAGATTTGATCTCCCCCTTTTTTTTTCTTATTGAGGACAAACATGCAGGTATAAAGCTTGACTCTAAAGTAGAAAGAACAAGGTATTAGGGATTTTTTTAAATTCCAAAATCATAAACAATGGAAGTAACCAAAACTGAGTCAAACTACAATATTTCTTTCAAGATAATGATTTAAAACATAAAAAGTGGCATAACTTTCATAAATCAGCTAAAACTATTCCCCAGAAAATAATCAAATTTTAGAAACTGGCTTTAAATTTTATCTCAAAATTCCATGTCTAATCCCATTAATATAAAGGAAGGAGGTATTGATCTAGGGGAATTATCCTATTTCTAGATATTCCTACCAATTTGTAGATGCCTAATTTAATGTAACTCTAATAGGGGCTTCCTTGAAAGACATTGCACTTTTGGTAAATACTACCCTGTTGACTCAAAAAAGTAAATCCTTACTTAGAGTGCCTCGTATTCAGTGCCCAATTCTCGACTTCAGCTCAGGTCACAATTTTACTGTTCATGGGGTCAAGCCTGCGTTACATTCTGTGCTGCCAGCACAGAGCCTGCTTGGGATTCTCTCTCCCTCTCTTTCTGCCTCTCTCTTGCTCCTGTGCTACCTCTCAAAGTAAATAAATAAGCTTAGAAAAGAAAAAAGTAAATACTCTACCCCCGTGAAAAATTAATTCCTAAATATAGTCTTTCAAAACTTTTTTTTAGTGATCTGTCTTTCATGTTCGAGGCTTTCCTCAAGTCCTAGAAATATTTGGCTATTGTTATAGCTAAAATGAGGCACTAAAATGCAAACTGGGAATTCTTTGTGCTGAGATGGATCTTACTGCCTGGTGACTTGTTCAGTGGGAACCCAATATTTTGTTGGGAGAGCCCCCAAAGCCAAGACCATTAGGTCCCTGTTTGGTGCTCTTTAGTATTTCCAAAGAAAAGTCCTCCAATATTGTACTTGAAGATTTGCGCAGGGTTGGGTAGGAGTGGGCAGGGGTTGTGGGGAAGACACTCAGCCACATTGCTCATGTTCTGGCAGCTGAGAGAGGTAAGGAAAGTGGGGACTCTCACTGGCCCTTTTGTAGACTTTCATTTGAGATTTTTGTTTTTGGTCTAGTACTTTGTGCCTTCTTTCAGCCTTGTCTTAGGACCCAATCCACTGTGAGTCAACTTTTCAAAAGAATAAACCTCTAGTTTTCTGCCTGGATCCAAGAAGGCCATTTCCTGGCTATGTGGAGTGGAGGGAGAAATTTGGCTGCTTATCTTAAAAACTTTAAACCAATCGTTTCATAGGGGTTTGATTCTACAACCCAACCATTCCTTAGCCTTCAAAAATACCTGCTGCCCCTATTCCTAAGCCTGCCTGAGAGTCAGCTGAGTGAAACTGTGTGGTTCCTGTTGGCTTAGGCTTTGCTTTCCAGTCACTTATCTTGGAACAGTCCCCAGTCAGCTCTACCAGTTAGCACTCATCCACCTAAAGCTTTCAAAATGTTATTTGCATCCATCATGAATGCCACCTTCTTTTCCCTGCTCTTCTCTTTGTGGATATGCCTTCATTTTTTTTATTGTTCCTTTACTGTCATTTTAGGAGAATATTTGAGAGGAACCAGGAAAAGAAGCATATATTCAGTCTTCCATATTTGATCAGGAGTGCTCACTCTAAAATATACATTATCATATTATTCCAATTGGACATCATTACCTTCCATTCCAAATTATACATCATCACCTCATAGACAAAGGTCAGCCTAAGGGAACCATGTCTCCACCCTATTCTCTATACCCAAGAGTCAAGGCAATGTCTCTGCTGAGCCAATGTAGCTGAATGGAAATGGATAGTGAATTATCACTGGCCCACAATGAGTATATTATCCCTCTCAAGTATCACAGAAAATTTTTAAATGGCATTTAACAATGGAGATAAGAGACAAAGTTGAAAGCAGAAGATGTATTGATCAATGGCAAAATAAATTCAAAAACAAAATCCCCTAACAGATAAAAGATAAACTTTTGAGACAAGTCTTGGAGTGTATATACTATTGGATCATTTCCAATTTTATAATTAAAATAAAATTCTGGATAATTAAAATCCAGAAAATTTACATCCAAGATTGGACAGGCCACAGACACACACACACACACACACACACACACACACACACACATGCACACCCCAAAAATAAAAACAAAAGGAAAAATACTCTTAATTCCTATTAACCCAATAAACCTTAAAAAAGTGAATATAGTGTCATAAAAATTCAAATTTTCAGCCAATGACTCTATGTTAGGTGGGTATAACAGTTGAGAGGAAAGACTGAAGCTAAATTCCCTTTAGTCATATAAAGCCTCATCATTATAGTGACTTAGGGATCGCCAAATCTAGTTAACACGCCGTCTTGGTTCTATGGACCATACCACAATCTGTGCCAAATGCAATTAAAGAATGGTTCAAATGGCAATCTGTAGAGCTTTGAAGATATCCGTGGGAAATAGGCTGCCTGGCTGTTCATTACTGTTGTAATAGATTAGAAGTGACATTGGTTTAACAACAACAACAAAAAAAACCCAACTCATCATTCTGGTCTAATTGACCAATTAGGGCTTTCACACTTGTCATACTGCACTTGCACAATTGTTGACATTATTTTTCATCATATGATGGTTATGGGAAAGGTACATGGTGTCTGACAGACTCTTGTAATATCTTTGCCTCCAATCAAATTTAAGTCTTCATGCATACAAGAGTCTAAATATGTGTATTTAGATACATAGGTAAAATGGAACAAACCCAGTGTATGGTGATAAACAAATGAGTTGATACTTAAAAAGCAGATGTTGAAACACAGATAACAAGAAAATATGAGGTTTGTATGAGCTGTCTCACTTCTCTGTGACATAAATCATATGAGAATCATCACTATTGAAATAGGAAGCTTATAGTTCACTGGCAGAAGTTTTTTCTTGTCATTTCAGATATCTATGGAATATCTCTTCTGTCATAATTCATAAAAAGAAGGCATTAATATTGACATAAATATTATAGCATCAAATTATACTGATTAGGTTTGCATCAAATGTCCATTGCAAAATGCTCTTTAAAAATGAAACAGGAAGCACTTTTTATACTTCTTTTCCTCATATTGTTTCCCACTGTTTTATTTGCACTTTAGATGAGGAATGGTATGCTGAGGAATCATTTTGTCATTGGACAATTAACAATTAACTCTTCAAAGATCTTTTCAGATTTTAGTGTGTGTTGGCGGTATAGTAGTGAGCATAGTTGCCTTCCAAACGTCTTTCCAGATTTTAATCATCTTCCCCTTCCCTTTTGTAACTTCAACACTGAAGTTAGGCAGAGAACTATGCACCTGACACAATTTTCACTTAATAAGACCTGGACCAACCTAAACTAAGTCACCTGAATTCATGTCCTCAGCCCTCTCTCTTTCTAAGCAGGAGCTCAACCACATAGATGGAGATAATGTGTTTAAAGAAATCCAAATGACAGAATTTATGCAGTCTATATTGGTAAACTCTAGGCAGATTTATAGATATGAGGAAGGAAGGTCCTCTTTGTTTTGGTTTTATTTCCTTCAGATTATCAGTTAAAATATTGATACCTTATAAATGAAAACAAAAGCTCTCAAAGGGCCTCTGCCACTACAGATATTTCTTCCACAGTGGTCCCCACTTCCCCCTTAAATCCTCATCTATATCTCTCTCTGAATTCCAGGTAGTTAAGGTGGTAGAGATAAGTCTTTGAGACCTGAGACTAAGATTGAATGGTTAGGGTCAACTGGATGCATTTGTTATGCAACACCATGTAAGGGCACTAAGCAATGGGAGGGAAGTGTAGACAAGTTAATTGCTGTGAATTACTGTAATTGTTAAGCAAATAATAGAGGAATTCCTAAAACGTAGAACTCCTTGGAGTTCTTTATAACAATTACACCAAAGGTACTAACACAGCTCCTACCTGAACCAGTGCTTTTGAAAGATGACTTGAGGTATAATTTATATCTATTAAAGGAAAGGAGAAACACTAAAGTGAAAATAGCTCATGGGCTGGTTTGGGAGAGGGGTGGTTTTACTTAATATAGGCTGCTTATGAGTAGTTTGGTTACTTGTTCTTACTGGTGTTAACTCTAGTTAAGGACTTAATGCAACTTAAATGTTCCAAAATGTTGATGGTTCTAAGTATAACGCTATAGGTCTACAGCACACACATCTATTCCCATTACTCTTGGTGAGTCAGTTACAGTATATGGATTAAAAAAATGTTTATGCTCTGGTGACCTTTAAATGTCAAAGTTTTACTTATTTGCACAGAGGTTATGAAGGACCAACTTGTGGTTTCCCTATGCTACATGTTAGGGACCTGGGCAGAAATAGGATTTGGTCTTTGCAATCTAAGGGAAAGAGATGGGAAAACTTGGGTTTCAGGACAAGTTTGAAGAAGTTCTAGGTAGAGGTAGAAGTAAACATGTGGTATGCAAGGAAGGAGTTGAGATAATTAGGCAAATCCAGAAAAAACTTTGGAGAAGATGAATACTAAGCTAAGCCTTGGAAGAGTCAGTTTTTCCTGGGAAAGCAAGCCGAAAACAAATGATACTGAAGGCTTGAGAAAAAGGAAAAGCAAATGTACAGAGGTGTGAATGGGCTAATTTAGTGAAGAGTGAGGGTCATCGAGAATTTTAACAGTAGACAAGGCTGGACATGTGGTTTGGAGGTAAATCATGTAGGTACTCAAACGCCATGATAAAACATTTGTACAACAGAGGACACCAACCCATTCTTCCCTGAGGTTTAAGAACTGGTTTGCAACCAAGGTCAATTTCACCCCAAAGGGACATTTTGCAATGACTAGAGACAGTTGTGGTTGTTATAGTTGGAGCTCAGGATGCTACTGGTTTCTAGTGGGTAGAGGCCATGAATGTTGCTAAATGCCCAACAAGGAGAGGACGGCCACCCACAACAAAGAATTATTTAGCCCCAAATGCTAATAGTACCAGGGTTGAGAAATTCTGGTTTAGGAAGATATTTCTGTGCCACTGGTTGAGAAGTGAAAGAGGGAGAAGGGGCTGAGGGCAGAGAGGCATTGAGAAAATTACAGTCATGGGGTTGGGGTGAGATGACAAGACTGAACTAAAGCATCAGCCATGTGTTTGGCACATTGAGAGTAATCATAAGCAGCCAGCCAACTTTGAGAAACTCCAATCCCAACCAGTGACCAAGAGGAAACATTAGCAGCTGTATCTCAGAGAGTAGTTGACAGAATTGTCTGTGGTTTAACATTTGAGATGTTGGACACCTGACAGATGCAGAACCTGTAAGCAAAGGACCATCAGGCACATTTTCCACAACTCCTGGGATTATCTTCAGTTGGAGTTCCACTTCAAATCCCTGATTCCTAAGTTTATTTTCTAATACATCAGAATGCTTATAATGATCTCCAAGATTGTCCTGATTTTTTTTAATCACTTAAATTAGAAGACTTTTTGGCCCCCAGCTCTGTGAAGTAGGGAACAAAACACATTGAGGATGATAGGAAAAACAAAGGCATAGCTGTGTCTTCTGTATAAAGAAACTCTTTGGGGGCATTTATGTAAAATGCCACATCTCTCCAGAAGTAAGGTACACCTTTGCCTCATTTCTCATGTACACTTTGTCCCATGCTAGGGCCATCACTTGTCCTGCCTCTCACATGCCTGGTCAGCACATTCTCAAATGAATGGTTAATTCAGTTCTGCATGCTTTCACCAGCTCACTGCATCCCAGGGAGAAATCACATATTTGTCTTTTTGGTTTCTGGGGTATCCTATACTTTTCTACCAGGAACATATGCCAACATGTTATCAGAGTTCTTTCTGGGTGGGAGTCAGGGCTAGAAATAATGTGTATTATTTTTTTCTTGTGTAACTATTTCTCAAAAGGCCCTCACTGATTCAGCACAACTTTTGTACTATGGAAAGAATATGCAAAACAGGTTGTCAAAAAGCAATTTGATGAGATTGTATTTGGGCACTGTCCCTGCAAGAGATCGTCATAAACCACACCCTAATACAGACTGATACCCCAGGAAGCCCTTCATTATCAACAATGGCAAAGGACGGAGACCAAAAGGGGATGACTTTCACTATAAAGATGTGGCCTTGTGTTTCCTGAGATACCTAAAATATGTTTTTCAGTACAGCCCAGTAAAAACTTGCCCTGTTGTTGAAAGTCAAGTTCCATTAGATGAGTCCCATTAAGTGAAATGTTGGGACATCCAAGACCCATGGATGTCAGAGCTAACACCGTAATTCCAAATGCAAAATAACAACTAGGATTCCACCCCTGGTATAAACAAAATGTATCAGCCTCTCTGTACTTACCCTACAAATTAGCCCCTTTCCATAGATGAAAATAATCTTAGGAGCAAGCCAACTCTGCTTTCTATATGATGGAGTGAGTGTGATATGATGGAATGCACTTAGTGTGATTGGTATCTAGGTCAGAATAGTTGGCTTTAATACTGGCTTTGCTAGTGGTGTGACCTTGAGCAAGTCATACCCTCTCTCCAGATGTTAGTTTCTTGCCCCATGGGGCTCACAGAGATCAAGTGTGGTGCTTCACTTGACAGCTAGATCTGGTGGGACCTATGAAGAAGGAAGGGTTTTGGTGTCTTTTGGTACTTAGGTGAGGTTGCCTTTTTGGAACTTTCTCTACCTCAAGACTTCTCTGCAATCAGTTCCCCATGGTTCCTGGCTCATTATTTTTAAGTTTCTAAGTTCAAATTTCCAAGAAAAGGAATATGACTGATCAGCTTCTCTTTGGGGGCTGATTCGTGAGTCAATTCTAGCGGCCCACCTATCAATTTTTTGCTGTGGAGTCAGGCACCACCACTGGTCCACGGGTCTGTTTAAGCTGTGACCACTGGGGCTAGGTGAGGAGGTGGTATTATAATAAAAACAGGCACAGATGGACAGAAAGGCACTGACTGAGAGTTCTAGGCAGTGCCCCGGTTTGAGTAGTTGACTATAAGTCCTGGTTTAGGCGCTCCTACATATGTATCCCCTTGGAGGTTGTCACTTTTCTATTTTGTGGGATAGGAAACATACATGTTTGGGGATGTTGTCTTGGGAAATGGGTCCATGTTTTAAAAGTTGGAAAAAGGAAACTTCTCACTCACAGGAAGGAGCAAAATCGGGTTTCATTCTCTTTTGTTCTCTGTACTGTTGTAAAATCACTGGGAACAGTGTCCATAACCTGCAGCCAAGCATCCTTGCTAAGTCACATGGTAGAATCTTTCAGGGAGAACGTTGTTATAATTCAATATAGACTTTATATGATCAACAGTATAGAGTGGGAGAGAGAGAAGTGGGATTGAGTTTAAACGTAATTTTAAGAAAAGTGCTATCTCCCGGAATACTCAACATTGCTTGCCAAGCTTCACGTTTGGGGTATCATTCTGAAGAAAATAAACTACCTGAAAAGCCAGGGGAGAGTAAAACACCATCAATTCTCAAAGACTCAGTCTCCACACTTGTAATCTTGCTGATGTTCTAATATCCAGGAATAGAAGAGATAGAAAAGAAAAAAGAAAAGAAAAAGAAACAAGATTGACTTTAGAATTTCATTTCCAGCCATTTCAAACAGCTTTGGCATTTCCTGTAAAGAGACGTTATTTATGTCCGCTCCCCTGGTGTAGCATTTTTCACTGCCTGGTTTGTAACCCTGTGAGAAGTATGGTAGACCTAGCAATCCAGGGGAATGAGACCTCTCTCTTCATGCATGCCACCAAATCAAGTAAAGTCAGAACTGGGTCATGCTAAGACACCAAGTTAATTTGTCTAGTCAACTGACTCAAGCTAAATGCTCCATGTGGCCAAGAATCTATCAGATAATAAATCATTTCCCTCATTGATACAATCTCTTGCCTATGTTGACTCAGTCTTTTGGCTAGAACAGCAACTTTCTATTCCCACTAACACTAACCTCCCAGAACATGAAAACTTGGTGATAATGTTATTCACAAGCATACTTTATGATTATTTAAGATAATTCATTAATTTGGTAGGCAAGCCAGCTGAGTGCCTCAAGGGTTCAGACACTGTACAAGCTGCTGAGGAATCAGTTGGGAGAGATGGCCTCTGCCCTCAGGTACTTAAAATCTGGACAAGGCGATGAATGAAAATTTAGGGAACAGAGAAGCTGTGACTGAGGTAGAAGACAGCCTGCACTGAAGTGAATATTTGCGTTCATGGCTCACATTTCATGACAAAAATTTTAATTGCTTTTGAAGTGAAGTAATTTGCAGGTGATAGATCTGGGTGTCGCTTGAGAGAAAATGCACAGAACATGGAAGGCCATACTCAGCAGAAACTGCAGAAATGCAAAAATGGTCAAAAGCACCATTGTGATGTCGCCTTTTATTAGCCCAACTGAGGAGATGTAATTATTCTGCTAAGTCTTTGTTTGCTATTTGAGAGCAACAAATTAAACCCCACTAATCTACCTTGCTGGATGGTACTTATCAAACCTAAGAGGCTTCAATTATCAACAGCTTAATAAACTTACTAATCTGCATTAAATGAAATCCTTTGCAAAATCACATTGAAACAATGCTTAAGTCGTAATCAGCCTGCCTGGTGTCTACAGCCTGCTGTGTGAGGCCCCAGAATGCACTGTGTAATCAAATTCCATGTTAACTTAAACTCCGAAAACTCCTAATAGTTGATCACGTGTGTGTGTGCTTCTTTTTTTAAGTCACATTAATTTATACAGCACCTTTTTGATCCAAAGAAAATTGACACTTAGGTATAAGTCAGACAAGAATGTAATTTAAAACTGCTTAAATTCCGCCACCGGTGGTACAAAAAAAGCTTAAAAGAATGTTTTATTTCACAAACGACAAGCCAGCATGGTAGAGAACAAGTCCTCATATGATACTCAAAGAATCCAGAGTTGTCATCATATTATTGATCCAGACCACAGTCCCATGGGAGGTAACAAGAGATGGGCAGAATGCTTCAGGTTTGCAAAAGGAGAAACTGAGGCAGTAGAATGGTTTGCGGTCGGTCATAATTGGAAACACAAACAGACTATCATTTCATCTCTCTCTCTCTTTTTTTTTATTCCCCTCAGCATTCTAGAAAAGAAAGGACTATAAGCAAAATCACTAACTGAGTGGTTTAGCCTTCACGTGGATATTCTCCAAGTGATTTGCATCAATGCCTGGCACAGAGCCTCACGTTGATAGTAACAGTGTCTGGGGAACACATCCATTAGGTCTTAAATGTTAAATCATGAGCAGAGCAGTACAGATGTGGGGAGGTTTGTGCATCTAAGAACACAAAGGGTGCAATAGAATTAAGCTGAACAAAGAACTTCAAGATTTTGTCCTCAATCATTTGGACCAATTAATCATATAAACCTGTCCAAGGCACACAGAACTCGACACATATGCAAATATCAACTAACATCCAGCTATTTTGGATTCTCTTGGCACCATTTCATTTGACATAGAAAATCCAGAACGTTCTATTTGGATACAACAGAAGCTAGCAAGGACCCTCACTTATAGGTGAAGAAACAAAACATCTGATCTTCTCTGTTATTTTTAATTACATGACTAAAATTATTTTTTGGATCTATGACTTGAAAATTTTTGAGCAGAAAAATGGTTTAACATGCTCTAAATTCAGTGGGAAAACATAATTGATGGGCAATTATACTACTTAACAAACGATTGAATTTAAATAATGGCATCTAACACTAAGAAAAGACTTTTTGTACCTTTGAAATAACATTGCAATCAAAAGACTTCCTAAGATTTTTTTCTTAGACTCCAAAAATATGATTTCCAGCATTCAAGAATGCTAATATGGACCCGTTGTTCTCCAGCATTCAAGAATGCTAATATGGACCCGTTGTTCTTCAAATATGTTAGTAAGCTGTAATACCATCAAAAGGAAAGGTGAAGATTTAATACATTTTTATATGTTTCTCTCTTTTTGGTGCTTTTCAGTATGTTTTCTGTAATGCAGAACTGGTGAAAGCAGAGCTTGGAGTGTGTCTACCAGATCCCAACCACAACATACAAACACATGCGTGTTTGTGTGTGTGTGTGTGCATGTGTGTTGTTGATGAACATGTGACCAATAAATCCCTCAGTCAATTCAGTGGCAATACTTTAAGACAGACAGGTTCATTTTGCCCAATGTTTCAAGACTTGACAGTGGACTGGTGTGGAACATGTTAGGAAAATAGAAAAGTGTTCCACTGATGAACATCTTAAAGAGTCCTCCATTCACAGTTGCGTGATCTATTTTCTTGTTAACTGTATAATATTATCCACTATTTTAACAAATGCTTCTTAAGGGTCTTTTAGGGACCAGGCACTGGGGTAAGGGAAGAAAGTAAAAAGGTAAGTGGATCTGGTCCCTGCCCTAAATGACCATGAGGATATAGAATAAGTGTACACTGTCAGTAAGGACAGAAAGTGGTAACAGGCAAGGGGAAAAAAGTACATACTTGGAAGCTCAAGGGAAGAGACATTTTCTATCATGGAGATGGAAGGATCAGAAGAAAGGAAAATTAAAACTAAATCTTAAGAAGTCGAAAGCATGGGAACAGGTAATTAAATTGAACCCACCTCTCTGAAATCATGGAAATCACGAAGGACAAATTTAATTCATTCAGAGAAACAACAAAAATCACTTATCTGCCTACTCTGCTAAGAGCACCAGCTCTCTGCCAGTGTGAGCTCAGGTACCTCTCCTGGCCAAAACGGGGCAGGGGGTGGGGGGAGCGGGAGTCCCTTAGGGTCCACGAGCTGGTGCCGACCCACAACCTGTTTGTGAATAATGAGAGAAGGGCAAAAATTGAGAATAAACATTTAGAATTTTCTACAGTAATTCACCATTGCCACAAAGTCTACGTGCATCATCATTTTATGACATTTTATAAAACAGTCCATTTTTAATGGATTGAATGCTTATTTTAAATGATCCTTTCCCACAAATCATCTGAAAGGCATTGCTCTGGAACACAGCAGAAACTGAAAAGAAGATACAGGGTCTTCATAAAGTTGTGCTCTTCGTCTGCAATGTAAAAAAAATTTGCACGTGGTTTTGTGTTCAACAGATACTCTTGAATGCTGATGTGATTAGTTAAGAAATAAGTGAATGCAGATCTGATGGCTCAAATTCTCCCTGTAATGGTCACAGTCAGGCTTCAGGTGGTACCAACTTTAGTAAAGTATAATTAGCACCACAAGTAAGCTTTTGTTTACATTTTGTTCTTTTTAACTTTATTATTTTAATGTTTATTTATTTTTGAGAGAGTGCGTGAGAAGGGAGGGGCACAGAGGGAGACAGAGGTTCAGAAGCCGACCGCCAGCAGAGAGCCCAATGCTGGGCTCCAACTCATGAACCGTGAGATCATGACCTGAGCTGAAGTCAGAAACTCAACCGACTGAGCCACCCAGGCGTCCCTATGTTTTATTCTTAATGGTTGTTTAAAGACTTCTGCATTAGAACTGTAAGCACAGAGAACTGTTTGCTCTACGAGGTTCTCTTATGAAATATTGAATTTGTAATACTTATGAAATGCATACCCTCTCTCATAATAATTCACTTTCAAATAGCTAATTCTGGGATCCCAAGTGGAACAAAATGCATACATGTGCATTCATATGTGTCCCATACTTTATTATTATTCTTCATATACTGTGACCTCAGGTAGAGTCATGTTCACAACAGTATGACATGTGGTACTCAAAATGAAAAGGAAAAGGAAAAAGAAATACTCGTTTTAATAAAAGAAACTCTGTGTGTATGTGTGTGTGTGCGTGTGTGTGCGTGTGTGTGCGTGCGTGTGTGTGTGTGTGTGTGTGTAAGTCAATTAGCAATACAGTCTATTAGATACCCTTACCTGCAGTGACCGTTTTAATGAATGGTCACATATAGTATTTTAACACAGGAGATAGCATCCCAGAGATATAAATTTCATGCTGTGTGTGTGTGTGTGTGTTTTATAACTTTCCTTTACAGTTATATCACAAACTAGAAAAAAGTGTGGTTCACAAGAAAGAAGTTATGTTTTTACTAAATATTGGGGAAAGGACCTAAGATCTCTCAAACTTAGGGTTTAGAGTTGAAGCTGGTAGGTGAATCAGGATACCTCATCTCTGCTCCATGACTTCCCAGTGACTAATGACCTGACTTTACTTACAAAATACTCATTATATTTATCCCTCATGTGCCAATAGGAATCTTAGATCGCATTATTTAATTAACTAAATCCGTAAAGAATTGCGACTTATGAAAATTGAAATTTGAAATATCAAATCGTTGGGGCGCCTGGGTGGCTCAGTCGGTTAAGCCTCCAGCTTCGGCTCAGGTCGTGATCTCACAGTTCGTGGGTTTGAGCACCGCGTCGGGCTCTGTGCTGACAGCTAGCTCATAGCTCAGAGCCTGGAGCCTACTTTGGATTCTGTGTCTCCCTCCCTCTCTGACCCTCCCCTGTTCACTCTGTCTCTTAAAATTTTTTTTAAAAAATTAAAAAAAAAAGAATCGTCCACAACCCCCTTTACCCAGGTGGTGAATATTATCTGTTCTTTTTTTCTTTCCTCAAAAAGTAGTGTTCAAATTAGAAACTAATGACATTTTTACTCTTCTGTCTTTTTATTTGGAGCAGTCACGGATTTGAAAGGAGGTTGGTGTGGCTGGAGGGAGTGAGAGGGGATGAGGGAACCATGCAAGGCTGAGGGCCAGTTGAGGATCTAGCTTTTCTTCTAGAAGTAGTGACAAGCCACTGAATGATTTGGGGGCCAAGGAATGACATGAGCCAGTTCATTATTTTAAGTGGCCATCACTGAAACTGTTCCACATGATACTGTGATGATAGAATCATGATGCTATGCATTTGGCAAAAACCCAGAGAACTATACAACACAAAGTGTGACCCCCTGAAATAAACTGTAGATTTTGTTAATGAAAATGTATCAATATCAGTTCATTAATTGGAACAGATGTAGCACACCAGTGCAAGATGTTAAATAAGATGGAAACCGTGGGGGTGGGAGGAAGAATAAATGATAATTCTCTGTACTTCTAATTAATTTTTTCCTCAAATCTAAAACTACTCTAAGAAATTCTCTTAATTAAGAGGGAAAGAGATTCATGCTAGATGGACAATGAGGGGGACAAATTAGGAAGCCACAGTGTATTCTTTAAAAATATCTTTATTAGCATAGCTTCTTTCAAAAGAATATTGCTATCAGACATTCATTCAGGTATCAAATATCCAAAGATAAGAATTCTCTCCATTAGAGTAAGATGAGGTGCTAAGAAAATAGAGGAGAAAAAATCATGCTGCCATTCAATGGAACACAAATTGGAGATTAAACCTATATTTCCGTAGAACCTAATGTCATTTTTTGTATTTACTTTTGAATTTGTGTTCATTTCTAGGTGCATCAAATTTAAATTAATATATTTAGAGAAAGCTAATATATGTATTTATATCTTCCAGGTCCTAAAATCTTCCATAGAGATTTTATATTATACAAAGATAAGAATAAATAGAAAAGATACACTCTTTGGTGTGAGTATGTAAGGGAAGACATGGAGAGTGCCTAATAAACTTGAACCATCTTATTTATAACTTTAGTACAACATGAGCAGGGGCTGGGTTTATGTGGATGGTCTTATTTTCTACCTAACAATCTAGTAAGGTGACAGAGACAGATGGCTATCAGACAGAAATATACCTATGCTGCATTAACTTAATACCTAATAATTTTTTATTTCCAGAGAGTAATAGGAATAGGTTTACACTGATACTTCCAGACCTGTTTGCTTATAACTTACTTCTGATGATAAAAATGAGATAGATATGATCTCAGTTTCTCTAGTTAAATGATGCTTGATTGTTAGGTTAAAAAAAAAAAAGTATCAATCACGGGCAGTCTCTTCATATTCTGACCTGAATGGTCACCAAGGTTTGATTTATCATTTGGTGGTGAATGAGGGCAAGAGAACTGGTCTTGAAAACTCTCTCAATGGCAGAACTAGAAATGTCAAATATTAGTTAATTGTAATAATGTCTTAATAACAGTTGGAATCTTACTGCGACAGAATTAGAACTTCTCATGTGTGCCAGACTGCTAAACTGGGGGCACTCTTAAGAATGGTTGGCATCTAGTGAGAATTCTTTAAGGAATTATTTATTAATTCAAATCTTCTTATATACTCAGTCTTGGTAGGCACAAAACCTTGTGCTACATTTTTATTTGTTATCAAAAGAAAAACGGTTCCCCGACTTTGTAAAAATTGAAATTAAAAAAAAACCCTCATCTTCAAAACACCCCTACACAAACTCTGTACACACTAATGTGGGACTCACAGCAAAGTTGTCAGGTCCCTCCCTGAGACCCCAGCTCTAAGAACTGAGGTTGACCTAAGATATCACCAAGATGAAGTCACTTCCCCAAGATCACATGCACAGTCACCAACAAGCCATGGCCGGGATGCATATTTCGGGACTCTGGGTCAGTCATGCTTCCACCAGACTCTGCCTCATGACAGCTTTGAATGGATAAAGACAATCCGGATTTCAGAAATAAAATCCCACAGCCAGATGTAGGTCTTTCCCTTGTGAGGATAAAGAGTTTGACCTGAGAAATCACACACTGATGAAGATAAATCAGTATCTCAGACAAATCAAAAATACTTTATAGTAGTTAGGACCAATGATTAAAAAATGAAAAATAACTTTAAAATGTGTATCTAAAAATATTTATAAATAAATATATGTAAATATTATAGAATTATAAATATGAGTGAGGCAAATTCTATAAATTCTATAATTTATAGAAATATAAACATGAATGCTGAAAACAAACTGAGGGCTGAAGAGGGAGGAGGGAAGGGAAGGGGAGTGATGGTCATGGAGAGGGGCACTTGTGGGGAAGAGCACTGGGTGCTTTATGGAAACCAACTTGGTAATACACTATTTAAAAAAAGAATTTGTTATAATATATTTTTTAAATATAATATGTAAAACTAAAAGCAAATGTCATATAAAAATATGAATACAATGTAAACCAGTAATATGTAATATAGAATATATTATAAAAATATAGAGAAATATAGAAATGTAAATATATATTTGTATATATTCAACATTTTTAATGTTTATTTATATTGAAAGAGAGAGTGTAAGCAGGAGAGAGAGGCAGAGAGAGAGAGAGAGAGAGAGAGAGAGAGAATCTTAGGTAGGCTCTACACACAGCACAGAACCTGATGTAGGGATTGATCCCATGACCCTGGGATTATGACCTGAGCAGAAATCAAGAGTAGGACACTCAACCCACTGAGCCACCCAAGTGCCCCTATTTGTATATATATTAAACTTTATGTATGTCATGTATTTATGTATCTATGTATTTATTTATATATCTATAGATGTACAGAGAGAGAGTGAGAGAGGGAAGGAGAGAGGGTGGGACAGAGAAGGGGCACTGGCTTCCCTCTTAGTGAATCCTGATGTGGGAATTCTACTTTCGATATATCTACAGCTGCATATCCAGCCTCACTCTCTTCCCAAAGTCTTTGATCCTTCCAGGGGAAAAGAAGTTAACAAAATAGAAATTAGCTTCTGAATCTATGCTATTATTTGTCACATAAATTCCACATTTCAACATAACACAAAATGCTTTCATTTTACGACTCAGCCTATTTCTTTGGCTCCTGACAAAGTCAGAACAGTTCAGGGATGAGTAAGTAGTAAGGTAAACAGAAGGGCATAAAGGACAACTTCACCTTGCCCCAGCTCGTCATTTACTTGGTAGAAAACAAAGTTGTACTTCCCATGGGGAGAGCCGCCATGAATACAGAACCCCTCCCGCAACCGGCCACAAGTCGTGCACTCACACTCTTACACAGATACTTCTTTCTAACAAATGACTCATCATCTTAAACATCCTGACTCTTGTAGAGTGTGTCATTCTCCTAGTTTTGTTGATCATGATTTTTTTCTTTCATTTTCTCCTTCTCTAAAGTTTCTCCTAGCATTATCTCTTAAATACATACAGCAGTTTTACAGGGTCGGCACAACTGTATTTCTGTTTTTCCATCAATGGAGGCATTCAAGCCCCTGAGAGTATGTATATGGCTTTTAAGTGTTTATGTTACCAGGTATGGGCAGAGCTATTACTTTCAAACAAATGGCTGATCCTTATAAATGGGATACTTTTGAAATAGAGACCTACATCCTCATTCAAATTCTCAGCAGTCTGTTAGGCTTGATGAAGTGTGTATACCTTTTTAAGACCAGGATGATAACAATGCACTTATTCCACTACAAAGAAGAAAAACATCATTCAGCACCCCTAAAATCAGCCACAAAGTATGAAGAGATGCTGAGTTCGCTGTACCCCAGTGGGAGCACAAGGACTTTGGGTCTGTCGGTCTAAGCCAGTGGCTGAGGTACAGCTTTGGCACAACACTTAACCTCTGTAAGCCCCAGCTTTTTATTTGGGTAATGGAATTTTATAATACCCACCTTAGAGAGTTCCTGGGGATAGTCATGAAATGCTGTTTGTGAAAGCATTCTGTGAACTATAGAATTCTTCAGTGACTAGCTGCTTTATGTTGAGAAAACAATTTTCGAAAGAAACATGGAAATATATTTGAAGTGGTTTATGAAAATGCCCATGAGATTAACAGTCTTATAATATATTCATATTAACTTCTATGTAAAAATTTTGAATGTGTTTAAGTATAATTTACACAGCATGACCTATTGATAAAAAATGAGTTTATTTATAATTGTAAAGCATACCTTATTGAATCGTTCCCCCATCTGGTGATAAAACCATAATTTACATGATGTTAAGATGTCTATGATCTAAGTTGTAGAGGCCACAAAGTAAATTTTGGTATAAATTATTTCAGGCCACAAAGAATTCTCCCCCAATGATGATTTATTAAAAAAGAGAAATTCGGGCCCAGTCGGTTAAGCGTCTGACTTCGGCTTGTGAGTTTGAGCCCTGCATTGGGCTCTGTGCTGACAACTCAGAGCCTGGAGCCTGCTTGGGATTCTGTGTCTCCCCCTCTCTCTGACCCTCCCCTGCTCGCTCTCTGTCTTTGTTTCTCTCTCAAAAATAAATAAACATTTATTTAATAGTATTAAAAATTTTTTTTAATGAGGAGTTGATATTCCCATACAAACCAAGTTCAAACACAGAAGGAAGAAGGGACATGTAGGTAAGGCAATACAATACCAGACCTGGAGCACTGAGTATTTACAGTGGAAATTAACAATGAACTATTATCAATTTGGGCATGAAAATCAATAATTATAATACTTTAGGCCTTTTCCCTCAGTGGAAATAGGGGCAAGGTATGGAAGTGGAATAGTAGTTGTGGTGATTCATTGTGTTTGGCAGTGGGCAATGGAGCCTGTTGGCGGACACAGGATTTCATACAGAGTCTGGAAGAATGAAGAGGCATTGACTAAGGACAGAAGCCAGAACTTAGCATATCCAGGCAAATGGGACAGCTTATTCAGAGGTTGAGCAGTGTGGAACAAATAACATGGTACATTAGAGGAACAGTCAATCATTTAGTTCATTGGGGCACAATGTGTTCAAAGATTTGGAAGAAAATGGAGAGATTTCAGTAAAGATACTTCCAAAGCTGTTTCCCAAAGGTTTTAATTACTGGACTGACATGACCAGGCTGGGGCTGGGGAGTCACAAAAGGGTGCTGACTGAGGGTGTTCTAATCAATTGTTTTAGGGAGAACATGCTGGCGGCAGCATGCTCTGGAGGAAGGTGGCTTTGTGATGTTTCTCTGGCCTTATTTTTACTTTATAGGTCAACTACAACTCTGAATATTAGAGACCAAAGTATATTTGTCAAGCATTAGAATAGAAACAAGGAACATTTAAGAAAGATTGGTCCTGTGTTTCCTAAACTCCAGTCACTTTTGTGATATGTCATGATTTTTCTCTAATCTACATATGATTTTTATTCTAATTTATTAAATATTTTAATGGACTCATTTTTTTTCCAACTCCAAAAGGGAAAATGTGTGTTCCCAAGGAATAGCATTTGTTAAGGTACAGGTTTACATATTAATATAAACCCAACTATTAACAGTGTCCATCAAGGGATGCCTGGTTGGCTTAGTCGGTTAAGTATCCAACTTCAGCTCAGGTCATGATCATATGGTTCGTGAGTTCAGGCCCCACATTGGTCTCTGAGCTGACAGCTTGAGCCTGGAGACTACTTAGAATTCTGTGCCCCCTTCTCTCTGCTCTTCTCCCACTCCCACTCTATCTCTCTCTTGCTCTCTCTCAAAAATAAATAAACATTAAAAGACAGTTTTTTAAACACCCATCAAGGTCCCACCCTAAAATCCCCCTTTAGGAAACACAGGTCCATCTACTTCTTTCATCTTATACGTAAGGAACTGATGGGAAACTAAGTCAAAGGATATGCCTAGGTCCCCTATGTACTACAAGGTCCCAAACCTAATTCTAGGTCCTGAGGCAACAGAAGTCACAAAACAGAATCACTGTCCTCAACTAACATTCTGGTGGGGGACACAGACAAAAGACAAATAATGACGTAAGGACATGGTGTACCGCCAGGTGACCTGAAGCACTGTGTGAAATACAGAGGGAGGTCAGGGAATAGAGAAACACACTGTGTGCCTCTAGAGAGCTGGTCAAGGAAAGCCTCTCAGTAGTCCCCTATGTGCTCTGAAGATGGCGGTGTCCAGGTAGAAGAAACTGGAGCAAAGCACCTGGGTGAGGACTTGCCTACTGCCTGAGGAAGAGCCGGGATTGCAAGGAATGGCGCATTGGAACCCTCGTGCTTAGGACCCCCACTCCCTCCTGCGGCCCCATCACACAGACCCCTTCTCCTATACCAAGGGTTGACCAGCAGGCGCCAATCCCATCTCGCTACCCGTTCTATGGAACACAGCCATGCTTGTTGATCGACGTCTCAACTATGGTGGCTCTGCTGTTATAACAGCGAAGTTATATGGTGCCACAAAGAGCCTAGATTATTAACCATCTGCCCCCTTACAGAAAACGTTTACCAACTCCCACTCTACATCATGCTCTTTTTGTTGCTGTTGTTGTCAAATGTGGACATCACTAGGGGGGAAAATGCCTTGGACATCTTTACAACAGTGAAATAGGCATTTTTTTAAATGTCAAAATCTAGTTGCTGCTTGTAGAATATGATTTCCATTTCTGATTGATTTAGTTACCAGTGGAAAGTTTTTAGTATGTTCTATTTGAGCATGATTTTTTTTCTTTAATGAGGAATTAGGAGAATAAGGTGTTCTGCCTCTCCATAAAGAACAATCACAGTTAGTATTACCCTGTGGTTTCCTCTTGTTAGTATTCAAATTATATTCTCCATAAACTACATCTGAAACAGGCTAGAAATATACCCTGTCAGGAGTTGCATTGTTGGGTGATGCACAAGAGGTTCTAAAAAGATCCATATGGACAGTGTGGCCCAGAGCTACAAGTCTCTGTGGAACTAATTACCTTCTTAAATCAAAGGGTCCTGAAGATCATCTTCAGCCTCTTGTGAAAGCATCTCTGTGCTGACTTTACCTGGGGCTTCCCTTTCTCTTAAACAAAAGCACCCGTGGTTCTAGAGATAATGTTTTTGTCTTTGGTATAAAGTTCATGAAAGGTGCCACATGTTCGGCCCCCATCAAACATTTCCCTCTATAAAGGAAAAGTAAGTAAAAAGAAAAATAATAAGTAAGGCTAGAGAGAACAGAGTTAAGAAAAACTCAAGGGCAGTGTTTAAAAGGCTCAGTATGAATGTGAGGGAATTCAAGATTTAAAGTAAGTCAGATGAAGGTTTGAAGTAGCATCTGATGATGAAGGGGGTTGAAGAAAACTGAATTTTTAAAGTTTTTCTTATATTGAATGGATCATCTATAACCAATTCATTTAGTCTATAGCCTATGAGCTCCTTGTCTCTCAGGTGATTGCCTGCCTACCAACCCTCCTCCTCTCCTCATTCGCTTCTCTCCCTCCAGTTTCTTGTCTTTCTCCTTTTCTTCTCTGATCCCTTCCTTTCCCCGCCTCCTTTTTTTTTTTAATTTTTGTATCTTTTAATTTTTTTTTATTTTGAGGGACAGAGAGTGCATGGAGGAGGGGCAGAGAGAGAAGGAGACACATAATGTGAAGCAGGCTCCAGACTCTGAGCTGTCAGCACAGATCATGACCTGAGCCAAAGTCAGAAATTTAACTGCCTGAGCCACCCAGGCACCCCTCCCCCTCCTCCTTTAAACTCTAGAAGACTCATCCAGCACCTTGTAGAAATTTTCTTTCCAAGTATTCCCCACTGAGTCCTCTGTATTTCCTTTCTTTTTTAATGTTGAGTTATTTTTGAGAGGGAGAGAGTCTGAGCATGAGTGGGGGTGGGCAGAGAGAGAGGGAGACATAGAATCAGAAGCAGGCCCCAGGCTCTGAGCTGTCAGCAGAGAGCCCAATGCAGGGCTCGAACTCATGAACTACAAGATCATGATTTGAGCCAAAGTCCGATGCTTAACCAACTGAGCCATGCAGGCACCCTTCTATATTTTTTAAGTAATCTCTACACCCAACATGCAGCTCAAACTCAAGACCCCCAAGATCAAGAGTCATCCACTCTGCTGAGTGAGCCAGCCAAGTGCCCTCTCTTTTGACTGAATTCTTCCTAAGTCACTTCCCGAACTACTCTTCTCAGTGAATTCCTGTTATCTTAAACTTAACAGTTGAAATTTTTTAAAAAATCTGGAAATCTTCTGTCCACAAGGAATATAGTTTTATGACTACAAATATGTGGCTAGAGGGAAAAACTTTGGGGAAAACAAAAGGAAGAAAATAAAAATTAGTCAGTTTCCCCTTTAGTGTATTTCCTACCTGTCATGCCTGTCTGTATTTAAAATTTATAATTAGTCTTCATTTCCTATTTTATGCCTTCTTGCCTCACACAAGAATGTGAAAATCTGTATTACTCTATGTAATTAGTCTTCTGAAACTTGCTTATGATTATCATCAGGTAGCATGAGCCATAGTTTAATTAGCCTCCCGTTGCTGAACTTTTGTTTCCAGTTTTTCTGTATTATAAATAAAGATGCAGTGAACATCTCTGTGTGCTCACATCTCTGGTGATTCCCTGGGCATAAAATGCATGGGAGTGTTACCAGTGCATGAAAGAGGGGATGCACATTATCGAGGGTCTCACTCCATACTATTCTGTAGCCAACACCTGAAGACAAGTGAAGGAACTTCTCCATCACGTCTTTAAGGCTAAAGTTCAGTCTGATGTTTCACTTGCACGTCTTGCTCACTGTAGTGCTTCCTGAGTTGAAGGTCATTAGGTAGTTTATTGATTCTTGTGTCTAGGGGAAACTTGTATGTAAGAGACCAGAGTTTGAAGGAAATCAATTCTGGAAACAGCAGAGAGGCAAGGAGAAGGCTAAGTATTCCTTCCAAATTCTGAATAAGTCATCCAGTTCACACTGTGACTCCCAGTGAATGGTCTTTTAACACATGTAGGGTATTTTCAGGGAAGTAAACCATCAGAGTGGCCCTGCCCTCACCGATTTACAGTCCATATTGTTGACCATAAATACCAACTGTCCTGACCTCTTTTTTTAAATGTTTATTTATTTATTTTTGAGAGAGAGAGAGAGAGAGAGAGAGAGAGAGAGAGATGGCACAGGAAAAAGAGATCATGCAAGAGCTGGGGAGGGGCAGAGACAGGGAGAGAATTCCAAGCAGACTCCGCACTGTCAGTACAGAGCCTGACTTGAGACTCGATACCAGGTGTCCCTCTGCTCTGACTTCTCTCTGTGGGAGGAGATAAGTCCTTTGGAGATGAAGTGCTTATATATTTACTTTCTTAAAAGTACTTTTGCCTTGTTGGAACTGAAGCTCTTTTGTCTCCCAATTTGTTCACTTATCTAATTAAGAACTGTTATATAAAAAATTCACTCTTGGATGATGTTTGAAAGAGACCTTTTTGGGTGAGTCAGAAGCTCCCAGTTGGGCCACCCCAGGAAAACACCGTCCTGCCTTCAGTCTGCATCTGTGTGCTGGAAGGTCCCAGCTCATTTCTTCTTCATAGGGAAAGAGGAGACTGTAGGTTTCCGGTCACATGTTTGCAATTGTTAGGGAGGGGCCAAGGACGAGAAGAGTGATCAGACAAGTCTTATCATTTTAATTGACATTTTAGAAGTTGTGGAAAGACACTGACAAAATCCAACTTTATTCTACTTGGGTTCCCAATTAGGGACCAAACTATTCCCTTGAAACATTCAGAGTTCTTAGCAGTTCCTCTTTAAAGAAATGCTATCATTCCATTCTTTGGGGAGGAATGAACAATGCCTCTGTGTGTTCGAACCACTCAGAGCATTAATACACTGTTTCTTTAGAAGGATTTGCTTTCCCAAGTTGAACTTTTCAGAACTCAGAACACCTTATCACACTTTCAGAAAGCTTCTCTCTGAAAATGGAAAAAGCCAAGCGGGGAGAGCCTGTCAGGACTTGTGCCAGTTAAATCCGATCTCTCCAGGGATTTGTTTTTCTTCTGGCGTCAGATTAGATGTTCAAATCAAGCGGTATTTGAGGGCTGCAAGGGAATGTCCATGGGATTCTTAGTGAGGCTAATCCCAAAGCGGCACATTCCAAGGGGCTAATCTGCCCAAGTTCATTGCTTACTTGAAACGTCTCTTGGGGGAAGAGCTAGGCAAGTGGCTTTTTTTCCAGTGGGCGGTCATAAGAGCATTATTAACGGGATGACCAGCCCCAGACGCAGCAAAATGAAAGCAACAGGCACTGCTCCTGAGACTCTCTCTGCTGCCACCCAAGAGTCAGTGCTCAGGTAAAGTGATTTCAGCTCGTTTTCTTCTTGTTCTGCCTCCCAGGAGTGGATGGGGGCAGGGGTGCTGCAGAAAGACCACAGGAATGCCCAGGGAGATGCCGAAGGAAAGCAAAAGTCAAAAGTGAACCTAGGTACTCAGTGTCTTTGGGTCTTTGGGGTTTTGCTCTGATCAGGACAGAGTGTACATTTGAAACAGGAGAGTCTCAAAAGAAGGAACATGGTGACCTTTCACTTGTAATTTGTTCTTCTAAAGTTAGTGGGTTTATTTTTTTTCTAATCTTGTGATTACTGGTCTGGGTTCTTGTTCTGTTAAGTTATCCTGCTAGAGGGTGGGTTGCTGTAGCACTTTCCAAGACTTTCTGGAGACAGATTTAGTACACCCTCGATGAATGTGCCCGTAAACAATTCCTGCCTAGAGAATTTCTTGATTCCGGAGCTGGTGGGGAGTCGGGAGTAAGAAGCATCGGAGTAATTTGGGGAATTAATGTTTGTAGCAGAGCCTTTGTGAAAAAGAATTGAAACCTGCCTAAATGAAATTACTTAATCTGCCTTTCTTTTGGAGGCAATTTTTACAGCTTTTATTTGTTTGTATCGTTTTTATCCTTTGTTGACTGTACATTTTACTTTCGAAGTTTGTACTTTATTCTTTGAGGGTAATCATTACACTTTGTTCAAAATGTGAATGTCCTCATTTTTTTTTCAATTCAGTTTCCTTTAATTATTAGCCTTTGAAACCACTTCCCTACTACACATCACACATGACTGATAATGCAGAAAGACAGGAAAGAAAATAGCCCTTCACAAGCTCAGTCATGGCGATGTGACCGTTCTACCTTTAGAAAAGAATGCACAAAGTGGTTTTCTAAGGTCTGGTGGAAGCCATCTTTTCTAACAGTACATGAGACTTCCAAAGGATATTTAAAAAGAAAAGATTTTCGGGTGTACTGTCCATTGAAGTTTTGCATTAGAAGAGAATAAAAGCGTCAATAGGAAACGTGGCATGTCAAAACTATTTCATGCTTTCTGACAACAAGGATGGCCATTCTGGGCTGGCTAACTTGGATATTGAAGCCAAGTATGAAACTCACACAGAGCAGTTCAAAGCCTTGGGACAAAAGAAAAGGGAGTTACTTTAGGGAACAAGCTAAACCATGATTATACTTCAAATTTGTCCTCTCCAAGAAAATAACTTTAAAAATCTAAGATCTCCCCACACTGAAGACCTGAATAAAAGCACAATAGAGCAAAGCCCACAGTAGAACAGAGTCAATTATGCAGATACTTTGTAGAATTCCTAATTCATGTGTTTTACGTGCATTCTTTCTATTGTGTATTATATGTTCTCAAAAAAAAGAGAATCCAATTCAATTATGAATGTTGGAGAGATTTTTTAATATTACATTTCTTCCCCCCACCCTCCAATTTTCCATGACTTCACAAGCGAAATGGTTAATCTGCTAGTAGTAAACTGGAAACTGATCTTCATTCCTTCAGCTAAACAGTGAGGTAGTTTTTTCACCTTTGAAAAGGTAATTAAGGTGCTAAACTGCCACAAGGCAAGTTACTTTATTTTTAGAAACTAACTATCACTGGCAACTCTCTATGTAGTAATCCTGAGTAGAACGTCCAGGGCCATCCAAGTTGAAACTGGGATCCATGAGTGAGAGAAATAATCAAGCTGTCCTTGAAAAGTCTAATTCATCTGCCATGGCTCCCCCTTCTCAAGTTGGCAATGCTGCTGTAATCACAATTCTTTGTTAAGGGATCATTTGTTATAATAATTCTCCTTCTTTTACTTCTTGCTCCTATTATGCGGTCTTCCCAATCTTCCACCCCAGTCCTTGATCTTAAAGAGAGTGTTTATTACTGTACATGTGAGGACAGAAAGAGGGAAAGATCCAAGTATGAGCTGGTTCTAAGGCATGCCTCTAGGAGTCCAACAATGTCCAAATACCAAGGCACTCCCAGACATGCCCAGGTGGCACTGCCCAGACCAAGGGTATTTAGTAGCCATACTATGTATTTTGGAGAGGCAGTTTAGCAGCCTGGGTAAGAAGAGAATGAATTCTGGAGTCCGGCTGTCCAAGTTCAAACTCCGGCTTTAAATCGTACTTGGTGCATCTCTCTGCCTCAGTTTCTTCAATGGTAAAGTGACTATAATAGTAGTTCATCCCTCACAGGATTCTTATAAGGATCTATGGAGCTAATACATGCCTAGCGCAATTCCAGGCACATGGTGAGCCCTTTGTAATATTAAGCACCGAGTGCCTACTGAGTTCCGAGTGCCTTCCCTGAATCATGCACGTTGGTAAATACAACAATGCTCTGAAGTAGCTATGATCACTTTCATGTTATAGAAAAGACTCATAATGCTCTTGTCTGAACCTGCATCAGAACCAACCCATCGGTCCCTTTTCTTGAAGTGAAACATGATACCCAAATAATAATGATAAAAACTCAGTGTGTCAGCTATTATTATTGTGCCTATTTTATAGATAAGAAAAACTGAGGACCACAGAAATCATGTCCATGCTGTAGAGTCCCACGCATGCCACTTTTCTTAACAGCAAACCTCACAGTTTCCATGATACTGCCGTTGCTTCTTTCTCTCAGCGAGTATTGATTAGCACTCCTCTGAATTTGCAGATGCTTTCCCAAAAGTTCCTTCTGAATTCCAGCCAAAGTGGTCCACAAAGAAGAAAGGAAAGTACACTCTCCCTCTTCTGCTCCCCAACGTGTAGGGAAAGTTGGTTTCAAATGTCCAGTGAGGAATATTTTTACCATCTGTCTGCCAAGAGATGTTATCAATGAAAGTATTCAGTGTCTAGGAAAAATCACAGCCTATGAGTAGTTTAACTTACAGGCTTTTCACAAAGATAAAGCCTGGTTATCTATGCCATTCAGCTCATTTCTGTTGCAAAGATGCAGCCACTAGCTTTTCCAATATATTTGAGAAGAAAAATCTCCACGGACAGACACTGGGGCCTTTTTCATGCCCAGCTGACAAACAGAACTGCAGATGTTACCTTCATGGTGTAAGGGTGCAGAGGGCCACCTGGACCCAGGGTCTCTGAGACAGGACGGGTGCTTCTCTTCGTGTAGACCATGCCTATACACTGAGAAATGCTGTGACCCAATTGTGACCGTGACTGAAACAGGATGCGGTTCCTTTGTACCCACAGGCATCCCCATGTTGCCACTTTTACAATGTGCTTGTCGTACGAGGTAACCACGGCCTTCAGTGCCACATTCTTACACAAACTCCATCATGAGAGAGGAGGGAGATTGGAGACAAAGGGTTGAGAGCAAACCAGACCTTCACACAGTTTATACAGATGTTGGGGTCCTTGGCAGGATCATTATCAATTATGACCAACACATGGTGGCTTGTCTCAGTCAACCCTGGTCACTGAGGCCAAGTAAATTGCTAAGTTGTACTTTGGGCCTGTATATTTCAAGAGTATAAATTTAGTCCCAATACTGTGTTAGAGAAAAGATGATGCCATGTAGAAATAACATTACAGGATGCTCTAACAACTTCCGTCTTAAATGCTTAGAGAAGGAATCTTGTGAATAGCTTATTGGATCTCCTCTACTATTTCCAATGCTAGTAAAGAGCTACAGGATAGACACTGTGCTTGGGAACAAAGATGGTACAGTTTTCTGGAACTTCCTTTATCTTTCTGGGAACCCAATCTCAGAGGCTGGACTTGTGGGCCGACAGTCCCAACAATGGCCATTCTAAGAAGCTATATTTCCTGTACTTAAAGACATGTGGAAGTAAAAAGAAAAGTGACATCTTTCTTCCGTCCAAAGGCATTACCTGTGAAATTTCTGACTATGATAAAGACTTTTATCTTCCTTATGTTTCCATTTCCTTTTCTCCCTTCTGTATTTAAGCTCTGCTCATTTGGATTTTAGGGAAAACATCATGATGGATTAGGGCTCTTGAGTTACATAATTCTCTTCCCAATTCTCTTTGTTTCTATAAGGAAAATTGAAAGGAAGTGTTAGCCATGAGAACCTCATACTTATTTACATATATTTCTTCCCATCACTGATGTTATGCACAGGAATACAAGCATTCTGCTCTGTATTTTTCATTATCTCCATAAATAGCATTGTTTTTCCGTTCTTCAAAAATACATTAAGAATCTGTATAGGATTCCATCACTAACATTTTTTTTTATTAAGGTCCTTTTCTTTGACTCAATATTACAATGTTAACCTGATCAACATGCTCTGGCGGTCATTGATTTTGTTATAGACAGGGTTTATGTTTGAAGCAACTACAATTTCAATTCAGTTTATGAGACACTAAACTGTTATGTGATTATGAAATTTTTGCTTCCTATTCAAAAATACTTGAAGGTTATATTCACCTTTCCTCTTTTTTTTTCAGGCTCAGAAATCCTGGATAGAAAGAGCATTTTATAAAAGAGAATGTGTTCACATCATACCCAGCACCAAAGACCCCCATAGGTAATCTTTCTGTCTCTATAATATAAAGTGAGAACACAGAGTTGTAATTATGGGAACAAAACTATGATAGTAATAACTATGAATTACAAGGGAACCAATGTCAAGTTAAAGATCATTTTTTGATATTTGCTGGACATCTCTGAAGCAAACTTACATGTATACACCATATAATATGTTGTGCCTACAGTTAATTCTCTAAGAGAAGAGCCTGTACAAAATAACAGACACCCCATTGGGAAGGAATTAATCACTGTCCATAAGTGGGCTATATATATCATGAGTGTGGTTACTCATTTTCCCTTTTAAGCATTTCATCAAAATGCTTAAAAATTTCATCAAAATTAGTTTATACCAATATTCTCTGCCATAATGAAATGAAAAGGCATTTTTAAATAAAAGACTCTTAGCAGACTAGTAATTAGACTGCAGACCTTAAGATTCCTATCCAAGTACATTTTTAATATCCTACTAATCTTACCTTTAGTTATCTTACTGACCTTCCTGATTTTGCCTTAAAGATTAACAGCATATTAGGTAGGAAGCAATTGGGATGAAGTAACATATGAATGTCTGGAAATGCCTTTATGAAAAAGACAATATAATCAAGTAAGTTAAACTATAGATGATAAAGTCCTATAGACTAGTTGTGTAACCTTGAGCAAACTCCCTCACCTTCAAAACTACACTGTTTTACTCATAAAAGACATTACACATTATTAGCGTTTAATAAATGATAATCATATATCAGTATTGTCATTGCAAGTCATAATCACAGTACTAGTAAAGCATGAAGCATACGTATCAGTATTATAATAGTGGTGGAAAAGTATGAAAGACATTTTCATGCTGTAAGGAGTGAATTTTGTTTTCAGAGATCCTGCAAATAATATTTTCATTGTTCCTTCAGGAACACTTAAGCTGTAGGTTTTTATTCTCAGAATTGGATATTTGACAGTGAATGTCAATTGGGGAAAGACAAGTTAGGTTGTGACTCACATATGAGTGAGAGTCCTTATTTAAATGTGCATGTTAAAATTCTTCCCTCAAAGCTGCACAGTGGCCTTGGTGCAGTATTTGACAGATGGGAGGAGTGAGAAGTAGGAAAGTCTATGGGGCTTTTGTTTGCAGTCTCCAATCCTAAACAATATGGCAGGAATGGAAGGGGTGGGTGGAGAAGGCTGGGAGGCATATTACAGCTTCTACAGCTAAAGGAAAAAGGAAAGGGGCAGAAAAGAAAAGATATATGTCAAGAAAATCCTGGGGTCACTATTTGCCTGATACAGCCACGTTGTGGGTTTCTGCCTGAGAATGGACTAGTTCGCTATGGTTTGTAGATTTCCCCGGCAGGTCACCTCAAGTGGGTATTCCAGGAATGGCTGACCCAAGGGACTCGCTGTGACTTCTTCTGTTGCAGGTGTTGCTGTGGGCGTCTGATTGGCCAGCATGTGGGCCTCACTCCCAGTGTCTCCGTTCTTCAGAATGAGAAAAATCAAAGTCGCCTCTCCCGAAATGACATCCAGTCCGAGAAGTGGTCCATCAGCAAGCACACTCAACTCAGCCCCACGGATGCTTTTGGGACCATTGAGTTCCAAGGAGGCGGCCATTCCAACAAAGCCATGGTAATCAGAAAATCAGTCAGTTGCTTCCCAAGGGCTATCCTGTGTCCTGCAAAAGTGCGGTGAGGAGCTGGAGATTTCGTCTTTGGGCTTAATCCCACCTCTGCCCTGGCTTGGCTGGGCCATCAGCTCTCATGACCTTGCCCCTGTGCATTTCTGCTCTCTTCCATAGAATGGAAGAAAGAAGACCTTCCAGGACTTAAAAAAGAGTACAATATCAGACAGTGACTATTGCTATTATTAATGGTAACAAGAAGCTTTCCATAGTGATCCACTGTTTATTACTTACTTTCTTGGTCTCATTCATTATGGCATGTTTTTCTATCTCTTTCAGTTAAAAAAAATCTTAGCTTTAGGTCTCTGTTCTATTGGTAACTAGCTTTAGGCCTTTGTTTCATTGGTAACTAGCATTTCTCTCAATTGAAGGTAGAAATGATCATCCCAGACTATTTCCTGTCCTGTTCTAACAGAGATCTTGCCACCTAAAGTGAGTGCTTTTTGCTCTAAACAGCTGTGTTCAATAATGTTCCCAGTAGAAGAACTCCATATGAAAAGCATTTTGTTTGGAACAGAGGCTTTAGGAAATAATACAAATTTTACTTCTAAGAGTTGTTGCTTCTAAATTTCAGCTTTCATCATGAACCTCTCCCTACTTGGCTGGCAGATTGTGCCAGGAGAAAAGTGTACCATATGTTTTTTGGAAATTGTAGAAATGCTATATTTCAACATGCTTGCTTCTAACAGTTAGAGAGTTGGTTGAGGATGGGACATTGGAGGTGGCTGCTCTCAGGCTCACGGCGAAGTTTTCTGAGTTTGGAGAGGAAATTATGCTTAGAGAAGCATACTGCAAAATGCAAGGGAAGTCACTTCACACTAGTTCTAGTCTAAAAATGGGCAGGAGAGCCACCTCTCTGCCCTCTCTCTTCTCGCCTCCCTCCTCCCCCTTCCATCTTTCCCTACTCTTGCAGGATTTTCTTCCCCAAGAATGGCTGACTGCACTCTTCTCAGAGTATTTTCTCAAGAAAATCAATTCTGAGCTATACATTAGAGTAAAAACAATTTTGAGCAATATATTGGGAAGAAGAGGAGGCTAGGTGCAGCCTGGAGGAAAAGTGGGGGTGGGGTTAATCTTGACCAGTGCAGAAACAAGGGCAATGGAGATTCACCAACTTTCTCATCCACCCAAGGGGTGTTTCCACCTACACAAAGCCATGAAGGGTCCCCAACTCAGCATAATTCCCATTCATAGTATGGGAGGGAAACTTATACAGCATGGGTTCTCTGGAACCATGTGTTAACTAAAAGTCATGCAAGTTCATCCTATGAGAAAAGGGCTCCAAAAGAAAAGAAAAGAAAAGAAAAGAAAAGAGAGAGAGAGAGAGAGAGAAGAGAGGAGAGGAGAGGAGAGAGGGAGGGAGGAAAAGAAGGGAAAAGAAAAGAAAAAGAAAGAAGGCAGGAAAGAAGGAAAGGGGAGGCAAGGCAAGGAAAGGAAAAAAGGAGAAGAAGAAGAAGAAGAAGAAGAAGAAAAGCAAAGGGATGGAAATGGATCCAGAAGGACAAAGGTCTTCACTTGAGATACAATATGATAATGTTGAGAATGAAGTGACGATAGCCACCTTCCCCACCTCCCCCCTACCAAAAACAAGGTCACGTGCATAGATGGGGAAGTGGCTTAGCAGGCAATATCATCATAGAGTAGCACACCCAGTCATGTCATAGAGTGCTTGAATGGTGACCAGAGGCTTTGTGCCCCATCTAACACAGCTGATATGGGGGGGAGGGGGTTAAGTTTACTTATTCGTTTTGAGAGAGAGAGAGAGAATGTAGGGGAGGGGCAGAGAGAGAGGGAGAGAGAGCGAATCCCAAGCAGGCTCTCCACTGTCAGCACAGAGCCTGACATGGGACTTGAACTCAAACCATGCTTAGCTGACGGAGCCACCAAGTGCCCCATAGGATATGTGTGTATTATGATATTTAATGGCAGAGGAAAAACTTGAAGAGGCACATCTTTCACTTTGCTCTCGAGTTGTGAACACATATGACATTGAACTTTGAGAGCCCTTCCCCAAGCCCCACGTAGCTCTCTGAAAACCCTGAACTATCTGTTGGCAATCTGGTTAGGCACAGTCAACTACATAAGTTTGTAGATCCCAGTGTAAAATGAAAATGTAGGCTCCCAGCAGGGGCAGGGAAAGCAATCCCCTCTTCCCATGGCCAACAACCCCAACACACAGTGGACAGGCGACAGTCCAAGGAACGCCTGTCCCATAGTGGGGCATGCTCAGTATCTGGTGTGAGTGAGGCTTGCCACTGAATCACCTGCACCATGGTGCTGCCTGCCTAAGGCAGGGATAGCTACGTCCTTGCTCTGTCCTGAAATGCTGCAGGGAATACACCCAACCCTTCCCCTCCCCTTGCCTGCACTCACATCCTAGTCAGGCATGGAGGGTGATGATGGAACAGAACCCTGTTGCTTCCCCAGGCAACCTTGTGGACAGAAGGCTAGACTGGCCAGGACTCCAGAGGGAGTGGGTGGCTGAGGTTCCTTGTCCCAGGGAAGCTGCAGGAGGTGGGATGTGGGACCATGGACCACATGTGAGCTGAGGCTCTGAGCCCTCTGCACAAAGTCCACTGCCCCATCAGACTACAAAACACAAACTCAAGATTAAAAGTGTTAAGAATTCCACAAAAGCAGGTGCAGCACACTACACCCTAAGCACTGCCTTTCTGAGCAGTATGACCATGCTGGCCACACACCGTGAAGCCAACCCTGAGTCTAGGTGTTGCCTTACTAGATGGTGTCACAGCAGTCACTATGCGGGAAAGCCTTTCTTTCAGAGCCTAATCAGCCAAATGAGGGCCAGTTTTCTTCCTTTTTTTTTTTTTTTTTTTAGAACCAAACATTTAACAAGTGAGAGTCCCCGGCTCTTCAGACATAATGAGCATTTTGTCCACTTCAAATACTTGCCCTTGAATTATTCTGAGTCTCTTGTCTAGACAAAGGGGTGGAGCTGACAGTGGCCAGATGTCATGTTTTATCAAGTTGGATGGTTGCTTTGTGCCAACTTGTGTCTTCTTTACTTTCTCCCCTCCCCAGCAAACCAGCACGCAGTTCGGACAAAGGGACAAATCAGCAACTACTGTCAGTTAAAGAATGTTAAATATTCACGACTGAAATGAAACAGGTCAACCAACTTAACATCTTTGATCCCTGTTCCTGACAAGAATATTTGAAAGTTGAGATGATTTTGAAGTCTAAAAACTAGAGGGCAGATTAACTTTGACCCTTATTATTAAAAAAAAAAGATATACCATTAATTTTGTTCCTTCAAGACAGCCCAAGATGAGTCACTTGGGTCTTCAAAATGCCATTGTAGTCTGGACACACTGTGAGGCAGAATCTGCCAGGGTTTGGTAGAAGTTTCAGTTGGAGAGAAGAGACTCTTTATTAACATGTGGTGGGCCCCATGGGAACCGTATTTGCTCAGGAACATTACAGGTGTGTGTTATCACATAGGCAGTACAACATGAGGTCAAGGAGCTCTGGTCACCAAAGATGATTAAGGGGATTGATCTAGCGGCTCTCTGCTTGGAGGATCATGGTAGCCTGTGGGCCACTTCCAATGCCCATGGTCACGAATCATGCCCAGAGGGTCTCCCTCATTGTCTGGGGATAGAACTGGGGCATCTGAAGTATTGGAAAAGCTAGCCAACTTATTCTCTCCAGTGAGGCTTGAAAAGTGCTAAATAATCTCTCTCTCTACTGGTATTACAGATAAGGCAACCCGAGCCCAGAGAAGTTAAATTCTTTTCTGAGAGCTACTCAGTTACTCGACGACAAAGATAATTTGCAAACCTGGTTGCTGAGGATTGCACAGGAGTCCTGTTTCTTCTCTGTTGTGTATGCTTGGTAAAGACTATAGATGTTTTGAAGGGAAGCTACTATTATATTTCTAGCTCTTTTATCAGGGTTTGGAAAACTTTGTAGTGGGATTATAAAATTACTCTTTTTTGAGGAGGTTAATTAAACTGAAAGGCTGTGAGCAGGAGGAGGTCTTTGTAACATTACATCCTTGGTTAATAGAACCATTTTCTGAGTATTCTGTCCTCAATTCCCAGGCTTGTTGAGCCTGGGAAAGCACACTAGCAATGAATCCAGCGTCTCTCTCCTTTAGCAGAGAAATTGTGACCCAGGAAGGAGGCACTCATAGCTGACAGCGAGTGAAGGATACTTACTCCTTTCTTCTCGGCACCAAGCCACGTCCTACCAACTTGCCTGCCTCTCCCTGGCAGTTCATTCAAATACCTCATTAAAGTCAGAACGTGAGGACAGAGGAAGAAGATAGGGGGATACTAAAGCTTTGGGTTAGACATTGTCTTACTTGACTTAGGGAGCAGTAGCAAGATGGCCCCACACAAGACATTGGGTCCTCTCTCAGAGACTGCTTTATCTGGGGCTATGACTGCAAGTTATTTAGGAAAGGTGACAGTGCTGGACTTGATTATACAGAATCTTATTTGCTACTAATGATCTCATCCAATTAATGCTGAGCCATCTTGGGGAGCAGGTAAGTATCACCTAATTAAGGACTTGTATTTAAACCTCTCAAGTCGTTCGCATAATTATCTTCAGGTTTTCCCTTGCTAGTTACTCTGCTTATCAGATCAGGTTGAGCCCCTTGTTATGAGTTTTATATAATTTAGATAATTATTCCTATGCCTCATTGTCACACTTAAAGCCCTAACTGTTGAGTGTGCCAGGATCAAAGGCTTATTCTCTGAACATTACCAGTGGGAGGGAGGGTGCAAGGTAGTCAGGAGGGTCGGGGTTGCTAGAGAGTGAGGAGTCTGTCAAGAGCAAGGCACCTATAATCTTATACCTTTAAACACTTCAGGATTGAATTTGATTTTTAAAAAAATTTTTAATGTTTTATTTATTTTTGAGAGAGAGTGTGTGAGCAGGGGAGGGTTAGAGAGAGAGGGAGACACAGAATCTGAAGACAGGCGCCAGCCTCTGAGCTAGCTGTCAGCACAGAGCCCGATGCAGGGCTCAAACCCACGAACCAGAAATCAGTGACCTGAGCTGAAGTCAGACGCTCTGACTGAGCCACCCAGATGCCCCTGAATTTGTTTTTTTTTTTAATGTCTTTCTTTGCGTTATGCAAATTTAATCTGGGAATCATCACTGATTGACACATACCAAATATGAAATTAAATGAATCCCATTTCACAAAATAAAAGAGCTAATCCTAGACTATGGCTAACCAAGCAGGTTTATATAAGCATGGTAAAATAATTGAGGGATTTGATAATTGCCACCTTGATTTCCACTTTCCACCTTTTAATCTTTAGTCACGGAATTAGCAGTACCTTTGAAAGTCCTTTCTAAGACAGACACTAAAACTAGAATTTATCACTCAAACTACTAGTCCCAATCATGGATCTGTAGGAAAAGAAGGAAAGAACCAACCCTCCTCTGAGAAACTCATCTTGCCTCTAGAAAATTCCTATCTCTTTGCCTCTACAAAATTTTATCCTATATAATTCTGGCAGAAAATGCAGAGATTGTCCCCTGGAAACCTACATATATCTCAGTGAAGTTTTATATTTCTAAACCTTTAGCTTTGGCTTATCAGCCAGCACCAGTCACTTGGAAATACCTGGTCTCTAACATCGAGAATCACAAAAACAATAAGAATAAATTACAATGGCATTTTCATTTCCACCGTTTTGTGGGTCATCAAACTAGGAATGCAGTAACCAATGACACCACACACTTGCTCTCCAAGTATTTTCTTTCTAGAGGACTTGTACATGCATTGAACACCATCAGTATGAAACTCTCACTGCAAAACTGACAACTCCAGAGACTTCGAGAGCCGATATCCGCGAAATTATCTTAGCAGTTCGATACAACATGCTCTCCTTGGCCGCAGCGTTAATGAAAAGTACTCGTTTAAAAATGCAGCTCCAAAGAATTAAAAAGATAAAGTGATGCTTATCACATTTCTTAGCAGAAAGGAAAAATGGGCCAAATTTCCCCCTATAGCTGGGGAAGAAAAACTTTAAAAATAAGCGTTCAAGTAGATTTCAGCAATGGCAATTCCACTATTCCGAACAAGCGCTACTCACAAGTAGCAATTGATAATTTCCAAGAAATAAAGATGGCTTTGCAGTTTTAGTAAGAGGATTTGTCATTTACCATTTATCATTTATCATTCTACAGTTCTTATATTTTCATTTAGAAAACTGAGCAAAGTTATGTGAGTGGGTTTGAGCCCTGCATCGGGCTCGGTGCTGACAGCTAGCTCAGAGGCTGACGCCTGTCTTCAGATTCTGTGTCTCCCTCTCTCTCTAACCCTCCCCTGCTCACACACTCTCTCTCAAAAATAAATAAAACATTAAAAAAAATTTTTTAAATACTAAAGAGGTCATGCATCCATTGTCAGAGCCAAATTGTTCCACCAACTCTCAGATTCAGAATACCGAAGGAAAATTGTTATATTTTAATTAAACAGCCCAGCCTTCTCTAAGTAGTAACAACTATTTCTCCCCCTACCCCCACCCCACACACACCCAGCCTCTGCCCACCCTGGGCGTTACAACAGAAGAACAATGGTGTCTAGTTTGTGACATGTCTGTGAGCTCCAGGTTTAGTGTGGAGGGAGGCCACAGGAAAGAGGAATCTGGTGCATGAATAGTTACATAGTTTCTAACAATGAGGCAGCAAGAGTGGCTTTAGAAAAAACTGCCAGGAAGTCATCTGCTAACCAAAAGGACCTTTAGAATCAAGGACAAAAACTCAAGTGTCAGTCACCAAAGCCCTGTGCCATTCCAACAAAACAAATCCATCGTTTTTGATGATAGTCCCACACAATTTAATTTACAAGTTTGTGGTTTCCTATTTACAGTAGGTCTTCTTTATGAAAATCATGCTGTATGCATTTTCCCCCAAAGCACCTAAGAACCGATCAAATAGTATAATTTCAACTAGAGCGAACCTCTGTTTAATACAGAGCATTCTTGAGGTGCTAGGCTGGATGCTCATCACGCATCAGCCAGGCATGAGCACTAACGATAGAAAGGAGAAGGAGAAGATTATTCTGGGCATGGACTGAATGCAGAAGTAATTTAAAAGGTGAGTGCTTGTAACCTTTATTCAATTTACATGTATTGGTTTTTCTGCCCCATCAGGTGATTTTCCACAACTTAATCCTTGCAGTGTCCTGTGAGGTGGCCAGGATCACCCCCATTTCACAAGAGAAGGCGCTCAGATTGGCCAAATGTCGTACAGCACCAGTGCCTGACGCTAGAGTACGGTGCTGCCCGCGATCTATAAATGGAAACACATATCACTCACCACATCAGAGTAATGCCCAGGTGATCAGATTTAGTATACCCATCAGGAAGATTTCTTGTTATTTGTAAGGGGATCCCTTAGCAATTAATGAGCTCACATGTGGACAGTCAAAACTGCTTATCTTGATGACCAAAATAGCTCCTCATTTCAAATCACATTGACCATTTATTAATTACTCTGGGAACAACCATTTTGACCTCGAAGCTGCTGGTTCAGCACTTGAGTTAGCTGTTATATTTCAAGCAACTGGGGAGTTCACTGACTAACTTGCCTTTTATGGGTGTAAGAATACAATTTAAAAACTGACATCTTCAGATAATCATACGGTATCACTTTATTCCTTCATTTTAATTAGCCTGTTATCCCCCAAACCAATTACTGAGCTACTAAACAATAACAATGACAGAAAGCAAATTAATTGATTCATTTAAATTCTTCCTTAAAAAAAGAAAAAATCTCTTGCCTTTTAGTCTCCAAGGATGAGGTAGTTGGAGATAATTTGGGTAGTTTGAAAATGGCTGCAATTTCCTATTTATTTTCACCTGGATAATGCCTCCAGGATTTCCTCCAGTCCTCTCTGTGACGTTCATGTAAAATACTGAGTGTTCTTTCTTCCCTTTGGCCCAATGACCAACACAAGATACCACTTAGAATCTTCGATCTGGGGAAGAGTTGAAATCCTTGCTTCTTATGTGGCTCCTGAGGAGCTAGTGAGAAATGCAAACCCTCAGACCCCACCCAAATGTACTGAATCCCAGCCTGCATTTCTGACAAGGTCTCCAGGTGAACTGTGCATGTTAAAGTTTGAGAAGCACAGCTCCACCGAGAGTTTCCCCCCAGAGCGGTGTCTTAAATAATGGATTACATGAGTGGTTGATTATTAGACAGCTAGCTCTCGGGTCTCAGTCACTCAACTTCTCTGGGTCTCCCGGTCTTTCCCTGTAAAACAGGAAAATTGAACTAGATGATTTCCAGTTGCCATGGTGGCCAAGATTATTTCTAAGTTCCCTTTGATTTCTAAGATGGACTACTTCATAACCAATATGAAAGTTCAGAAATCGCTGTCAGGTCAAACACAGTCCCTGCCCTCAAAGATCTTGCAACATGGGCAGATAAAATGAACTCATGCAAGAAACAAACAGAAAAACAAAAATGCAGTAGGGTTAGTCATGCTGCACCAACATAAGCTTGCGTTCTCAGGAAAAGTAAACAAAAGCCTTTGAAAAATGGGAATGATTTCTGGAGATGACAAAGAGAAGAACTGGGTTTTCTAGGATTTAGGGAACAGCATTAGCCAAATGCAGAGATAAGTGGGGAATGCCTGTAGGTGGGGTCAAGCTAAATTGTGGGGCCCATGACAGCATGAGAATATACACATAGCGTAACAATTTGAACTGAGAAATAGTGTGATCAGAAAGGAATTGGAGAAAGATCTCGTCTGTTGGTGTCTTGTTGAGGACGTGGGGTTAGAGAAGCCATTTGGAGGCTGTTGTCATAATCCAATCTGACATCCTAATAAGGAGAATGTGTCTCTAAAGTGGCAACTGAAGGAATATAAGGAAAGGCCTGGTTGAGAACATTCTTTTCAGAAATGGATTGTTAGAAATTTGAGACTGCTTGTAGGTGAAACAAAAGGAGACAGAAGGTGGGTAGGGCATCTTTCCTTGGACTATTACAGAGTCCGGAGCAAGGACTCTGGAGTCAGCAGACCTGTGCCATGGACATTGTCGTTACCACTTACTATCAGTTGAACTGGATGTGGAGGACACCAACCTCCTCATTACAGGGAGCAGTCCATGAAACAATGTATGTGCAGGAACATAGTAAATACATAAGGTCTCGGCTTGGGGTTAAGGTTTTCGTTTTTGTTTTTTTCTTCTTCTCAGTAGAGTTAAGAAATGGAGATCAGAGAGAAATATATGAAGAGGGCAATGTGACCTTACACCGACAAAACACTGAGTGCCTCTGTTTCCCCATCTGTAAGACAGAGTGGGGGGTGAGGTGATTCAAGGCCATTCATTTCCTACTAGAGCACTTATCAGAGTAATAAGAGCACTGTGATTATGAGCAAACTTGCCTTAACTAGGAAAATTTTAGGCTAATTCAAAAGTGATTTCAACACATTCAGTAGGTTTTTTGTCACGTTTCTGGGGTTATTTTTTATTTCTTTTTTTTTTTTAAGCTATAAGAAGGTAAATAAGAGAACGGTAACTTGAAAAGCAATTTTTTACCATCCCTCACACTAAGTGTTTTTGGTTTGCCTAGTTGGGAAGCCTTGTGAGGCCCAGTCCTAACTTAGTTTACTAATTATCCCTTTCTGGAATTAGTCAAAATGACATAAATTCAATTCAGCAGAGCTGCCAAATTTTAACTACTCAAGTGGCATAGATTCAGTGCACAGGGACAGAAAACATTTTATTCTTTCATCTTATAGCATTTATTATCTAGATATTTTTTGTAGAGTCACTCAGTGAGCTAATAAATGTAATAACAGAGAAATGATAAATAGCCTTTAAGGAACACTGTGTTTGCTTCTACCACTGCAATACCCACTCTTCAGCCCGAAAGTCCCTTGCATGGCACAAAACTGCATGTGTATTGTTTCTGAAAATTTCTGTTGGTAGATCTCAAAAAGTTCCTACCCTCTGTATGAAAGTTTGTGTATAAAATATGCCAATATTCTCATATTGTAAACTCTAGTTAAATTCTATTGGAATAATGTGCTTAGCTAAAATTGCCAACCTTTATTCTTTCAGTTCTGGAATTGATTTTTGTTAGACAGTAAGTCAATATAGAACCCGCTTATTGGATCCCAATACCTCTTTGGATTTCTGGTATTGGTATGCAGGGAGCTGGAGCTCTTTGGTATTTCTGGATGATATTGTTTGTCAAGCTACTTTCTTTTTTCAGCTCCTTTACCTCTCATTTCAGCCTAATATTTTTAAAATAGGCTTTTAACAAAAGAATTGACATCATTTGAGGGGTTTTCTTTGCAACTGTGGGGTCTCCTAGATCGAAAAATATGGCAATAAATTGTCATCTCCTGTATAACTTTATGTACTTAGACATCTAAAAGCATATGTCTGTGTGACTGCACGTAGGTCTGCTCTTTTTGTGGCTTTGCTACCTCAACATGAAGCGTTAAAAAATTCCAAAGTTAATCAGTACCTTTCTATTCTCTCCCACACGACACAGAGTTGAGAATGCTTTAATTGCTGATAACTTCCACCTCATTTATATGCTGTGATGCCCACTGCTTTAGTTCTTGCCCTTCCCGCCATAAATCAGATATTATTATCAACTTTATATTATACAAAATGAGCTTTTTTGGATTTACAGTGTATTTGCTAATTTCTTTGTTTGCCATTCTTTCTTATATCTCAGATCATCCATGGGGGTTCATGTAACTTCTCCCTGCTATATATAATTTAAAACTTCCTTCAGTGAAGTCTGCCAGAGATAAATTCTCAGTGTTGGTAGCCTGAAAATGTCTATAATTTGCTCTCATCTTTGAAAGATATTTTCGCTGAATATAGAATTTTACACTGACAGATCATTTCTCTTGGCACATTGAAGGCACTGGCTTGTGCACCCATTTATGCCGTTGAGGAGTAGACCTTCTGTCTTATAATGATGATTTCCTTGTAGGTCTTATTTTCTAGTGGCTTTTGAAGGGTTTTGGAGGTCTTATTTTCTAGTGGCTTTTTCCCTTCCTCTGGTGTTCCCTGTGAGTTGTCTCTGAGTGGAGGTTGTTTTTATTTATCC
This sequence comes from Suricata suricatta, assembly GCF_006229205.1. Lineage (NCBI taxonomy): Eukaryota > Metazoa > Chordata > Mammalia > Carnivora > Herpestidae > Suricata > Suricata suricatta. Next base: position 78,208,254 of record NC_043712.1, read on the forward strand.
TGCTTGGGATTCATTGATGTTCCAGGATCTGAAAATGTGTATCTTCCAAAATTTCTGAAAATTTCCCAGCCATTATCTGTTCAAGTGTTGGTTCTTCCCTGGCTCTTTTATTTCCATCTAGAATTCAGATCCTTTCCTCCAAGGTTTTCAATGTTGATTTTGTCTTAAATTCCTTTGTCTCTTAAGGCTGTGACTGGTTTATTTCTCTGCATCTATCATTAGTGTGTCTAATCTGTAGCTTAACTCTCCCATTATATTTTTCACTTAAATTATTACATTTTTATTTCTAGGAGTTGTTTTTGATTCTTTTTCAAATGTGTTGGTCATTCCTTATATTCTGTTTTTCCTCATTGGTGCATTCAATAATCTCCTTCATGTTTTTAATATATTAAAGATAGCTATTTTATATTCTCTAAATATTTCATATCTTTGAGGATCTTATTCAGCTACCTGTTATTTCTTTTGGTTCTCATTCATGCTGCTTTATTTCCTTGTGTAATACTTTATTTATTTATTTATTTATTTATTTATTTATTTATTTATACTGTGAACTGTTTCTTTTCCCATGGAGCTATCTGAGCTCAGGATTGAGGATGCATTCCTCCACAGATGATTTGCATTTGCTTCTTCCTGTTATCTGGAACCACAGCCCAGCCAGAACCATTTCAAATTAAACACCTTGGTGTTTTTCAAGCCACACTGATAGTGTCAATGTGGGTCAAAGTCTGTGTGAAGAGGGCCTCCCTGATTTTTTTTTAATTTTTAATGTTTATTTTATTGTTGAGAGAAGGAGACAGAGCACAAGCAGGGAAGGGGCAGAGAGAAAGGGAGACAGAATCTAAAGCAGGCTCCAGCTCTGAACTGTCAGCACAGAGCCCGACGTAGGACTCCAACTCACCAACCGTGAGATCATGACCTGAGCAGAAGTCAGATGCTTAACTGACTGAGCCACCAGGTGCCTTGAGGACCCCCTTGTTTATAAATAATCAGAGGGGAGTTTTTTCCTGTCCGCTCAGAACGAAAGTGAGAAGCAGGCAGCCTTCCTTACTCTCTTCTCCTAGACATCAGACTTACTTTTCTTTTCCTTACACTTGAGGGTAGAGCCCTTTGAAGTAGTACCCCAGGTTACACGGGGTCCCCCATGAGACTCGTCCATCCTGCATGATGCCAGTAAAGCAGGCGACATCTTGCAGAGTTTGGGAGAAAACCTTAAGTTCAAAGCTTGCTTTGGTCCTTCCTTATCTCCTGAGGTCCCAGCTTTTACTCTGTTTTAGGAATCTGAATGTTTGCTCTTGAAAGGCCCCTTCAACAATGCATTTCAAAAGGCTTTCAAATATATTTGCCCACTATTTCAGTTGTTTCCAGCTAAAGCTGGAGGTCCTTATATAATTAAACTGAAATCTAAATGAGCATATATATGATTACATAGATGTTTATCATGGTGTGTATTTACAGCACTTCCTTTATATATACTTAGTATAACTTATTTCCATTTGCATCTGCTAACACCTTGTAATCTGATATACACTTTCATTTTTTAAGATTATTCTACAAGAATGATTGGCATGCCTTTTGTAACTTGTCTTCTCTAAAAAAAGAAATATTTGGTATGCAGTTTTGGTAAATTAAATAAATATAGCTCTTACCTTGTTACTCTTGTTTTAAAATTCTCATCGTGTTATGCAGAACTGCAGAATTTTTCAAAACCTCTCAAAGTGGCAGAGTCGCAGAAACATCTGTATCTATGGCATAACTGGGCAAAGCTAGGGTCGCACAGCATTTTAGAGAATCAAACAATGTTAAAGTTTGTAGTAATTAACAATTTCAAGAACACCTTAAAAATGGTGAATCCCTTCACCTAACGAAGACTCTTGCGGTAAAGAAAACGATGTGCCTCTTTTCAAAAACCAGATGTTTTAGGAGATGTCTTCTTCCCATGCCACTTATATCCTTGCCATCAGGAAGGATGAGCCCCGGCAGCCCGCCCTGCCCTGTCTCCCTAATCGGTGGCCATTCTTGTTCTAGTACGTGCGAGTATCCTTCGACACGAAACCTGACCTCCTTCTACACCTGATGACCAAGGAATGGCAGCTGGAGCTCCCCAAGCTCCTCATCTCTGTGCACGGGGGCCTGCAGAACTTTGAACTCCAGCCAAAGCTCAAGCAAGTCTTCGGGAAAGGTCTCATCAAAGCGGCCATGACGACCGGAGCGTGGATATTCACTGGAGGGGTCAACACAGGTAATTGGGAGTCAGACAGAGACAGGCAACCCAAGGCCATGAGAATGTGCTACGGTCATTTTCTCCTAAGGCTAAAGATGTTCATATTCCCCCACTTCATCTCTCTTCCCGACGTGTCCACATTCACTGGGTCTCCCTCCTCTCACGAATTCTTCTGCCTTCCCTTAACCCACATGATACCCATACAGTGCGTCTCAACCAAGAAGAAGTGTTTACACATGAGAAACAGGTTGGGCTATTTAATACTTGATGATACAGAATTTGTAAACATGACTAGTAGAATTCCATGGGATATTTTTAGCACCTCAAGTTGCCAACTAAGTATCCAGTAATTTTTTAAAGGATAACTTTTGCTCTAAATTTGGAAGCTCCATTTCTGATCTCTAAGTGATTTTAAGTTTGATCCAAATAGGTCTAAATTTTATAAAATGCCCATTTATGTGGGACGTAAATTGTGATGGCATGTATGGAGTCTTGGGTGTTTATTATTTAAAATAGTTTATTAAGGGGCGCCTGGGTGGCTCAGTCAATTAAGTGTCCATCTTTGGTGCAGGTCATGGTCTCACAGTTCCTGAGTTCATGCTCCATGTCAGACAATGTACTGACAGCTCAGAGCCTTAGGATTCTGTGTCTTCCTCTCTCTCTTTGCCCCTCCCTCACTCACACTCTGTCTATCTCTCAAAAATAAACAATAAAAAATGTTTTTAACAGTTTATTAAATCAACTCTTCACTAATAGAAGACCCATCATACTCTGAATTCCAAGCAATTTTTTCCACCTGCCAAATGAATCTCTCTATATCCTGATACAGGTAGGCTGTCAAATCAGTTCTCCCACACCCACTTTCAGTTAAGTGCTTGCACACAGCATATTATTAATGGGCAGCCGATAATGGAATGGATGCCGGTAAATTGCTCTGACATATTTCCCCAGCCTGAGTCAGAAGTGCCCTTGGAAGTACACAAGTTATATGGTAGCAAGTTCACTCAGACTCATTTGAAGCCTCCAGTGTGTGGTCTGTGCAGTGTACACACACGTGGACGTGTGGAGCAGTCTGAACATCACGGGAGACCAACGAATTTTAAATCAGTCATCTCAATGTTCTTTCCTCATTTGTTCGCATTTTGGGTGAGATGTGAGCCAGACCCGCACTCAGAATTCTCCCCAACACCTAGAATTTGTGAAGGTTCAGCATGCAACTCCATAGGCACATTTCAGCAGTGAACTCTGCCCATTGCCCACACAATGTTGCATTGCATTGTTACATGAAATCCTGACTCAGTCTGTAAACTGGCATGATCTTAGAATGCTCCGTCAGCTCTTTGCTGTTTGTTTTGTAGTAATCAAATATCTACAGAGCAATTAGCTTTGGGTGGCTGTTCAGGCTTTAGGCTCCTGCTTTCATTCAGCTTAGCTGGCATCATTCACTGGTGATTATGCACTGTTTTGCTTTTCTGGCGTAATCTGCACCTTATATACAGACCCTCTCAAAGGTTTCCAAAGGTTCCAAAGAAACTCTTAACCTTCTGTTTCTGGGAACTCAGAACACTGTTTATGACTTTTCTTCCTTTATGAAATGCACCCACTATCAAAAGAAGAAATTACAGCATGAATTCTGTAAACCGAAGAGTTCATCTCTGCCTCCTTCCAGGCTAGTGTTCAATCCAATACCCAAAGCGATGTTCTAATGATGGCATCTCAGATTAGGTAAGAGTTAATAGTAGAATTGTGGCTGATGGAGGGCATACCGGGAAGTTAACCATCTTGTCCTGGATGGGCCCTGAAAGGAGTTTTGCATGTAAATAGGGAAACAAAATGAACAGTGATATTCACAGCTGGACTCTTGTATTTGCTTTTCTTTACCAGTGCTCTCTTTTAGAAGATCCCTAGATAAGCTATTAAGTGAAATTGTATTCTGATCTACAGTGCCAGCATATCGCAACATGGATTAGTGCTATTTACACGGTTTTAGTTGATTTTTTTTTAAAGGAGAGTCTTTCTGTTTGATCTTCTGAATATTTCAGAATGGAGTGATTCACCCAAATGTGTCCTCTCCCCCGATTAAATTGCCTGGTGCATTTTGATAGTTCAGTGCAGTATTAGAACTCTTACTCTGTGCTAGCATGTGAGGGACACAAAGATGAAGTAGGACACTGACCCCTCAGTCTTCCCTGCAAGGGGTTTTTACCCTTAGAGAAGATGGCCTCATGTGTGATTGTGAATCACAAAAGAATATGTTAGGTAACATAGTGCATTGTTCAAGATATGCAAACTGCAGTCCTTCAAAGGGAGAAAAAAATCACATCCAATTCAGCTTTCATATAGGAGATGGCACTAGGTGTGAATTTTTCCCTAAGGAATAGGTGGAATTTTGTGGAAATAACTTTTCTTAGGAAAGATATTTTATATTCTCTATAAAAAATGATTATTTGCAGGGCGCCTGGGTGGCTCAGTTGGTTAAGCGTCCAACTTCAGCTCAGGTCATGATCTCATGGTTTGTGGGTTGGAGCCCTGTGTCAGGCTCTGTGCTGACAGCTAGTTCAGAGCCTGGAGCCTGTCTTCGGATTCTGTGTCTCCCTCTCTCTCTCTCTGCCCTTTCCTGCTCACGCTGTCTCTCTCTCTCTCTCTCTCTCTCTCTCTCTCTCTCTCTCTCAAAAATAAATAAAACATTAAAAAATTTTAATTATTATTTGAGAGGGAGGTTAATAGGTTAGAAATTGCATCTTCTTGAAATGCAATATATCTTTATTAACAGATAAGAGAGAGTTTCCATCCCATCTCATAAACTGAATTTCTTTCATTTTAACTGCAGTGAGGAAGGCCATGGTGATGTGGAAGGTCATTTGTGACAGGAGAGGAAAACAATTTCAAGGTTGAAGCTAAAAAGCTGTATTTATATGTTTTCAACATAAATTTTCCACAGATTACGCCAAGGTTTTCTTTATAAGTGGAGTCCCCACTTTATATGTCGGTAAATAGGAAGATGAAATCAAGGTTAACAAAATCTGAGCTAAGTAGCTACTCTATTTGAATGACCCTAACTCAGACACAAATGCTGGTACAGATTTAATATAATATGATATGTGGTGCTTTTTATAGGATATACTCATGGTACTGGATCTTAGTCATACTAACATCATTATGCTATGGAACAAGAAAAAGATTCTCAAAGTTTAAAGAATTATATTCGATTTTTTTCTTTATTTTTATGTATCATTTTTTAATGCTTATTTATTTTTGAGAGAGAGAGAGAGACATAGTGCAAGCAGAGGAGGGGCAGAGAGTGAAGGAGACACAGAATCCCAAGTAAGCTTCAGGCTCTGAGCTGTCAGCATAGAGCTCAGTGCAGGGCTTGAACCCATGAACTGCAAGATTCTGAGCTGAAGTCAGACGCTTCACTGACTGAGCCACCCAGGCCCCCCTTTTTCTGTTTTTAGACATTGGATGCTTTTAAATTTTTTTCTTAGGAAAAAAAGAATTTAAAGAAGAATGAGAAATACATTGCTAGAGTTTATATACAAGTCCTGGAAATGTAGCTGACATTAGAGCCATGAATTTATGTTCTGAACACATGTGGTTGGGGTAGAAATGTGTCAAAATTTATATTCATTGCGTATCACCTTGTGAGCTGCACTTAGAACAATGGAGAGTCATTGCTGTAAAAGACAAGACTAATACTTCTCTTTTTCCTCTTAGGTGTTATTCGCCACGTTGGGGATGCCCTGAAGGACCATGCATCTAAATCTCGAGGGAAGATCTGTACCATAGGCATTGCCCCCTGGGGAATTGTGGAAAACCAAGAGGACCTCATTGGAAGAGATGTAAGTCGTAGAGGCTACCCATCTGTGACTTTTCATAGAGGTGATAGCAAATGAGTAAAATAAAATGAGGGTACAAAATAGGCATGTTACAGTACTCTCTTAGCCCCCACCGCCCAAAATGAAACTCATGTTAGGAATAGTTTATGGCAAAACAGTGTATTTTCCAAAATCTATGTGAACTCCAATGTCAATTCTTATGATCGAAAAAGGTCCAAAGATTTACTAAGATTTACTAGCTACCCTCTTGGTTTGAATCACACAAGGGTCTTTCCTCAGCCATCAAATCTTGCTAGTTCTATTGGCACAGTTCGGTTAAGATGAATTAACACCAGGTACCAGAGCAACATGAGTTCATTGACTGCAATATTAAATGGGGACCCTCTCACCCCAAGTCTCCACTTCTTTATTATCTGAGTGCCCTTCAAGTAGCTCAGGAAAGCCACAGAGGAAGATTCTTTCCATTCAAGCTGTGGCTTCTCTAGTTGGCCTTCCATTGGCTGAATGCTTGTGCACGAAGTGGGCACAGTGTCATTCTTAATTTTCCACTCGGAAACTACTCAGAAACGCTTGACCAAGCTCTGTAAGGTGCCGACCTCTCTTTCCTTTTCTCAGGTCCAGGGACACACACTGACTAATCAGTCAGTCAAAGGGTTTTCCCAGAGAGAACTTATCTTGCTCTGTCTGGGTCATGATCTTATTTCTGTTTCTTCTAGGGTCTTGGTTTTGTTTTGTTTACCACAAACAGATTACCCACAAGCTCCCTTAGAGGGATTTTTCTCCTACTAACCTCCAGACTTTCCCCCCATATAACACTTCTCAAAATCCCACTGATAGGAATTGTGCTTAAACTATAATTGCCATACTTTATTCACTGCTTTTTTCCCCTGATAATTTTTACAATTAATTATTGATCACTGAACCTCTACATCAGATCAGGATAGTCTTCCTTTCCCTATCAGGGCCTGCCATGGAATGTAACAAATGTGCTAAGTAGTTTTTTCCAATTATCTGAACCAAAAAAAAAAAAAAAACCCGAGAGGTTGAGAATTAACAGGTCCTAAATTGCTTCTTGTATTGTCCAGCAATACACTGAAATCATCTTATTTAAGAAAATTATTTTGATATTTTTATTAATTTTGAGAGAAAGTGACAGAACATGAGTGGGGGAGGGTCAGAGAGCGAGGGAGACATGGAATCTGAAGCAGGCTCCAGGCTCCGAGCTGTCAGCACAGAGCCTGACATGGGGGTTGAACCCACAAACCATGAGATCATGACCTGAGCCGAAGTTGGACGCTTCACTGACTGAGCCACCCAGGCGCCTCTGAAACCATCTCATTTTAATGTAACACAACATATGCAATTTCTTCTTTCAAACTTTTATTTAAATTCAAGTTAGTTAACATTGTGTAATATTGGTTTCAGGAGTAGAGCTTAGGGATTCATCACTTACATAAAACACCCAGTGCTCATCACCCGCTTAAGCCATTCCCTCCACCCAGCAACCGTCAGTTTGTTCTTTATAGTTAAGAATCTCTTAAGGTTTGCCTCCCTCTCTGTTTTTTTCTTGTTTTATTTTTCCTTCCCTTCCTCTATTTTTATCTGTTTTGTTTCTTAAATTCCACATGTGAGTGAAAGCAAACATAGGCAATTTTTCATGCAATACAAAATATTTTGAATAAAAAAATCAAACATCATGAAATGCAGTAAACAACCTCTCTTTAAGTCCTTCAGGACCTTTACGTGATAAGAGGTCCTCATATCAATGCTCCCAAATTACATGTAGAAACACTAATTGACTGAAAACAGAGGGTGAGAAATGAGATCCTCATTTTATCAGTATAGTATTCTCTTAACTAAAATTTACTGGCTGTTTTATAACACAGGTACCTTGAGTATCTCAAGCTGTACTTTCCAAAGTGATAGGTAGGCAGCACTGATCAGAAAAAACAAGCATTACTATTTTTTTTCCAGAGTATCTGTAACTGGTCTTTGAAATTTTTTTTACATTTATTTATTTGTTTTTGAGAGACAGAGAGCAAGTAGGGGAGGGGCAGAGAGAGAAGGAGACACAGATTCCAAAGTAGGCTGCAGGCTCTGAGCAAGCTTTGAGCACAGAGCCTGACGTAGGGCTTGAACCCACAAACCATGAGACCATGACCTGAGCCGAATCAGATGCTTAACCTACTGAGCCACCCAGGGGTCCCTGCAACTGGTCTTTGATGAAATATACCTGCGCTGATGCTTGCCTCAGATTCCAGGCTGGCTTTGAAGTTGATTGTGAACTAGAGCAAATATATTTCTTAGAGAGTTAGAATATGCTGAAGTGCCCTGGATACCAAAAGTCTTTAAAAGTGCATTTGGTTAACAAATGAATTAATTATTTAAAATGTGATGATTCAGAAGTCATTTTTAAATGTCCATTGCTTCAGGATCTCTTCTTGGAAACCTGAGTTACTATTATTCAGTTTTTTGGGAAAGGATGGAAACCCTTTTGGAACTTTCTTATTCAGATGAACTATGAATAAACAGAAGCTGATTTGTTCTTCATTCAAAATAGAGTAACCAAATAATTACCTCGGTTGCCTAATCACCTGGCCACTGCCTTTTTGTGTCATTTTGGGTGTCTTGTAAGTTCTATATGAGTGCAGAAAGATAGTACTTATGTTGCATTTACTTGCCTTGCCTGGTTGGAGAAATGACCCCTGATTCATCTTCCTCCAATTTGAGTTTCCTCCCTCTGACCTCACCTCTTCTTGTGCTCCTCCTTTTTACTTACCCTCTTTCTCCCCATATATCTTCCCAGTGTTACACTAAGAGGAACTTATACAAGCCTAAACCAGTGAGTTTGAGTTTCATTGTCTGATTTCCCAGTGAAAAAAACAGTCTTGATCCCACCAGATAGAAGGAACCACTCGTGTTCAGTAAAATGTGCACATTTATTCTCCTTGCTCACAGGGGCCTAATAGAGGCACACTGTGGCTCACAAAAATTTAGGTGAACCCTGAAGAGAGACCATCAAGAAAAAGATTGGCATTGACAGATTAGAAGGAACACCAGAAAAACAGTATCTTTTAGTTTCTTACCAAATCTTTGACCAAAATCTATTGAATTTCAACCATTCCGGTATATTCCCACCCTCCCCCTAAAAACTGGGGAGTTGGAATATGCATAGGCTTTCTCAGGCTCTTGTACAGTAATAGAATTTGTTTTTCATGTTGTAAATTACTTGGACCAAAAATGCCACTCTTGGCATACCGGATTTGTGACAGGAAATTTGTGTACGTGTTTACTCTTCTAATGTTATGATTCAAAAGGAATATGGTGCCAGGTTGTCCTAAAAAGAAGTACTTGAATAGAGTATCAGTTAATGGTCACTTGTGAAATGTCCCCTCAAAATCACTGAAATAGAAGTGTTTGATAAACATCTTAAGTAGTTATAAGAATTTTCATAGCTTAGCTTAGTTTAGTGCCTCCTCTTCTTTTCCTTCCCTCTTATATAACCAAACTTACATGTAATAAACATACAGAAAATAAACCTTTTAGTATCAGATACCAGATATCAGAGGGGAAAAAACTAATATAGCATTAAAATCTTTACCACCTCAGAATTCTATCAAAATGCATTCATTAAAAAAAATTGTATTTTTGGTCTAGTCTATGTGTAGGTTTCAGAGTAAGGTTGAAGTGGCACAAAATACTTGTCAAGGGAAATCTAGGAAACTTACATGAAATGAGACTATGAGGATAAAAGAAAGGCTCTATTTCTTATGCCAAATATTTTATTAGAGTAGATTTATTTCCAAATGGATAGAAAATATAGATCTTTTTATTTCTGTGGGGCTGGTTCTCAGATGAACAGTTTTAGAAGCTGAACATTCAAGTAGTTCTATAGTTATTCTATTGATAGAAGTGGTAGACACAGCAGTTCCTATTTATCTTAGCATTGATTACCTCTTTGGAACGGCACTATAAAGGCAGAGACTATTCCTAAAAATAAAGAAGAAAGATTAGCTTGCCCTTGGGTCTGCTTCTAGATGTTCAGAAACATCTACCTCCCTCCATGTCTTGTCTCTTATCTAGATTTTAGGGTAGACTTTAAAGATACAGGGCATTAGCTTCAGATTCTCCCAGCTCAGCCTAGAGCCTCACATGTCATAGGTGCTCACACCATATTGATGAAGACGGATTGGGCATGATGAAATTCAGGCTACAAGGAAAATTAACATTATAGAAAAGAATATAATGAGGGGTGCCTTGGTGGCTCAGTCGATTGAGCGTCAGACTTCGGCTCAGGTCATATCTCACGTTCGTGGGTTCAAGCCCCGCGTCGGGCTCTGTGCTGACAGCTAGCTCAGAGCCTGGAGCCTGTTTCCGATTCTGTGTCTCCTTCTCTCTCTGCCCTCTTCCCTCTCATGCTCTGTCTCTCTCTGTACCAAAAATAAATAAAACATTTTAAAAAAATTGTTTAAAAAAAAAAGAAAAGAAAGAAAAGAATATAATGATAAATCTTACCTAGTTCACAGCTTTACCATGATTTCATCTCCATATTATATCCCCAAGCTTGATTATAATGAGGGCATTTTTTAACCAAACATCTAAATATAAAACTATTTTCTTATGTAGCAACTTAAGGTGGGAGGTGAACGGTGAAGCTCCTGTAGGTTGACTATGGGGGCAGAGAAGAATGGAATGAGAACAAGCCTTTCTGTAACCCCTTTGACAGATGCATGATCCACCCAACTGAGGAATGAACTAGCCTTGATTCTTTAAATCTAAATGTCTTCTATTCTGTTTAACCAAACCTCCCATTAGTAGATCAAAAAACAGAATATGGTGAGCAATAGTGCTATGAATATTGTAGATGGTAATAATTTTTACTCTGCCATTAAATGTGAACATAAACATTGTTCAGCTGTTAAGTTTTACTACTCTGTGATTTCTCCATATGATTCCTACTGCCCCATTCTTTTCTTACAAACCCATAATCTGAGCTCAAGGCTCACCTCTCCCAAGGTATCTTCCATGACTAACTTCACCCATAATGTCAGATCAATGATTGTAATTCTCCTACAGCCCTCCTCTTCCCCAATTTTGGTAAAAGTTCCTTAAAAATAGAGATTTAATTGTTTTCTTTGTTTCTTGTCAACCACTTATATGATATTTGGCATGAATGTGAAACATTGACATGTGACTTAAACTCTGTAAGAGTTGATTTCTTCATCTCAAAGGGGACTCTAAAAACACTCGCTCTATATTTATATAATTTGTATGAGCATAATCATAGTAGTACTTATAATTTATTGAGCTCCTGTTTGAACTCTCTGTGATTGCATAGCCTAACCTTATGAGGTATGTTTCATTATGTAAGAAAACTAAGTAAGAGTTAGAACCAAGATCCACTGTACCCAAAGCCCATACTCTTTTTTTGTAAATACATATTTATTTATTTTTGAGAGAGTACAAGTATGGGAGGGGCAGAGAGAAGGGACACAGGATCCAAGGGAGGCTCTGTATTGACAGGCTGACAGCAGTGACACCCAATGTGGGGCTCAAACTCACAAACTGCAAGATCATGACCTGAACTGAAGTGCGATGCTCCACCAACTGAGCCACCCAGGTGCCCCACCAAAACCTATACTCTTAACTAATAATATGCCAAGTAATCTATAAGAAAATAATTAAGGATGTTTTTATTATTAGTTGAAATACCAGCAAATATCTTATGCCTGTAAATTGGACTCAAAAGTAGACTACAAGAGTGACCAGAACCATTTTCTTTGCCCCTAGAGAATCTTGATCTGAACAGATGATGAAAGTATCCCCAATGTAAAGTCAGGAAAGAATTTCCATTGAATTATGACTTTTACGTGATTCATTTTAGCCTAGATTTCCTTACTTTAGAAAATAGGCTGACCAGAATTGTTTCAAGTAATTGAACAGTTTGTGAATCCCTAGTAATTTATCTGTTTCCAAATCTAGATTAACAAAATATATGCCAAATTAAAAATCTAGCCATGATCACAAGAAAAAGCACTTTTCATTTTAACTTGAGGATGAAATTGTATTTGGGAAGATTTCCAACACATCATCTTATGCAGTTATTAGATTATCATGACTTTCAATGATATGCTCTATTTCCCCCTAAAGTATACATTTATTCTCAGAATTTTATAACCTTTAACAGTTCTTATATTTAATTGGAAAGTGTTGTTTTGATGCCATCTCTAGATTTCAAGCCAAAAAAATTGAAGTTTGATAGTGCATTTGTCACCTATTTCTAAGGCAAGCCAAATATGATTTCAAATTGTGAGCTCAGAAAACTTGCCAGGAATGGTTCTTGCATGGACTTTATTGGTCTACCAGGACTAGGTTATGTAAGATGTATCCAGAGGATTTGAGAAAAGTTCAGAGACAAGGAGATTCACCCGTGTGTTACAGTCATATAGGAGCTAATGCTAGCTAACCATGGACCACATTCCAATTGTGGGCTACAGTCAATGACATAGGAATCCAGTCTCAGTGATGACAATGTTGAGTTTGGAACTGGATATGTTGATTTCAGAGTTGCTTTGAGATACCTATGTGAAAACATTCAGCAGAACAGTAAGTGTATGTGGTAGAGTCTCAGGAGCAAGATCTGGATATTCATTCAGACTCAAGTGGTGCCGGCATCTAGATGGAAATTAAAGCCATTGTGGTGGATGGAATCACCAAGGGAGTGTAGGTAGAGAGAAGGGAGGGTCTACATCTGGATCTTGAGGGCATCCAATATGTAATGGTTGGGTAGAGGAAAAACAGCCTTCAAGGGAGACCAAAAGAGGGGCTGCGAGGTAGAAGCAAAACCAGAGAGTGTTATGGAAGCCAGGGGAAGAGTGTGCTCCAGGAAGATAGAGTGAAGGTCAATGCCAGGTACAATTGAGAGACTGAGGAGGATGAGGACTTAGAAAGTTCATACAGTTCATCAAAACAGACGTCATTGGCATCACCAGTCGAAACTGTTTCCGAAGAACAATGAAGGGGCAGGTCTCAAGTCACTGGGTTGAAGTAGAGACAGCCAATGGAAACTAACCTTTTCAAAGTTGAACTGTGATGAGAAGCAGTGATAGGAGTAGCTGAAGGGAGCCGTAATTTGTGGGGTTTTTCTTCAAGAAGGAAGAGACTTGAGTCTGTTTATGTGTTGATAATAGGGGAGAAAATAAAGATAATGAGAATATAATTGAGGAAATATGTTATAGAGTGGCCCCGAGGTGATGGGGTCCAGAGCTAACGGGGAGAGGAGCGATCTGCACCCTTGTAACTGAGGCAGAAGAGCAAAGGATTGGTGGCAGGATATTGAAGTGTCAGCCTGGAGGTTTAGAATTTATCCCTGAAATAACAATAACAACAACAACAACAACAACAACAACAACAACAATAGACATTTAGCTAGCTCACTTTCTTGGAGGTTAAACATGTCCCATCACAGTTGGCCATTTAATTTTCATAATGGCATTCAGAAGTTTTGCTTTTAGCATCGCTCTCATCCTTCTCTGTTACTGATGGTAAAACTAAACACAAAATGATTTGGTAACTCGCCCAATGTTACCTGACTAATAAGTCACATAGCTGGGATTTCAGCCTTGGCCACCCAGCTCCCAAGACCACAACTTTCCCTATAATGCAGTATGACTTCTCCAGGATCATAGCAATAATTTATTTGAGTTTGTATATGCATTTTAGATCTCATTTAATCTTCACAGTACCCCTGCTGAGGTGGTTATATTCATTACTAATCTCCATTTACATATGGAGACTCTGAGAACAGAGGGTAACAACCCATGTAGGGTCACCCAACTAGGAGTTCTGCAGGTGTGGGAGTCAGAGCACCTTCCCAGTGAAGAAAGATGGTGTGAGGGGTCTGACAGGTGCACTGAGACAGTAGAGGATGGCAGCCACAGACCCAGAGCTGACTGGAGCCCCGGGGGGATGCAGGGAGGCTCTAGGGGTCATGAAATTATGATGCACCTGTGAATCCATCATAGAGAGAAGAGAATATATTTCAAAGTCTCAAAAAAGCAATAATACGCTATTGTGTTGTCTACTGCTATATAACAAATTACCCCAAAACTTAGTGGCTTAGGGCAACACTTCTTGTCTCATGGTTTCTGTGGGTCAAGAATTTATTAACAGTTTCTCTGTGCGGTTGTGGTGTGGGCCTCTCTTAAGGTCACAGTCAAGATATCAGTTAGGGCTATATTATATAAAGGATTGAATAGGGATCCAATACCATATTCCAAGATGATTCCCTCACATGGCTGTTGGTATGAGTTTCTCACCATGTGGACCTCTCCAGAAGGCAGCTTTATTATGGCAGCAGGCTTCCCCCTGAGTAAATTATCCAAGAGAGCTAAAAGGAACCCTTTTATGACCTAGTTTTGCAAGTCACACACGATCACTTCTGTTTTATTCTATTTCTTAGAAGTGAGTCACTGAATCCACTGCAGACTAGAGGGGAAGATTTTCAGAGAATTTTTAAACATATTTTAAAATCCCCCCGCTGACACATGGTGACTTCTCAAGCAAGTAACCCCTTTTAGAACTCAAGGACCTATTCCTATTGCTAGTAGGCCCTTCATGTGGGCCGTCCATGGCTCCCCTCAGGACAAGGCAAAGGGAGGTGAGTCCATTCAAATGGGAAGCCTGTGATGAGGACATTGTAACCCTCTGCAAGTTCATGAGTTAAGGGACATGTTTTCAAAATGCTGCAGAACGATGTAGTTGCTCATCCCAGGGATTTTAGTAGGAAATATACAGCTGATATATCTGGGCACTCTTCAGGATGGATCCCTGGGTTTGCTGGTTTCTTGTTAAGACTGCAGGGCTGGAGGCAACATCTGGGTTTCATATGATCCTGCTTTATCCCTAGACTTGCAGCTGAGCTGGCTTAATAGGAAAATAACAATCCCAGTGTCCCTGTGAGCGTAGACCTCCCTATAATTAGAGGACACAGTGCTTTCCTTTATTTGTTTTCATCTCATCTTCCCAGCCCCCATGTTCCTTTATCTCTGACCAGAGGCTGCTGCCCGTGTCTCAGCAGTATCCCCTCACCCCTCCCAGAGGGGTGCCCCTCATGCCTGATCTTAACAGAACTCTGCCCCAGCCCTTTGTTTCACTTTCTCCAAAGCACAGACCCCATCTCATGGCCTGCTGGTGCCTCTCCTCACCCCTGCATGCTATCCAGTTCTAGATGACCCATCTGGAAATCATCTGATCAGCTGTCAGAAGGATTTTAGTGCTCAGCTGAGCCACTGGTAGAAATGTCCAACAGCAAAACCAACCATAATATCCTTTATAAGTTTAAAATCAGGCTGGGTCTTCCATCTCCCCTCTAAATGCCTCCTGGCCTGCACAGGAATTTATCTACTTGCTGTGTAGAGTTAGAGGAAAGAGTGTTACGTGGGGCACATTTAAGACAAGAAACTTTATTTCTCTGAGCATCTATAGTTTTGCCTATAACATAAGCATGTAATGGATTAATCTATGGGAAAGTGTCTATCACAGTACCTGGCCTATAACAAGCAGTCAGTGAATGCTAATTTTCTTCCAGCCTAATTTGAAATCATAGTGCTGTTAGGAGGGAAAGGATGACTCAATGTGCCACACTTCCTCTAGCCTGCTACTTGCGAGGGGCATGTGGATGCATACCTTTCCAAGTCATAAGTGCAGGGATTGCCCAAGGCCTGTGATTGATGACTCAGAAATCCAATTTAGCTCAATTCAATTCTGTTCAAGACAGGAGTTGCAGACGAGCACTCTGCCCTTGCATTGTGGAAAGGACCACCAAAGAAAAGAGATCCCAGGACATGAGTGGACCACCATTGTGTCATTTTTCTGTACTAACTTGGAAGAAGCAAATGTACTCTTCAACATGGGCTGTCCAGACTCAGTCTTACAGGTAGAAAGCCTTCAGAAATTACAGCCAAACCCGCTACTTTATAGATGAGAAACTACCATCCAAAACTTTCTTTCAGTACATATATAATTTGAAAACTTAGTGAGAGACATTACCTACATGCAAGATTATGTTTCCTCAAGCCAGTCCAATATTCATCACTTACATTTCCTCAAGACATTCTTAATGAGTGAATAAATGAAGGAATGAGTGAGTTGAAAGACTTGTTACCCAAGGTCACAAATTAGTAACTGGAAGGAACTACAACCTCCATTTCCTGACTTCCTACTAAGTTCTCCTGAATAAGGCCAGAGCACATGTGAAAATAGCTAGGAAAACACAGGCAGGCATCTTAGATCAGCTCCAAAATGATGCATTTAAGCCCATCCATGGATAAAAAACGCAGCATACTGACACCAGCCCATAAAGAATGTTCAGATTTTTCATGGTGTCTATGGAGCAATCCCCTCCTGGCATTGATAATGACCCACAAGTGCATAACATAAAGGGCCTTCACCTTCATTAACTTCTTAGACAGCTTCTACTTCATTGCCTCTCTTTTAGAATCAAGGTATACAGAGGCTTTGGAACCAGAATTTTACCAATCAGCCAGTACAAAGTGGCATATAATGTATTAAAGAGTGAAGAATTCTCTCATCGCCCCTTAAGGGATAAGAAAGAAGGGCAAAATGTCATCACTTAGAGGTATCCTGGCCCATGATACCCAAAGAGTGCAAAATCCACTAAAATCCACTTCTAAGAAAATTTTGTTCTAGGTATACATAGTCCTTTATTTACCAATCATGCATGATCCCTTGATAGGTAGGCCTTTCTGATGTCATTCAGCCTTTCCCCTCCCAGATTTCCATCTGAAATACAAACAGAAAACTCTTTGAGTGACTATCTTCATTCTCTCAAAGATGGTACATAACCTGGACCATCCTATATTCTTAGGAGAAGTGGCCCATGATGTACAAGCACTAGGGCTTGATTCTCTCAGATAACACTGGCCAAGAAACAAGCTAGAGT
Source organism: Suricata suricatta (assembly GCF_006229205.1). NCBI lineage: Eukaryota > Metazoa > Chordata > Mammalia > Carnivora > Herpestidae > Suricata > Suricata suricatta. The sequence goes on from NC_043712.1 coordinate 78,225,274, forward strand.
GATCTCATATACCTGCTAGTCCTGAGCATGTCACCTGAGCATGTCACATTTGTTCTTGCTATGCACTCTCATGCACGCACACACAACACACACACACACACACACACACACACACACACACGCAAACGCTTTCCAAAAAAAATCCTTTAACAATAAAAGTGGGTACATTACCTCCAAAATGTTGTCAGAAGTAAGACTTCATCTGTATTCATGTGGCACAAAGGCGTTATTATTTTCCTATTTGAGAAACATAACAAGAAGATCAGCAAATCTTTTGTAGATAAGCAAATTGTAACTCAAACAAGAATAGCCTACTGGTGTGTTTGTTATGAAGAATATTAAGTGGATTTTGTAGGCAAGATGCACTCCTCTCTTGAAGTACTTGGGAAGTTATTTCCAACTTTGCAGTTAATCCACAAATAATTCCAGAGCATCACCCTCTTAAGCGACCTGACAGTAGGTGACAGAGTAAAAAACACTGTGTGTTTTGCCAACCGATGGGTAATTATTTTTCTCTACTTAAATTGACTGATTTAAATTCCTTGCATAAAACAAAAGTCTGTGTGATTTGTCTGTCATTTTGGTCACTGGGTTGCAATTGGAAAATCGATTTACAGTTGGTAAAATAAGGCAGAGCTTGAGAAGGAATTCACATTTATGTATTGCCTGCCAGGGGCCAGGCAAGGTGCCAGGTACTTTACACCTAAAATCTTACCTAAACCCCATGAGGTAAGTGGTTTTATCATTTCCCTTTTACAGATTAAAAATGTATGCCTCAGATTCAAACAGATCTCCATGGCTCATACGTTCAGGATTCTCCAGGGTTCAGCAGATCTTCCTCCAGTGATGGCAGGAAAATAAATCAAGGCACTTAGTTATTTTTCAGATGTATATCTCCTATTATGCAACAGACAATATCGCTACTAATATATGAGCACCTCTAACTTACCTTCATATAAGATCAAACGAAATGGAGAGCAGTTAGATGAAGAAGTTAAATTTATGAGTGATGCTGTAAATCTGACCCTCTAGCCGTGACTGATTCAAATGGACGGTATGGCCAAGGAGTTGGTGCACCAGGTTTCACAAGTAAAGAAAGTCAAAACTCAGAAAACTGAAGCTCTACTGTCCTTAGAATCCTTAGTGAAGGAAACAGGCATACAGAGTATAGTTAGATGATTTGATGATGTTCTGTTATTCTCAGATTGTGGTAAGTGTGTCGGTTGGCTCAGAATTATTTTCACTACTTTATTCATTTGAAAACTTGATGTTCATTGATATGGTCTTTAATTAGTTCCCAGGAATTAGAAAACATATTCTCACATCTCACCTAGAACAGGTATTTGGGATTCACTATCATACGTAGTCTAATCTCTAGAAAATTCATTGTCCCCGGCCTCTCGAAGAAATTCTTTGGGTCTCACTCCTCCTTGGCATGGTGCCTTGGGGACTGGCTGTCAGAAAATATAGAACAGTAACTAAAGCATTTTCTTTTGTCCAAAGGCCCCATGCAGCGGCACTTAAAGAATAGGAGAAAGTCTGTCTACTAAGCCTCTTTCAACAAAGCATTAATATTTATTAACTTGCACTCTGCTATAGAATGAATGTTTTATGATCAAAAATGAGTAACAACAAAATGGGAATTTCAACCACAAGCAACCCACTCTTCCAGGGATAAAGAACTCAGGATGGAGTTAACACACCACTCTCTCTGTATTTTGGGGGACTCTCATTTACTCATCTAGACAAAGGAGTAATTGAATACTGTTCCATTGCAGGGAGAAAAATCCTATCCATTACTGGAAGGAATAATCAAAAAGTTATGAGCTTCCTTATCATTAAGAGTTGACTAAAATGAAGCTATGAATTAATATTGTATTAATGCTACATTAACAAATAAGACATATTAAAAGGAATGAAGGATATTTCAGAAGCTTAAAATTACACATTTTAAATTTAGATTAGACTAATTCCCAAACAATTCAGAAAAGAGGTTCCTTTTTCCCCCCAATTTTGAACAAAAGCATGCCTGTCTCAAGTTTTCCTGTTCATTCATTCACTATTTATCAAGTAGATTCTGTTTGCCAGGCACATAGAAATGGATTTTGAAATCAGCATCAAGATCTAAAAAATGACTTTTATGAGATCTTTCCTATTAAAGACTGTCCTTACTAAATCACTTTGTAATATCTTTAACTACTCAATCTAACTATAGTTTTCATGGTGAGTTATTACATACTAAACATGAACAAGAGCATCTCAACTCCATAATTAATGTACACAGTGTACAATGGTAGGAAATAAAACCCCTGTAGCATGTATTTCTGTCCTGTCAAGTCAGATGATTTAGTACAGGGATAATTGTACTGGGCCTGTGTAACAATGAGCTCGTTCAGTGTTCCAGTCCATAGTCTTGAGTGAAGTCTCTACCTAAATACTTTAGGAGATTTCCAAAACATCATCTTGTTTCCATTGTGTCTCAGCAGTGTGGGAAAGGGGAGTAATCACAGATTTTGGAATCAGACCTGGGTATAAATTTTGGTTTTGTGTGTGATACACTCTTCAAGAACCTATTTTACCTCCATGTCTGTTTATCTACAAGATCAGCAGAAAAGTATTGCACAGGATTATCACAAGGACTCTAGATAATGTATATAAAGCAACTAGATCTAGCAGCTAAAACTCACAATCGATTTTACTTTTCTTTTTATATCAAAAATTTGAAAGACCACACGAAGAATGACTCTGATTTAGGGAGTATAATTCACCACAAAATTAAAATAATGCAACCACACACACACACACAAAAACAGAGATGAATACTTTGATTCATATTTATCTCATGAGACAAGTATTTGACATTCAACTTTTCCACTTAAATAAGGTGCCTAATAAGAACTGTGTTGATTTTTGAATTAATAGACCTTCAGATTACTGAATGGGCTTGACAGAAAAGATCACCCTCACTGACCCCCCTTTAACCCCAGACTCCAGAACTATGATTGTTCTGCTGTGCCTATTAAGAGTATGGACATCGTGTGGTGGCCCCGGGATGGCTCAGCTGGTTAAGCGTACAACTCCTAATTTCAGCTCAGGTCATGATCTCATGACTTGTGAGTTTGAACCCCGAGTCAAGCTCTGCACTGACAACAAAGAGCCTGCTTGGGATTCTCTCTCTCCCTCTCTCTCTGCCCCTTCTCTTCTCACTCTCTTTCTCTCTCTCTCCCCCCCCCAAAAAAAAAATAAACATTTAAAAAAAAAAGAGTACGGACATTTTGGAAAAGAGAAAGAAAAAAACCAAAATTACTAAATGTTAAAATTATTTGTGGTTCATCAGCAGACAAAAGATCTTCATCGACATGAAACAATTATTCACATGGCAGTTTTTGAGCCAAAGAGAGCACAAACTCTAGTTTCTCTATAAATTCATCATCTAAATACATACATTATTTATAATCTTGCTTGGACTGGGGAACACTGACCATAACACTCTCTTCTACCCACTGTGGTATGAGAGGATATAAACTGTATTTTCACTGTACCAAAGAATTGAGTTTTCCTTCTCTCCCTGTTTCCTTTCTGTCTCATTCTCCTTTTGATTTTTTGCCCTTTTGTTCTCTGACCTCCGCCTCTTCCTTTTGAAACCCTGCAGGTTGTGCGGCCATATCAGACCATGTCCAACCCCATGAGCAAGCTCACTGTGCTCAACAGCATGCATTCCCACTTCATTCTGGCCGACAATGGCACCACTGGCAAGTACGGGGCCGAGGTGAAGCTGAGGAGACAACTGGAAAAGCACATTTCCCTCCAGAAAATAAACACAAGTAAGTACCTACCGTTCCCACTGAGGTGCGTAGGAAGCATGGTGAGAGTTACTCCAAGTATACCATGTGGCAATATTATCAACACTTGGGCAAGTTTCAAAGGTGGACCATTATGTGTCTGCTGGGCCAGGGGTCAGAACCAAAGAAAGTCATCTAGAAGAGAGGACGGGGCACGTAAGACATGTGGTCACAGGATGAGTGGGCATTTGTCAACCCCTTCTGGGGTGTATGCATCCTGATATACTTTCCAGACTTGTCCTACATCCTTTACACGGTACTTTAAGGAGGAGAGGCACCCTAGAGAAGTTGTTTCTATTTATTAAGCTATTTTTGGTGGCTAAAGTATACTACACACACACACACACACACACACACACACACACACACAAACACACACTCATACACATACACACACACTATATATGTATACATACATACACACAGGTTTTGACTTTAGCACAGATCTGCCTGTGTGAAGGCATTTCAAGGGAACTGATGTTCTCTAAACAAAAGTATCTTGTATAACCATCTTCATAAACTTTCTTTTGGCATCTTAATTTTATGTATGTATTTATTCATCTTTAAAATACATGTAGTTAGATATACGTGCATATTTATGTGCACCCCGTAATACATGCCTGGTGGTTACACTCAAATTATGTCTTCAGTACTCGTGTGTTCTAGGCTGTTTTTCTTATGCCCACAGTTAGCTATGAAAAGGTATCACTGTGAAAACAGCAGTGCACCCCAAATCATGAAGTGGCTTGCATTTAAAAGTAACAGAGCTATGAAAATAATCTCGTGTCCCTCCTCACAAAATAAAGTTCCTTTTGTTTCCACAAAGTAACACTTGAAGAGGATTCCGGGCAGGCTCAAGCTTGAGGGTCATTGTAGGTCCCATCAGGGAAACTTGGATCTGATTGATTAAACTTTCAAAACCTGCAGTTCCAAATAGCAAAAGATCGTCTTTGGCTGGATAAGTTCCCAAAAGCTCAGTGTGATGTGATTTCAGCTTCTTCTCCAAGGAGTTCTCCTCTCAGTTCTTTTCTCTGCGTCCTGCCCACGGTGGGTTTTCTTCGCCAGAGCCACCTTCCTCCCAGAACTGTGATGTCCGTCCTCTCTCTTTCTTATATTTCTCTTTTCTGGTTCCACCTTTTAGCTGCTACTCCTGTTTAAGCAGCCAAGTTTCACACTTTTATCGTTTACACAGAGGAGTCTGGAATTGTACATTTGGGGGTGGGCCAGAAGTCCACACTGTATTAGGAAACCATCTTCTATCTAAGAGTCCCCAACTGTCTTTTTGGGAAGAGAAAACAGGATTATCCCAAGATCCCAAGATCTTTTGGAAAAAGGAAAGAATAGAAAAGACTTAATCCAGAAACCTGTGGAGATCAAATGTAACAAAGCAGTCTAATCAGTGGATAGTAGGTTTTGTGATACAGAAACTGAATTGTATTATGATAGTTGACTGAAAGGGCAAATGTTGTCTCATTTGTGGTATCTATTTGGATTCTGATAGGCTAAAGCATTTCCTTTCATACACCTTCAGGTTAAGAAGGAGCACCTAAATGGGAGTGGCCCGAAAGATGCAGGATGTGAGCACCATAGAAAAAGAGCAAATTCAGAGCCAGGTTCAGTGCTCAGTAATGAGGCAAAATCTGTCCAACCATGCAAAGCATGTTATTGTGCCAGGACCCCATGGTAGCCAGGCCAGTTAGTCAAGTAGTTAGGAGGAGACCTAAGTATATACTCAGCTAAAGGGGGTGCCAGAGGAAGTTAAAACCCAGCCACGGCTGTTTGCCAAGCTCTGCACCTTACAGGCTCCCCAAGGAAAGGATGCCGTCTTCCTAATTGGTCATCCTCAGAGGAATACCTTTTTTCTAATTCATGTGCCTAGAAGGGCACCTTTCTCAAAAGCTCACAGAGGTGCTGTATGTGTGGATGACCCTGCAGGGGAGGCCCAGAGAGGTATGGTGCCCTGGCCTCAATGAGGAGCAGAGCCCAACAGCATGGAGTCAAAGAGTTGGCCAAGGCTGGCCATGATGTCAGGCGTCCTGGAGGAGCCAGGACCCCTGCACATGTCTCCTGTCATTCAGAGAGACAGTGGACCCTTGCTGGATTACCAAGGCCAATAGCAGCACACAGAAACATGGACAAGCAGGGGCCCAGTCAAGATTCTAGGGGAAGCAGGGAGGGGAGAAGCATGCACCCAGGTACCCAGCTGAGCACAGAGTCAGAGAAGCAGGCTAGAGACTCCTGAACTGCTTCAAGTCCACAAACTGGATTAGGTCTGCGGTAGGGGATGAGACCCCAAGGTGGGTTAAGTGACAGTAAGCTGGAGCGAGGTGGGGGATATAGGGAGAGAGCCATGTTGTCCTTGGAGTTACCGTAATTTATAAACATCAATTTCCTCCCTCCCTCCTTTGGGAACTGTATTTGAGGATTTGGAGAAACCCACAGGCTTTCATTCAGTGAAAATAATTAAATGGGAAGAGGAAGTCAAAGACACCCAGGGGAGATCTCTGAGGTCACAGAAAATAAAAAGGCTCGGTGTCAGCAATTTGCCCGTGGCCGTTGCGAAAGATGCCGTGAGTTAGCTTTACACCAGCTCTGTCCCTAAACTTAATCGTGAGAAGGTGATCAACCTGTCCTAGCGGCCCAACACTTAGATTTAGCATTGAAAGTCCCATGTCCCTGGGTCCCCATGTCTCAGACAAGCCATGATTGCAGGTGGCCCTTTAAGTGAGTGACTCATGAATCTTTTTCTCTTTTTACTGCACTTATCCCACAAACATGAAGGAGCAGAAAAGTGTTTAGAGCTTAGGGAGTGACTTTAAGGCAGTCCATCCCTGGTCAATGCTTTAGAACAGCAACTCTACTTTCTAATGTGGACATTTTTTATATATCATAAATAGAAGTAATATTAAAAATATTCCTATTAAAAATAAAACTTGGGAGCGCCTGGGGGGTCAGTCAGTTAAGCATCCAACTTCAGCTCAGGTCATGATCTCATGGTTCATGGGTTAGAGCCCAGCAGAGGGGTCTGTGCTAACAGCCTGGAGCCTGGTTCAGATTCTGTGTCTCCCTCACTCTCTGTCCCTCCCCCACTCATGCTCTGTCTGTCTCTCTCTCTCTCTCAAAAATAAACATTAAAAAATACATTTAAATAAAACTTTGTTCTCTAAGCTCATTTTAAAAACCTCATCTACTTTTTTTTATTTTCTTCTTCAAAAGTTAAAGAAATCTAAAACACCATAGTGGAACTCCATTTTTGGCCCCAATTTCCCAGTTTGGTCTCTTGAAAATTAGACACCAGACCACAATAATATGGTTTGTCACCCATTGCACCTCGGATGACACCAGGGATGTCTGAATGCACTCAGCATTTTTCTTATCAAAACGCCATTCTTCCTCATCACTTAGGGCTGACCTGCATACCATAACAGCCTTTCAACAAGTCTGTTTCTTACTTAAATGGCATCATCTTCTGAAGGTATTTTCCTTAAATATTAAGTGAATCCTGCTCAGGAGACCTTTAAACCCTCTCTCATGAAAATGCCAGTTATTAATGATAATATATTATAAGCACAAGTGTCTTAGATTTTTCTCTCCACTCTGGCTTTCGTTACCTTGTCTCTCCCTAGCCCTCCACTCACTCCTGCTGAGAGCAGTCCTTTCTGAAGCACTGTCACTCTTACTGAAGTGATAGTACTTCACTTTGTTTCTAAAGGAGAATCCTTTTGGACATGAGCAGTTACCTGCTTTGGAACACACTTCCATCTGCAGTTTCCTAAACTTCACATTTACCATGCAAAGCCTCCAACAGTTCCAGGCCTGCCTTTTAGGATACAGATATTTCTTGAGCTCCCGTTCTATACCAGTCATGGCTAAGGTCAAGGAAAGCAGCTGTCAACCGTCCATTGAGCTTCAGTCAGGAGGGGCAAACAGAGCAATAAATAAATAAGTAAATAAATAAATATATTACATCTGGTAGTAAAAAGAGCCATTAAAGAGAGAGAGGAGAGGAAGGTATAGCACTGTGGACCTGTATGTATGTTTTTGCACACATGCACATGCGCTTTGGAAGGATGATGGAGATTAGGTGGTCAGGAAGGGCCTCAATGAGCAGAGGACATAGAAGCAGAGACCTGAACGAAGTCAGGGAGCCCACTGTGGGGAGAACATTCTGAGGAGAGCAAAAGTAGGACAAAAACCCAGGGGGTTTATTAAAGAGCAAGACGTTTATAAAGAATCAGTTTTTACTTTAGCAGAATTTTGATCTGGCAAATTACAGGATTTCTCTTATGGCTTAAGACATCACTCTGCTGTTGTGTGCAGAGGTCAGACTGAGGAAGGGGCATGACTAAAGGCAGGAAGATGTTTTGGAAGGTGGTTGCAATATTGCAGGTGGGAGATGACTGTGGTTTGAAATAGAACAGCAGTGACGAGGCGGTAAAAAGTGGTTGGATTTAAATGTATGCATATATATTTTCTTAACTCATCTTTTTTTTAATGTAAAATATATATGACATAAATTTTGCCATATCGACCATTTTTAAGCATACAGTTCAATGGCATTAAGTGCGTATATATTGGTGTGTAGTCATCACCACTATCCATCCCCAGAACATCTTCATCCTTGCAAACTGAAGTTCTGTACCCATCCAACACTAACTCACACTGACTCCCCTTTACTTCCTCCTTCTAGCTCCTGGTCACCACTCTTCTACTTTATATCTTTATGAATTTGCCTATTTTAGGTGCCTCATATAAATCCTACAATACTGGTCCAAAGATACATTGTGAAGGCAGAATTCAAGTGAACTTGCTAATGAACTGAGCATTCAGGGTAAGGAGTAGACACATCCAGGAAGCTGCATGTTCCTTCTTAGCAACACTGGCGTATTCTTAAAACAAGAGACTGGAGAGAACCTGAAAAGAGTAAGATTTTGGAGAAGAGCAAGAGAGTTGAGGACCAATCTCTGGGGAATTGAGACAAAGTCCCTATGAGAGAAGGAGGTGATGAGATTCGATGCACAAATCAAGAGCTTGGCCTTAGAACAAGGACAGTTTCTAGGAGGAGGAAAAACAGAATGTTATGTATGGCCCCAGAGCTGGGTAGGCAGGAACATTTTCTGCTGGGATGATCAGGTACCGTCTCTGTAGATAGTTCCTTTATCAAGAAAAGCATAGAGGAGATGATTGGCAAAGAGTGTGGAAGGGGAGGAAATGGAGGAGGTTAGGGAGAGGAAAGAACTGTAGTTAATAGAGAGACAGGGAGAGTGACTGGACCGGGGAAACTGTAGTAACACTGTCCCCCTCGGTATTTGTGGTTGTGAATCTCAAGAGGCATGAATCACCAGGGTTGTGTGTTTTCTTTGCAGCCATGTTCAGCTCGAGTCGTGGAATAGACATGAAGTTGGACTAAGCACCTGTTGGGATTTTGTCAGGCAAATAAGAGGGAGAGAGAGGCCATGGTGTCTGTGGATGAAAGCCACACTATGTTGGACATTCACAAGAACATAAAATCAGTCATCTAAAAGATCAGACTGAGGTTCAGGGAAGCGATTAATAGCATTATGTAAAGTGACCCATACCTTTGGTTAACGTTTTCAAACCCCACATACTAAGTTGAACTGTTTAAATAAACAAAGGCACGTAATCAACACTTCCTCATATTTATTTTGTTGCTGTCCACATAGTCACATACACTGAGGCAATGTGGCACATTGTTGGGAACATAGTACTTGTTCAGGAAATATATATTCACTAAAAGACTACCAAAAACCTGCTCCAGAAAGTAGCATGTAAGCAGCCTAATGGGACTTTAAAGTGCCAAGCATATTTTTTGCACACATTTTTATTGTTACAAATATTCTCATACAAAAAAATTGGAGAATATTATGATAACCTCCATAACTATCACCCAGCCTCTACATTTATCAACCCATGACCAATCTTAGAATCTCTCTCTATATACCCACCTACATCCTCCTCTGGATAACTTTGAAGGAAATCCAGATAGCATATCATGTCATCCATAAATGTTCCACATGAAAGCACTTCTCTTACACTTTGTTGCTGTATCACGTTTAGAGAGTGTGGCTGCAGTGGATTCCAACTTGAGACCAAGCCCTCTCTTTTGAAGCCTGTCAAAGTCAAAGCTATTGTTCATCACAATAGTTTTACCACACATCAAACCCGACTTTGATTGTTAAGAAGAAGCCATTGTATCTCTGTAGTTGCTGAAAAGGTCCAGAGAGAAAAATGAGGCTCGGAATTCTGTTCTAGAACATATCATCAAGCCTCTGTTTGACATTACTTGTTAAAGAGTAATTGATTTTATTTTATATTTTTTAGGTTCTTTAGACATATTTTATTTATTCTTACAGTGATAGTGAAGAAGTCAACACTGCTCTAAAAATCCATAGTATCAGGAATTATATTCCAACTTTTTGTTGTTGTTTTAATTTTTCTCATGTTTTGTAATTTATTTTGAGAGAGAGAGAGTGAGTGTGTGCACAAGTGGAGAGGGGCACAGAGAGAGGGAGAGAGAATCCTAAGCAGGCTCCACACTCTCAGTGCAGAGTCTGACACAGGGCTCTATCTCATGAACCATGAGATCATGACCTGAGCCAAAATCAAGAGTTAGATGCCTAACCAACTAAAGCCACCCACGTGCCCTTGTTTTGTTTATTTTTTTACAGGTATTGCTTATTTTTTTATATTTACTTTATTGTCAAATTGGTTTCCCTACAACACCCAGTTCTCATCCCAACAAGTGCCCTCCTCAATGCCCATCACCTACTCTCCCCCTCCCCCGCTCCCGTCAACCCTCAGTTTGTTCTCAGTATTTAAGGGGCTCTTATGGCCTCCCTCCCTCTCTGTAACTTTTTCTCACCCCTTCCCCTTCCCCATGGTCTTCTGTTAAGTTTCTCAAGATCCACATATGAGTCAAAACATATAGTATCTGTCTTTATCCGTCTGACTTCTTTCACTTGGTGTAATACCCTCCAGTTACATCCACGTTGCTGCAAACGGCCAGATTTCATTCTTTCTCATTGCCAAGTAGTAATTGATTTTAAAATCTTGCCTGTTGCAGCAATAATCAGAAAATCCTTTCAGTTTGTTTCTATATTGTCGAAGGTATATTCTACACTCCACTTGTTCCTTCTGCCTGAATAAACAGAACACGATGCAGAAAATGTAATCTTTCTTTAGACATTCAAGCTATTCCAGTGTCTTGGAGCAATCATGGTGAATGTCAGTTGGGATTGTTGAATACTGTATTTGGTGGAGGTGTTAGAACTTGGGATAAATGAGAACTGGCCCAGAATATATGTTACACTTTAAATTTTCTTCTTGTAAGTTAACATTTTATTCAAAAAGGGGATTGAAGGAAGAGGACAGAAGTTTAGTTATCTTTGGGCTCTATTTGATGTAAATGTTACTCTTTTGCTGTTTGAATTTTATTTTAGGTTTGCCTAAATGCAGTTTTATTCTAATTATATTGTGAACATCAATTTAGGTTGTAGGAAATTTCATTATGAGGCTAGACATTTCTGACTTTGTCCTCTTCATACTATAAAGTGAAATCTATGCCAGACTAAATCCAGACTGAGGGATTATGTCCCCATGGCAGTCATTATAGACACATTTGTTTTTGCAATGTTAATTAATGGGGGTGTCTGCGTTGGTTTAGATTTCCATAACCAGTACTTCTGCTACTGTCAGGGTTTGCTGGAATGAGAATTTGATTCCCTGCGTTTTCTTTGCCCCAGAGTCATGACTGACATTTGAGCATAGCCTCATCTGATGAAGATTCTAAGAGTACTTTTTCTAAAGCAGCAGATTAAATTGGACTTGGTATTTCTGAGTAAACAAGTAGCAGAAACGATGGCAGAATTCATAAAGCATAATCACATTTGGTATTTGAGGATATTGCTGTTTAGAATTCTATAAAAAATATATGTTTTATTATGCAGTCCCTAAGTCAACACACCTATTTATATATGATTGGATGCTTATTCATCCAAACTAACAAAAATAATAGTAATAATAATAATAATGTCTCCCAACAGTACAGGATGTCACTCCTAACACATTATGCTTTATTGTGGAAGCAAATATATCCTCTTTCCAACTGAATTACATGATACATGAGCCATATGAACTAATGCACAGATAGCTAATGCACAGGTTAAGTCACTACTGGTAAAGTCTAATTGGTTCCAAGAGATTTTGTTCTAGAAAGCTCATCTCCATGACATGACACACACTAATTGAAAGCATTTTGTTTCTGTGAAATTTCCATAATTGGAAAAAAGTACTCCTGACTGCATCATTTATAGACTACTTCCGTTACCACCATTTTGGGTGATAATTCTTAAACATGGCTGTAGTGGTTCGCTACTAGGGTGACACTGGTCCTTCAGGAGTCATTTAAAAATACCAGAGGGCTCTGGGGTTGACATAATTTCTGGTGCTCCTGAGTGGCACGAGAGACGAGGCAGGAATATTCATATTGTACCTTGTGCAGCGCAGTTTCACATGAAGACCCGCCTGGCCCAGATGTCAACCACTCACCTTAGGAAACACTACTCCAAATATGTTTCCTTGAGTTTTCTTTTTGTTGTTGGTTTGGGTTTTTTTGTTTTGTTTTTTTCAAATCTTTCAATAGCCTGTACCTAATTTGTCAAGGCCACACCCTGTCAAGATACTCTGTTCTAGTCTAAAGACATAGAGAAGCTGCAACAGTGAGACAGCAGTGAGATTTAAAATCTTGAACAATCTGTGAAGACTTTGGTTTCCTAAAGCCACAGTATAGGCTGGATGTCAGCTCTGGAACCCGCTTCACATCCTAACATCAGTTGCTGTTGGGAAGTCCTTTCTTATAGCTGACTTCATTGCTCTGAATCTCTTCTCTCCTGGGTGAGGACCAAAGTCATTGTCTAAATTTGAGCTTTCGGCATATTTGAAAACTGTAAATGGACTTGAGTTGACCTTTCTGCCACAATGGCTATAAGGAAGCTGTTTTTCATTTGAAGAGACATACCGACTTGCTTAACAGGCAGAACTGACTCATGAAGTAAATTGGATCAGTATTTTTAATTCAGCAGCACCCGCTCTGAGCTCCATGCTTTCTATATTTCAGGCTCAGTGACTCCAGAAATTTGCTTAACGCTGGGAGCTCTCCTGTCAGAGTCCTTGATACTCAGAGAAACTCTACCATCTACAGTTATTAGCTGATGTGGGGGCAGAGGCAGAAATGTGGTTGATTTACCCATAGGCCCCTAGAGAGCCTCCTCACCAGAAACATTACCCAGGGACTATTTTAATAAATCAAGGTGCTGGTAGAATAAAGAGTTTGAAATTTAATACAAAGAGAGCTCCAATTTTTAATTTATAAATTACTGAGAATTTAGGGGGAAGCAAGGAAGCAAGGCAGTAATATAAATCTTGAATGAATGAATAGATTTGTGATACAGAATCCTAGGAAGCAGAGCTTTTTAAAAATTCACCTTCCATTTCTAGTATTTATGGCTCATTCCCTGGACTATAGTAGACCCCTTATATTATTATTTTTCTATGTTAAATTGTGAAGCCATCTTACCCTGGAAATTTAACATAGATTACATAAAGAGTGTCACTGACATCCCAAATTGGTTACCAGCCTCTCTGACACTCAAACTAACAATGTTAGGCATAGTGAGTGCTCAATGAAGAGTTGCTGGTTTGGCATGAAAGAAATTTGAGTGATTTGATCCAGTCCCATTATTATAAGAAACGTAAATTTTCAGCTTCAAAAAAGAATTCCAAAAGTACTTTAGTAATGGCAACATCATTGAAATAAGCACATAGTATTCCAAGGGGTCGTTCTAAAGGATTGTGGCCATTTACATATAAATAAATGGTATATATATTATTTTATTCTTATTATGATTGTTATGTCGGTCTCATTTCTTTGTATTTATACCAAATACAGAGAGGCTAAGCCTGAAGTGATCAACAGTAGCACAGAGAGGAACACAAGAGAATGGCCTATGAGTGACGGGAGACATGGTTTTGAGAGTTTTCCATTTTGGAGTAGGTTAGCTATGCGCAAAGTAAGAGGTTAGAGTTGGCAGGAGACCACCAGGTCCCTTGCCCATAGCTGGCATTTCAAACCTAGAATGACACTTTTCCTATTGAGTCTTGATTCAGCTCAGAACAATTTCACATTCACTAGGACACAGGTTCTGCTGCGGTTTAACAATGGCCCAAAACAATGGATGCCTAAATGAGACTGGAGTTTATTCCTTCTGTATATGTGATTCCAAACAGGAGTCCAGATTTAATGTAATGGCCTCACAGTGTCAAAAACTCAGATCCCTTCCTTCTTTTGCTCTTCCCATCCCTGTCTTCATGGCCCATGGGAATTTGCCATCACATCTATATTCTACACAGAAAGAATCAGGAAAAAGGAGTGAGAGAAAGTCATACCCTTTCCCTTTTAAGTCACTTTGAGGAATTTATACACACCATTTTGGTTTACATCCCATATACCAATATTTGGTCACATGCTTACCCCTAGCTAAAAAGGGATTTGAAAATGTAAAAATGTAATCTTTATCCTGGACAATTACATAGCTAGCTCAAATCCCATCACTCTGAAGGAAAAGAAGAATAGATATCAGAATACAGCAGACAGTTTTTGTCGTATCTTTTTGGCTTATGGTCCCAGATTGTTGTTAAGAAATGGCCAGAGTGGTTACATGAGATAAAACATATCTGTCATTCATAAAAAAAGATGGCCGGTAGGTTCCAATATGTTCACTGGAGAGCCTTGTCCATAAATAACTCCTGTAGCACATGCTTTGTACCATGCCCTTTCCCTCTTAACCTGTAAGTTTTTTTAGTGATAGGTGGTTGAAGAGTCTTGCACTGGTTCTGGAAATTATAATTTCCCCTTGAAATTGGATTGAGATAAGATATCTAAAATTATAGAGATTACTTTAGACCATTCTGGTTTAGTTAACTTTTTAAGTTAACCAACTCCAGCAGATCCCCTAAGCCTCAAAGTAATTGCATATGCCATGTTATGCATATTGCATGTGCATTCCATAAGGGATCCTTAATGGAGCCACATATTTTGTTGCACATCATTTGGTAACATTTTAAATCCCAAAATATTAAAAATAAATAAAAAAGATTCTATGTTTCTATGACACTGTACTCTTGATATAAACATTTCAAAGATAAATCCTGGAAAATAATTCTCATGTGACCTACATATGACTATATTCTTGGTAATAAGCAGGAAGATGGGATTGGTCAGCCACTCAACTCCATGCATTATAACAGAACTCCAGTCCTATTGGGAGAAAAGGGCAAGGGAGCTATCTATGTTAGGGAATAAGAGCATCCCCTGACTCTGTTGATTAAATATTTGAGGAGACCTAACAAGCAGATGAGTTTCTTATGGAAGTAAAGCCCTCTTTTGCCAATTATCTTATATGACATTTCTACATTTTAATAACCCTTAAAAGATAACTAATAACTTGGCAAGATACAACTGAAGGGCTCTTAAAATGTTTTGAATGCCAGTAAATATAAAATTGAGAGTATTTGCTGACACTGACAGTTATAAAAAGATTAATTTATGGAGCTTCTCTTAATAAATGGTGATTTGGTCACTTTGTTTTAGAGACCAGGATACATGTGTCCTTATTCATCTAACCCTAATTGATTTTTTAGCTTATATTTTTCAGTAAAACCCCAAAGGTAGAGCTATAAACAGTTGGAATCTCTTCTCTCTTGCTAAAGGAACAGAGCAAGGAAGATGTCTTACAAATTTAACAAAACCACAGGCAAGTGCTTTGAAAACAAAACTCTCCTTTCCTCTCTGGATACTCCATATATGGAATGGTTATTTTCCCTTGTTTCTACCTTGCCTAGTATCTATTCGCTTCTTCTCTTCATTAGTGAAACTCAGAGCTGTTATAACTTTTCCATTCACACAAGCTACATCACTGTAGAAAACAAATTCAATGTTTAAAATCCCCATTAGAAAATACTAGTTCAAAACACAAATGGTAAAGCACATAGTTGCAACCCTAACAAAGAGCCAATTTCCATAATAAACAAAGGTCATCCACAAATCCAAAAGAAAAATTCTATAAGAAAGTGGGCAAAATGTATGAACAGGAATATCACAGGGAAGAAAGTACAAATACTCACCCTCACTAGAAAAATCAAGAAATGAAAATTAAGACAATGAAATACGTTTAACCTATCAGTTGGCAAAAAAAAAAAAGTTTACAAATATCTATGTCAATAAGCATATATAGATATACGCACTAGTGTGGGTACAAATATGGGCAACCTTATGTGGAATACAATTTGCCTACCCCTATTAAATTTTAAATGTACATCCCTTTGGCCATTTATTTTTACTTCTAAGAATTTATTCAAACTATATTTATTGCAGAATTGCTTACAGTAATAAGAATGGAATAACTCAAAGATTCATGGATACATTACTAATTAATAAGGAAATAGGTGGAAATAGGGGCACCTAGGACTCAGTCGGTTGACTGTCTGACTTCAGCTCAGGTCATGATCTCACGGTTCATGTGTCTGAGCCCCGCGTCGGGCTCTGTGCTGACAGCTAGCTCAGAGCCTGGAGTCTGTCTTCCAATTCTGTGTCTCCCTCTCTCTCTGACTCTCCCCTGCTTGTACTGTCTCTCTCTCTCTCTCTCTCTCAAAAATAAATAAAAACATTAAAAAATTTTTTAATTATGTGGAAATATATAGTGAAATACTCTGAAGTTACTATGGATAATGGACGGACTGGCTGTTTGGGCTCATATGCAAAGATATCCGAGGGTATTTTTTTTCTTAAGTTAAAAAGCCTGCTGTAAAACTGTACAACAGTGTGCTTAGGATTACATTTATGTTTATCAAAATTTGAAAGAATATATGTAAATGCTTATAAAATACCTGAAAGGACACAGGTGAATAATTATTAGTTGCAGCTTCTAGGGAGTGAAACCTGAGGTGAGAGACGTAGGATGAGAGCTGACATGTTCTACTTATACCTTTGAACACTTGTCAATGTTGTTGTTTTTACAATGAGCTAATATAGCTTTTGTGGGGAGGGAGGGGAGGAAAAGAAAGAAAAGGAAAGGGACAGGCACAGTCACAGGGGATGGGAGGAGAAGAGAAGGGAAAGGAAGGGAGGGGAAGGGAAGGGAAGGGAAGGGAAGGAAAGGAAAGAGGAGAGAGAGATAGAGGGAAGAAGAGAGGGAAAGAGAGAGAAAAGGAGAAAAGGGAGGAGGGAGAGAAGGAGCTGAGGGAAGGAGGAAAGGACGGGGGAGAGAAGGAGGGAGAAAGAAAACCTTATATGTGTGTGTGTATAAATATATAAATATATATTATATATTATATATATATTATATATATATATATATATAATATATATATATAATTCTTGACCTCTAGGTAAGGAGCCAGCATAGCTGTGTTTTCTCTTACTCACTCAACCTGTTGGCAATCCTCTGCTTTGTCTAAGACAAGAGGAAAGAGTCAAATCAGGAAACCTAAGGGAAGAGGCAGGCTAAGGACACATTATAGAGAATCATACTATCCAATTATACATAAAGGATGTGTATAAAAATTATAAGACCAATGTAACAGATTTAATGCTTACATTTGATAGTAGCTGAGATCAGAAACAAAATTAAGTTCCCCACTTGGAGTTAATGAATGAGAGTGCAGCCTAAATTTATCCCCAATTCATAGCTGTAACCAGCCACCCTAGTATGAGGGGACTCCTGAATATGTCCCACTTTTATATTTCCACTGCATGTAGAGTTCAGTGGGGCTGGAACTGTTCATTTTCCTTTCCTTATCATCCTGGCTACCCAAAATCCAGCTTGGCTGCCCCAGGGTCCTTGAGAGCTGGGAGCTGGATGGAGCTGGGTCACATAGTAGCTCATTCAACAGCTGTTTCCTGTTGGATGTTGTCTGTGGTGCTCCCAGTGGCAAAGTGGCTCTTTGTCCCACTATACCTTAAAGATGCTTCATAGGGAGCCAAAACACAGGCTTCAAGCTCTTCAGCTTCTCAAAATGTAGCAAACTGAGAACTCAAAATATCTGTCATTCAAAATAAATAGTGATTGCTTTGCCATATTTCTCCTTGGCAGTATTTCTATCACTCTACCAGTACTGGCTTGTGCACCTACAACATACAAAACACTGTAGGGGTTGCAAGATAAATAAGGCTAAGTTGTGCACTTGAAGAACTTAGAGTCTGACAAGTAAGTTAACAATAACTAGAGTTTAACTGAGTGCTATTCTAAACACTTTACCAGAAATCATGGTTTACTCCTTAGGACAACCCTGTGAAGTGAGTTCCAGTTATTATTCCCACTGACCAAAACAAAAAAAACAAAAAAACAAAAAGAAAAAAGAAAAGAAAACCCCTGAAGTACGAAGAGGTCAATGGTGGTTCCAACAGCTGGCTGGAAATCAGAGGCAGACCCAAGAAGTCAGCCTCCATCGGTGCCCACTGTGCTGTCTCTGCTCAGGATACAAAGAGCTGCATTATAAGAAGCAGCAAGTATTAATGCCCTTTCAAGACATAAAATGCAACAGGAATTCAGACAAACAGTATTTCTAGGTAGACTGACTATTCAAGGGGGTATGTGGCAGAGGTATTTTAGGTAAGATTTTGAGAGTGGAATGTGGGCAATAGATTATAAGCCATGAAGGTGAAAGCTTCCAATCTCCAGAAACTTAGTGCACAGCGTGGGGTCTAATTGAATTTGTTGTTCTTTGATTACATTGTTTACCCTGTCTGCATTGCATTATTTCAGCCGCCGGTATAAACAAGGTCTACATGTGAACTAGGGTTAGTTTTTAGGAAATGGGATTTTACATATATCATACATTATTATATATAATACATATTATATGTATCTATTTCACCAGAGTCACTGCCTTCATTTTCCAGATGAGAAGCCCACTTAGGAAAGGTGAGGTGTCCCCCACCTCTTCTCATACAGGGCATTTACTGGCACAGATCTCAGCTGAGCTCAGAATGCCACACACCTAGTCTGCTGCTCAGCACAGTCACTGAGTTAGTTTGGGCGGTACTTTTCATGTATTTAACGTAACACCAGGGAAACTCAAATAAGGAAGGTATCTCCATGCACCTCAGCCAGGAATGAAAGCAGGGTTCTTTGGTTATCAACCTCATTTGATGCAAAATCCATAGCCCTTTATTTCCCCCCATGTGCCCGCTTGAGATCACGTTTTACACCGTGCCGGGAAGGGCAATCAAGGAAATAGGAGACAGCTGGGGTCACAGTCAACAGACCCCAGATGTCTGGACATTTCCATTTCCAGCCAATCAACAAATCTTCAACAAATCTGGTTAATCTTCACTAAAATGGTGTTTTAACTTTTGTTCATTAGGGTTTGGTAACTGGAAGCAAAAAAGAAATATACTGAAAATACCAGTGTGGTCTTCAAAACACGTAGCTTGCCAGTTTTGTACTTGGTCTCATAAACAAATGCTCGTGCTACATTTCCAGGAGGGCTTGGGTTTTTATCTATTTGGGGCTTTGCTCCTAGTGTTGAGCAAGCAGTCTAATTGTCATACACAGCAGTAGAGCGGCCTGGGGAGGCATGTGCTCCCCAGCTGAATTTATGTTCTCAGAAACATGCTAATTGGTAACTTTCTGGAAAATACACAGTAGTTACTCTTGGCTTGTTATTTTACAAACTATTAAGAATCCAGAGGAACCAACCATTATATTTTGTGCTTCGAGGGATGTTGCTTTGTCTTTCCTCTGGTAGGTACATTCTTATGACAAGGCAGCTCTGATAGGTTGTGTGTGATGGGGAATCACCAAGCAATGTTCTGGAAAAGTGGATAAGACCTTACTGTGTCCCTCACAAACTGGCTACACTCTGCCCAACCACTGCCCCCAGTTGAAGCTCCTCTAGGAGTCTGGCTTGATCTTAGGAAGCTGGGGCCAGAAGACACGATTTGAAGGTCTGGGAGCTCCGTAAATGTTTCCAGGGAAGGAGCAAAGGGGCAGACACAGAACTCTTGGTGGGATTCCCCTCCAAGGCCTAGATTTGAAATGAGATACTGGATCATCTCACCCCAGCCTAGCATGTTTAGTAAATTAACAACTCCAGAGTCTTGATATGACCATTAAATTTGCCTCCCAGTTTGGGATAGTATAGAGAAATTGGTAAGGAAACCTATTATAATGAATGGTTTTGATGAGTTTTTCTGTGGATAAATAAGTGGATAGCTATATACATGAATGCATACATGGAAGGAAGAAAGAAAGGGGTAGATATATAATATAGATAGATAAAATAGGTAGATACATATAAGTATAGGTATATAATATAATAATATATAATATAGGTAGGTAATATTATATATGTTATAATATAATATACTTAATATATTATCTACCTATATTTTATGTATCTTTCTATATGTCAGTATATCTACCCATATTATATATGTCTTTTCTATATGTCTGTGTATCTAATTAGTTATTTTCTTGGCAGTGAGAGAAAGAAGAGAGGGAAATGTGGGGATCTTTTCAGTAAATAATATTATGCATATTGAATGGTATGTCAGTATTGGTTTCAATTCTTCTTTAAAAGAGGGGTGCCTGGGTGGCTCAGTCAGTTGAGCGTCCAGCTTCAGCTCAGGTCATGATCCTATCATTCTTGGGTTCGAGCCCCATGTCCAGCTCTGTGCTGACAGCTAGCTCAGAGCCTGGAGCCTGTTTCATATTCTGTGTCTCCCTCTCTCTCTGACCCTCCCCTGCTCGCACTCTCTGTCTCTCAAAAATAAAAAATAAAATAAAATAAAATAAAACATAAAAGAAAAGAAATTAATTACATTAGCCAGTGGAGGGAAAAAATGTTCCTTGTCAAAAGTAGCTAATCATCTGAGAACAGGACACGTGTCTCCAAAAACAAGAAAAAAAGAATGTTTTTTAAAAGGAGAGGTGGGGGGATGCCTGGTTGGCTCAGTCGGTTAAGCGGCCGACTTCGGCTCAGGTCATGATCTCATGGTTTGTGAGTTCGAGCCCTGCGTCAGGCTCTGTGCTGACAGCTCAGAGCCTGGAACCTCCTTCAGACTCTGTGTGTCCCTCTCTCTCTCTGCCCCCCCTTGCTCATGTTCTGTCTCTTTCTCTCTTAAAAATAAATAAACAAACATAAAAAATTTTTTAAAAATAAAAGGAGAGGGGGCAATCCAGTTCTGGTTCAGTCTTGGAAAATACAGAATCAAAAGATTCATAATTATTATTATAATCATGGTACCAACAGCTAACATTTCTGGAGGATTTACAAGGGCTAAATGCTCAGCAAGGATTGCCTCAGTTAACCCTTTGAGCACCACAGCACTCACCTAGGCTGAAGCCAAATAATAGGGATGCTTCCTCCAGCAAAGGGGATGTTGATTGTAAAAACCCAAACAAGTAGAGGAATGAGAAGACCAGGTTTAGATGCTACGGAGGGCTGTTTGATGCTTTGCAAAAGTCTCAGTGAGAGACTTGGATTGGCATCACATGTATAAATTTACAAACGGGGTGAGTCCGTCTGCTTTAACAAAATGTATATTCAACCATTGGGTTGTAGAAATTTCAAAGATTTTATTTTTTGACAGGATGCCTGCCGTTTTTCTCTCTTGACTCCCGCTTGTTTTATTCATTTTGGGGTAGTTGCCAATTAGACCCAATTGGTAAGTATAATTAATGGATAACTTGAATCTCCTCTTAAACCCCAATCAAGAAAATTAACCATAAAACCATTCATTTCCTTTCAAAATTCCTAACGCTCTCTCTCCCTATGACTGTTGTTTATCTCTTTCTAAGACTCCAACCACATCTGAGATGATGATGATGATGATGATTCCATATTATTTATCATCCTAAAATCCCCCATAAAACAGGGAGGACAGAGATGAACATTTCTTGAGGCCCTGGTGTGTTCCAGGCACTTTGCTAGGCATTATTATGTTCTGTCTCTTTTAATATTCACAAAGCCCCTTCAGGGTAGGGATTATTATCTTCCTTTTTTACAGCTGATAAAACAGCATTTCAGAGTAACTAAGCCCTTGTTCTAGACCAGGTAGTGACACAGTGTAGCACAAACCAGGCTGATGTGATTCCCAAGCCTTTGCTCTTTTCACCTCACATAAGGAAGCATTATTTCTTTCAAAGAGACACTCCTCTAAGGTCTTATTACCTTGGAGGGTTGGGGGGGGTGTTTATTTCATTCAACAACTATTTGAACACAAACTCTACATTATACACGGGTTGAACATCAGTTCAGCTGGAATTCATCAGCAGGAGAACTTTGGGCAGAAGACGGTGGTTGGTGGCAAGATGGTAGAGGAATTCACAGGAGCAACATGAGGAGGAAGTAGGGTATGATGATGGCATGGGTGGGGGTGAAGATAAACAGAGGAACTCCTGATCGTGTGCCCATGGCTACAGTCTTTCTTCATGTGACTCGTGGACTTCCCTTTGTCATCCTATGCCTGAGAATATATGAAGGAGGCTGGGAAGGCAAAGGGACGTTCAATTGTCATCACTGGCATCTTTTTTGATCATTGCACCATGTTCCAATGCATTGGGGTAACCATGACATGAAAATTTCCATCATTGGACCCATAACTGTACCATGGGGCCAATTAACAGTCAGTAAGTTAAGGGTCGTAGCAGAACTTCATCCAGGGAGACCTGGAAGTAAGAAATAATGAATTTATATTCTCATAGACTGAAAGCCCTGGGTTCAGACCACATGACCTGAAAGGATGTTAACCTTCCTCTAGGTGGGTGACATGTATATCAGGGACATTTCATTGCCTTCTGTGGATGCTCTATCCTTTTCAGCCCAATCATTCAGACTTTCTACTACCCATAGACTCAACAGATGAAGTAAAAGACCACCCACAATACAAATGTCAAATTCATGATCAGTTATCTTTGGGCTCTGATGACCTGTCGTTTCTCAGAGGGTCTCAGAGTTTTCTCTACTTTAAAGAATTCTCCCTTGGAAAGAATAGGTTGTGTGACGAAGATAATGCAATCTAAACATCCACCCTCTCTTCATCTTTTGCAATGGTCTGAAAGAAGTTGGCTGTCCCTGAAATGTTTGTCATGCTTGGTACTAAAATGTCACTTTGTCAATCAAGACAATAACGGACTCAAAAGAATAAGGTTGGGGGAGTAGATATCACGTTAGTGAAATCTGTTTTTTAGTGTCTGCCTATCTTGTTTCTCTGGCACATTTTGCAATCCAAGCTAAGCAAAGAGCTTTCTCTTTTAGCAAAGAGCTTCTTTCTGCATTAGAATGAGTTTGTTCAGGGACTGGAGCCCTTTCCTGTAAACAAATGAGCCACCAGGGGAGCTCCCCACCATTCTGATAAGACCTCTTAGGTCCTTTGCATGCAGGGAAGAATGCTGAGATATCTTTTCAGATTAGAAAGACTTGGGTTGCAAACATTTGGCATTTTGGTCTCAACAGTCAGGAAAACCTTCTGTTATTGGTCAGCTCTACATTGGGTAACTCTCATAATATAGACCCTCTTGATGCGACCCAACCTCTTCCTTATTCCACTGCTAACCTAAAGTCTTTCCATATCTTTTCATCTGTTGTTTCTCCGGTTTCCCCTTCTTCCATAATGCAAGGAGACCTTACGTTCCACCCCCTTCCAAGCTACTTGCAATTTCCTAGTAAATGACGTAATGACATTCCTCATCTGATGTGTTTTTCTCCTGTGTTGACACTTGCTGAAACTCCAACCTCTGTCAATTCTACTTATGGACAAAAACCTACACTCCAAGTCTCAGCTTGAAAATCTTCTCTTCTGTGAAATCTTATAACACACACACACACACACACACACACACAGATTCCAGTAGGCTCAATTTTTCGCATATAACCCATATTCTCACAGCGCTCTGTGTAAGCCTCTGTCGCAGAACTGCCTCTTTTGGAAAAGTGGTTCTCTCTACCTGCCTGCACTGCCCTCTGTCACCTGTAGATTGTGAGCTCCCTGTGAGCAGAGCCTGAGTCTTAGTCATTTTAGTCATCTGGCAAACCTAGCACAGTGCCTGATACATGCAGACAGGTGCTCAGTAAATTTTTATTGTAAACATCAATGTTTTTCTGGCTTTATTTTTAGCTCTGGTTTCCAGCCTGACATAAAAATTTAATAGAGGAGCTTAGATGTTAAAAGCTACAAAGGGAAAGACACATAGTAAAACAGTAACACGTAGACTCTGTGCAGATAAATGCATAGGAACACGCACAGGCAAAGACTACCATGAATACTTCTGTCACGGGCATGAAAGTATTTCTTCTGAAAATTTGACTGTGTTCCTGTTGAATCATGATTCTTGCTAAGTCATTTCCGTTTTATGAATTTAGAGAATTGAAGGATGTGTATTTTTTGCAGCGGCCAAAGCTGTCATGGATCCATTATTTCCATTTACACCGAAAAAGAAATAAGTATTGATACCCCCCCACCTTACTTAAAGTGATAATTGCCTATGGCTGCTTTTCAGACCAGATTAGGATCAACCATTCAGTAGAAACACATAGCTAACTTTAGAAAGTTAGGTTAACAGAAAATAAATGGCAGAACTTGTGCTGACTGGCTGAGTGAGTACTTTTCTGCCATAATCAACAATTTTACTGCGGGATATATTTAGAGAGGATAAGGTAGCTCACTCTCTAGGGATCTAAAAAAAAAGTGGGCTGAGATTTTAATTTGCTTGAGGTGATTAAGGCCAGGGAATTTGTCCCAGGACCCTTCAAAGCCGCTTCCCAGCATTTAAAGCAATTTGCCTATCCCTTCAAATAGTATTTGAATCATTTCACACCATTGAAACTGATGGCTATACAAGCGAAATATATTTCAAATAGGCTTGATGAGTGACCAGAAATAGTAGTGCTCCCGAGATGTCAGCAATAAAATTGTCATAGATTTTAACAGAATAAAAATCTTTTAACCTTGAACCCTTAGCTCACGATATTAACCTCTAAGGGGAAAAAAAAGAGGAAAATAGAGATGTTATGTCCTAATGCCGACATAATAGGAAAACTTTTTTTTTTCCTTCTTTGGCACCCAGAGCTGAAACAAGCAATCAGCGCTTGCCCTCCCTCGATAGACCATCCCTGCTGAATGAGCAGGGCTAGATTTCAAAAGCTAAGTGGAGTTCCACAGGCTGCAGCCCTGCAGGCAGAATCTGTAAACCTAAATCTCAGGCAGAGGAATCAACAGTTCTTGCTGCCTAATGAGCCTGGGCGTCTTCGTGTCCACATGGGGTTGTGTGAGCAATTCCTGCTCAAATGGGGGAGGATGAAAACACAGGTGCACTTTTGCTAGACCGGGGGACTGAGGATTGAGGAGTCAGCTTTTCTGGTTATCAGACAAATCTGAGCTGAACCTTCCCTCATTAGCCGCATTTCTTCCACCCAGAGGGAGAACACGGGAAGTGAGTACTGACTCGGATGCACATCAGAGTTTATTAGGAAATCGTGGGGGAATGGGGGTTGGGTTCTGAAAGATGTAACAACGCGCCATCAGGAGTTTGGGGAGAAGTAGAGCGTTCGCTTCACCCTGTATTTCCATTCTTCGATTCTGTCTGCATGGTATGCGTGGAGCAGGATTTGTTGGGTCTTGGCGACTTGTTTCCATTATTCAGGCAATAAGGACCGTTATAGTGAGTATGAATTATGGTTCATAAACTGAGGTAGGTAGGAAATGTTGCATAATAAAAATTTTCCTTAAATCAACGAAATCCAATTCCAAGCCCCCTTTCCATCAAATTTTGGTGAATTCAATCTCAGTTTTTATTAAGTCTCTCTTTTCCTCTCCCTCTCCCTCTGACCCCATCCTTTCTCCCCCCTCCTTTCCTGTCTGCCCTCTCTCCTTTGCCTCCTCAGTCTCTCAGGCTTATAGTGTACCTGGGAAATTGGAAAGAGGCCTCTTATTTTCCTTCAGCCAAGGTAACCATAGGTACCAGAACTGTCCAAGTCTGCATGGTCCCCACCCCCCAGACCAGGCAGAAGGTTCTGGTGCTCCGGTGCTGATTGGAGCCCCAAGATGCACGTTACAGCAATCCCCCTCAGGCCAGGTGTCTGTTCTCATCCCTCTCCCCTCCTGGAGCTTGCGTTTGGGTTGAAGGAAACCAAAAATAAGTAAAATATGTAGTGTATTGTGTAGGGATAAGTGTTAGGGAGAGAAGGAAGGCAGAGAAGCCAAAAAAGGGAGTGTAGGAGGGGGCTGCAGTTTTACACAGAGTGGTGGAGAAGTCCTCCCTGGAAAGGGGACATTGGAGTGAAGACTTTAAGAAGTGAAGGAGTGAGGTATAGGACATCTTGGGGAAGACCATTGATGGCAGAGGGAACAGCAGTGAAAAGGCACTGAGGCAGGGATGTGGGCTACGTGACTGGAGAATGTCAGGAGGGGCCTGCGTGGCCTGTGGAAGGAACAGGGAGGAGAAGAGGTCAGGGAAGGAATGAGGGCCAGATCCAATGACGAGGGTAAGATCTCTGACTTGTACATTTACCTGTGCGAAATAGTAGCTTGCAGAGTTTTGAGCAAAGGCTGAAGTGTTCTTGTACATTTCAGCAGCGTCACCTCACCTACTGAGTTGAGTAGCTACACAGGGAGCAGGTGTGAAAGCAGAAACAGCAGTCAGGAGACCGTGGCAACAATCCAGGCAAAAGCTGTCAGTGGTTGGACTAGGTGTGTAATTCAGGCTATAATTTGAAGGCAGAGCAAGCGAGATTTACCATTAAATTAGATACAAGGGGTAAGAGGGAAAAGATGAATCCAGGGTTACTCCAATTTTAGGGGGCTGACCAGCTAGAATGCATTGCCATTTATTCAGATGGCAAGACAAACCAGGAGCTTACCTCTGGGCATGTCTGAGCTGAGCTATCCCATGGCACACATGGTGATGTTGAGAGGAATGTGGCTGGGCAAGATCAAAGTTCAGTGGAGATAGTGGGCCTGGAGATATAAATAAGGAAGTTGTCCATGTCTGGTCAGTGTATGAAACTGTGTGAGTGGGTGAGATCATCTAGGGAATGAGTGAGGAGAGGAGTGAAAAGAACAGCAGAGGCCCAAGAACTGAATCGGTCCTTCTACCAGAGGTCAGGGAGAGGAGAAGCAACCAGCAAAGATGAAGGAGGAGAAGCTAGTGAGGTAAGGAGAGGGAGCTGTCTGGAAGCCAAATGAACAACATATTTCCAAGAAGAAAGAATGGCCATTTGTGTCAAATGCTGTTGACAGGTCAAGTAAGAAGAAACCTGGGAACTGACCATCAGGGATACTGTGAGTCCCTTTTCCCTGTCTCATCTGCTCCCATCTGTCCCCATCAAGAGACACTTGCCTTGTCTTTTCTCTCTTTAAGACATTCATGAGCTTAAGTTTTTAACAAAAGCCATTCAGAGAGTTCATCTTCAGGCCAGCAGTGCAAACTTTCCCTGAGAAAAGACAGCACAGTGGGCCCTTTTGGAAATAAGGAAAAGAAAAAAACAAATGGAAAACAAAATATGAATTAGTAACTCAGTGAATGATCCTGCTAGACAGAAAATACATTATTTACTTTTAGGCCAAGTACCAAGTAGAGAGTAGATTAATTATAGGTAAATAATTTTCAGCAGTCCAGTGAATGCCCTATTGAAATAGGATGAAGTGGGAAGCTATTCCATTTTAAATAGTTGGGTCTGGAGGATGAACTGCAGGAAACACACATATCTTCCAGTAAGGGCAATGTTATATCAATCACGTACAACCAAACTAGATGTCACAGCTTGGCTTATACAGCTTTCCAGCTTGGTTAGTTTCTCATTGATCATAGACATACTCAGGTTGGCAAACTAACGGATGTTGCCTCATAGGAATCATTTTTATCACATTAGTTAGACCCAGAGGTTGCCAAACTACAGCCTGTGGGCCAAATCCAGCCTGCCATCTGTCTTTGTAAATAAAGCTTTATTGGAACACGGCCATGTCCTTGCCCATTCTTTGGTGTGCCGTCTATGGCTGCCTTCAAACAACAGTGGCAGAGTTGAGGATTTATAGCAGAGGCGGTCTGGCCTGCAAAGCTGAAAATACTTACTATCTGGCCTTTTGCAGAAAAGGTTTGCAAACTCCTGGTTTAGACTTAAAAATAGAGTACAGGGAGCATAACATGGAGGTTTCAGTCCTACTCCATGGGCTCTCATCTTAATTTATGCCAAGGGACACATCTTAGATGCTACTTCTTTTCCTAGCTGGAAGTCTCCTCTACATGTAGCTTAATGCTGGGGCGGTGGTTCTGGTCCATTGGGCCACTGGCAATAGCATCACTTGGGAACTTGTTAGAAATGCACATTCTCAAGTCCCATTTTAGACCTACTTGTCAGAAGCTCTGGGAAGGGGTGGTGTGCAGCAGGGTGTGCTTGAACTGCTCCCCAGGCAGTTCTGCTGCAAGCTAAACTCAAGAGCCTTGCGCCAGAGCAGACACTGACCAGAAGAGCTGAGACCTTGAATTGGGCATTTCTGCACAACTCTTCCGGAGCTAGTGTCCAATGCACAGACTGGATCTTTGCACGTTACAATTAGGGTTTTAAAAACAGTCCTTAGATCGCCACTTTCTTATATATACCATGAGGAGAGCCCACCTTCTAGAGCGATGGTATTAGCACTTGTTATTGCAGTCAAATGATTCTTGGTGGCAGAGTAGGAATAAGCCAAGTGGCTGTTTCACAGGAGCATGACAGAGTAGGATAATGAGTGACTGATTAAGGACCCAAAGTACCATTGGATGCCCCTGGGCCATGACTGTCTGTGGATTCCTCATCAAGGCCCTCCAAGGTGTTAAAGTGATAGAATGTAACGAGGCATGTATTTATAAGAGAGAAAGTAGGAGGGATTTATTTTCAGCACCATCAAGGATATGCTAGAATGAGAAAAACTTTAAATCGATATTCTCCCCCTACAGGATTTATGCAGGTGCTGCTGGGTTATAGTTGCTCTTTTCCTCTGTTTCATGATCTCCCTCCCTGGGGCTTCATCCCTCTGAGTACCCAAGGGAAGGACTATCTCCGATAATAAATAGCTGTGGTTTAGATGGAGCTGGAAACCTGCTCCCAGGGGATCAGAGAGGGGCAGCAGTGAGTACTGGCCTTGTTAAACTAGGAGGAGATGCAAAAAGGGAACAGTGAACAAACTCAGGCCCCTTTCTACATATCTGAGGTTGGCATCTATTTTTAAAATTTTCCAGAAATGAGTTTGGAGCTCTGAGACATGAGAGAGAGAGAGCGGCCATATGTACTGGTTTGTCCAGGACTAGGTCTGGTTTATACTTGTCACCTCAGAATAGCTATTAATGATTGATGACCCTTTCACGTGCAAAAGTGTCCTGGTATTTGTATGATAAATCATATTGTTACCCTGGGGACAGAAAGCCAATAAGAGTGCAAACAGTGCACACCCAGTTCAGATACGCAGTTTACTCTCTATGCCTCAGTTTATTTAACTGTAAACTGGGGATAATAATATCTCTATTATAAGTTTTTTTTAATTTTTTAACATTTATTCATTTTTGAGAGACAGAGACAGACAGAGAGCAAATGGTGAAGGGGCAGAGAGAAAGGGAGACACAGAATCCAAAGCAGGCTCCAGGCTCTGCGCTGTCAGCAGAGAGCCCATCGTGGGACTCAAACTCAGAAACTGTGAGATCATGACTTGAGCCGACATCAGACTCTTAACCCACGAAGCCACCTGCCTGACTGCTGCCTAATACCTGGCAGGTGCTCAGCAACTGCCAGCTCCCCGAAGAGAAAAGAAAGATGAAAATTGCCTTCAGCCATTTGACGGAGTAGACTTCACTATGAAAGATCATTCACCGCAAACAAGACCTTCATAAGCAGCCTTTTCTTGACACCATTTGTAAATAGGTTTTTTTTTTTTAAGTATTGTAATTGTTGTTTCCCTTTGAAGAGCTATAAAAACATAAAGAAGAGGTACCTGGGGGGCTCATTCCATTAAGCGTCCGACCTCAGCTCAGGTCATGATCTTGTGGTTCTTGGGTTCAGACCCCACGTTGGGCTCTGTGATGACAGCTCAGAGTCTGGAGTCTGGTTCAGATTCTGTGTCTCCCTCTCTCTCTGCTCCTCCCCCACTCATGCTCTCTCTCTCAAAAGTAAACATAAAAAAAATTTAAAATAAAATTTAAAAATGTCTATCAGAGAAGGCCACCTTTGGACTTGAAAAATGATCTCACATTCACAAGAGGCTCAAGTTTGTTAGGTGTTCTGCTGCTAAGTGAATACCAGCAAGAGAAATGACAGGATTATAATTCATGGTGTGAGAGCTTGAGAAAGCCTAATACATTATACTTCATCCCTGATGGGGCAAGATTGAAACTGACTGAGAGCTGGACACCACAGTCAGACAGATGGAGATCAAAACATCATTCTTATTAATGGTGAAGTTGTTGGAAATAATGACTTAGTGTGAGGGCCAGATGGGCTTGTCTGCTCACTTCAACCTTCAGACAACCAACCACAAAGGAAATTTGTGTCTACAAATATACCTTTAGTAACAGCACTGACTGGCATTGGTCCATAGGCGACAAGGAAGAAAGAAGCTAAGTTCTCTTCAATGAGAGACTAGTACTAGATTTGTTCTATCTAACATAGACATTAGTCACCACCAATCAACTTGCTTAATTTTATATGTGGAAAGGAGTAAGGGAAGGACAAGGGGCTAGATGTATTACACTAATGAAGTTCTATCCACACGGAAACTTGAAACCAGAGGAAAGAAGGTTCCTCCTGATGTAGTCATCCATACATCCCACCGAGTATTTAGTCATGATAAAGATTTGATTAGACTGGACTTGATACATTGTCTTTTAGAAAAGATGCTCAGATAATCAAATAAAAATTTATCACTTCTCCCAACTGCTGATCAGAAATTGGACTAAATACTATTACTAGATGTCAATCAGTACACTTCCTTTGTCTCATATATGATAATGGCAGTCAATTATTTTAATAACCTTGGTGGTGAATGAAGGTCACTCCTAGCGCCATAGCTGCTGCTGAATCAATTGTATCACCTCAGAGGGAAAAGAATTAGGTTTCCATTTCAGTCACATAGTTTCCTATTCATTTCATTGGAGGAAGTAACAGCTTTCATGGATATTGTTGCTGCAAAGGGAAGAATGTAAACCTTTGTTTACATCTTGCCCCTCCCATGGCCAGGACCCGGTTGTCACTCCAGCTGGGTCCAATTCTGAGAAACAATGAGACTTCAATTTAAAAGGACAAGACAGCTGAACTGAAATTGGCTCTTTGAGTCACTAAGAATCTGAACTGCACCAGACCTAATCCAAACGGGCAAGTGAAATGTGAGAACCTGCCCAGGTGACTTGGCATCTCCTTCTCTAGGTCTCTGACCACTGCTGAAGCTGAGTAGTTAAGGCATGTGAAAGGACACGAGGGGGCCACTTAAATGGCTGTCATCTCTACTGTCAGGAGTACATGTCAATAGTACTGAGATATGGTATTCTGTCCCTTTATAACCACCAATTTATTCCTGTTCCTTCAACTGTACTAGTCCCAAGGCATTGTCCCTGGGGCATTGTACATTTTAATTTTGTTTCACAAATCCTGAAACTCCCTTCTACAGATAAAGCACTTTTGACACCAGGATATTGCCTAAAGGTGGGGGTGGGGGGAAGGGATCTGTTCAAGAAGTTTAAATTTTAGTGGATGAAACTTTCTTTAAAGCAAAGCAGAATAAAATTACTGCCAAAACATATATTTAAAAAAAAATCAACAGACTACAAAGGAATGAATGACTAGTACTACCCAAGGGAGTTAGGAAGTATCTCAGCAATTAGTAACATTTGAAGTGGACTTTGAAGATTGAGTTGGGGGTCTCTGGGAGGCCACAATAAATGGCACCTGTCTTTCTTGTCGAACTTCTGAACAATTTTAGAAATAAAAATAAGGACTTAATGAAACTCAAAATATCAGTTTTTGTTGTTGGACAAGTTAGCAAGTGTGGCTTTAAGACCATTGGCCAAGTGGGTTTAATGGCTCCCCCAAATCCAGCAGAATCCCACAGTGAACCTTCAACCCTGCCCCCCATTGCCCCACCACACACACCTTTAGGGGCAGGGCCCCTGGAGAAGCTGAGAGATCTCACTCTTCCCCCATGAAACCGGGAGTGGGGAGAGATATTGCACTCTGAAAATTTGGATGGCTAAGCGGAAGTTAAAAAATAATCCCAGGTGGCAGATCATGATGGTAGTCTGACAAGACCAGAATTAAGGTAAACAGAGGGTCTGGAGGGAGATGAGGCTGCAGATGAAGGTTGGGGCCAGAACACGGGGAGCCTTCCCCGTCTTGTGAAAAGCATGGGTTTTTTCTCTATAAGCTAGGAGAACCACTAAAGATGACTGCCAAGAAGACTATATTTATGCCGCTAACTAGCGGTGAAAATCGCTGTGGATGCCCGGGAAATCAGGAAGCACTTCTAGCAGTCTACAGAAATGAGCCTGTGAATGAGCATAAAACATTGGGCATTTGAAAAAATTCATGATTTCATGAGAATTTAAATCAGATCTCAGTGCACTGGATCTCAGGCCAGTTGATTGAGGGGAAAGTGCTTATGTCGGAAAATATATAAAAATTTCTGTGCAAACAATTACATCGTCATTTAACCTATAAGAAATCACGATAGGGGCTCCCAGGTGGCACAGTTGGATTAGTGGCTGATTCCTGATTTTGGCTAAGGTCATGATCTCACAGTTGTGACATGGAGCCCTGTTTTGGGCTTCTCGCTGGGTATGGGATCTGCTTAAGATTCTTTCTCCCTCTGCCTCTTCCCTTCTCTCTCGCTCTCTCTCAAAAACAGAAACCAAAATAAGAAAATACAGAAAAATGAAATCAAGGTATACTTGATGGTAATTCAGTATCCTGCCTTATATACCCCAAGTTTTAGTGAGCAACTACTATGCGCTTGCCATGCAGGGATTACAAAGACAAACCTACCCAATAACGAAAAGAGGTATCCAAACACATAATTAGTGAGATTAAAAAAAAAAACTTCAATAGATATGAAAATACTATGAGAAAGCTTGTAAGCCTTTTATCCCAAAGTAATTGATAGACAAAGTTTAAAAAGACATTCATTGGCCAGATCTTTAAAAAAAAAAGAAAATGCTATGAGGAAACACAAGTGAGAAATCATTCATTCTTCCTGGTGGGGATAAAAGGGGGAAAGAGCTTGAGGAAGACTTGGCTTTGAACCTGGAAACTGCAGGATGAATGTAAGTTTCTCACAGAGAGTAAGTCATAAAGAACATTCCTTAAAGAAAGAAAAGAACTTTTCACATTTGGGGGAGGAAGACGTAATTACAGCCTCTCTCAACTAACACAAAGAGATTTTTTTTTTTTTTGGAAGGACACATTAATACACATCCCACCATTTGGCCATTGCCTGCAACATTTTTCTCTCTCCCCTGCCATCTACCTCCCCTCCCACCTCTGTCCAGCACTGTGGACTAGCTCTTTCCGTGTTTTTTCAATCCATTAATTCCCTGGGCTGCTCTGCTGACTACTAATTTAAAGTCAAAGGAACTATGGGCTGTGGGCCTAGACCCTGGCACATGTATGCAGGGGATAGGCAAAGTATTAGAAAGTAAAATGAGTTAGACCCACTCTGATTACCTTACATTTGAGAAGGCAAAGGATGCCTTTTGATGTGGGTTTTGAACAGAGTAGAAACTAAGAAGACTTTGGCTTTGTTTGGGAGAGTTTTCTTGTAGAGTTAGATCAATTACATTAAAACATTCAGCCTGCAAACAATGGCCTCACAGAAAACACTGGCTCTTTCCTTTTATGAAAGTAATACTTGCACCGCAGCCCATGGGATCGGCTGTTCCTTTTCTATTGAAACGATTCACATAGAACGTTACTTGGATGTCCCAGTAATAGATGAACCCTAATAGCAGGATATTTCCATCAGAGCTGGCTTGCCCTGAGGGAATAACTGTTTCCCATTGACTAAGTCAAAAGCCAAGTTAGTTTATTAGTATAGAATATACTTGGAGTCGGTTTATGGATTTTGTTATTTGGCATTTATATCTTTGTCCAATCTGCAGAGCTCAAAAGGCTTAACCAGCTGATTGAAGCCCCAGGGAGAGGCCCATGATAGAAGGCATTTGAAAGGTGACACAAGAAGTCACCTAACCCCCTGCGAGAAAAAAATCGTCTACTCCGAAACAGATAGGTTTAGCCTTTCGGATACGAGATAAAAATATTTGTCTTCCTCAGCTTATTATTATTGGACTGCATGAGAGACCATTCAAACTTTGGAAAAACATGTTCCAAATTATTTGTTGACTCATCCTTTTGGTTTAAATATATGAAGTGCATTTATTTTTCTGTCATCTTCATGAACATTTATACACATTTAAATTGAAAATCTTTTATAAGCTAAGCAAATATAAATAAGAATCTTTATATTTGTGTTTGTTTAACCATGTAGTTCTTGAGTACTAGACTCTGTTCTATGTGTTTTATAATTATAATAGTCATATATTCACACATTATTATATATATTATACATATTCACATATTACTTTATAACATATATATTATATAAATCTATACTATATATAATAAAAATATAATTATAAATGATAATTTATATGATTTATATAATTTATATCTAAGTTATGGTTTATATAATTTGTAAATATATACTTTATAAACTATAATTATGAATGTAAATATATAATTCATATAATATAATTTATATAAATGAAATTTATATGAATATATAATATATATAATTTGTAAATATAAATTCATAAAATATAATTATGAACATAAAATATATATTTATACAAATACGAATATATAAGTTAATATAAAATATAAATCAAATTTATATAAACATATACTATATAAATTTATATGAGTTTATATAAATACATAATATAATAAATATAATATAAGTAATTATAAATATTATCTCTGTCACACACACACACACACACACACACACACGCACACACTCACCCTTCCTTCCCTCTCAGGCCACATGATCTCTTCTCTGTGATACCCTCTGTCCCCTTCCTTCCTCTTTGCGCACAATCTTCTTCCCTTGTTCAATCACCTATTTTCCTATCAGAGCCACAGCTAATAGAGAAGTTTCACTCTCCACCAACCCACTTTTCAGAAACTCACTTCAGGCCTCACGTTTCCACTCCAATTCCAGGAAGGCAAATGTGGCTCGTTGCAGGTCTGGAATCCACCTCTAGTCCAACCAGCTTTAAAAGAAGCCACACAAGGCTGCCCTTCTGTGGGGAGGTCAATTCTCTGCTAGGGGAGAGTATCCAGGGAGGGCACGCCCAGTGTTTTCAGGGCACATGCCACAGTGACATCTTTGGATGACTTGCGGGATACCACATTTAACCCACTCATCCACTCGGTCTGTCCTTAGCCCTCTGATTACCAGACAGAAAATCGAAGCAAGACAATCTCTAAAATGAAAGCCAGCTGGTGGGAGCTAGTACAGGATTCCTATGAAAATACTGGTAGCATTGATACTGTGCAAAGTAGATGAGTTCAACAGTATTGAAAACAAGCTGGACAAAAAGCAGTTTGCCATATTCATCAGTAGGTTTTGCGTTCTCTGTCTCCAGAAGACACACCATTGGTTTTTAATCTTTTATGACCAGGAAAGACATTGCCATTAATTCAAATTCTGTATTTTTACAGTCTTAACAACTACCTATCCCCAAATTTCCTGAGATTTTAAATGGTAAGATAAAACATACATGTGTGGGGGCACCTGGGTGGTTCAGTTGGTTAAGTGTCTGACTTCAGCTCAGGTCATGATTTCACAGCTCGTGAGTTTGAGCCCCACATCGGGCTTTGTGCTGACAGCTCAGAGCCTGGAGTCTCCTTTTGATTCTGTGTCTCCCTCTCTCTGTCTCTCTCTCTGTCTCTCTCTCTGCCCTTCTCACACTCATGATCTCTCTCTCAAAAATAAATAAAACATTAAATTTTTTAAAAATATATGTATGTGTTTATTTTGGTATGTGGGCATTAGCTGTAAATATACATGGAGGGGGTCCATTAAGTTAAATATCAGTAAGGGGGTTGCCATAGGGATAAGTGTAACAGGAGAGGACATTTAAGAAATTAACATTATGTTCCCCCTGCCTAGTCCTAAAGTGAATTGGAAATTTATACATTGGCAAGTCCCAACCTTAGGGAAAGACCCCAGCCATCTTCCAAAGAATTTCTTTCCCCTTTGACAACCATAAGTATCTAGAAGTGAAGTGTCTTGTTGTATGTGGCTTTATTTCTACTGCCTAAGTTTGTGTGGTACTTGATACTCCCAGATGCTTTCCTAAGCATCAAGTGAGGTACAGAATTATAGTTACAGAAATGTATAGGAATAATAATGACACACAGGATAGGTTTGCAATGGGTTTGGCATTCACCAATCGGTTACATCACCAGGATTCACTGAAACATTAATTGGGTTTACTACCCATTTCCAAGTAAGATCAGCCACATTCCAGTTCTAGTTCTGTTGTCTGGAATAGATAGTATATTCTACCTGTAAAACATGAAAGCGATATCCAAAACATCTGCTTCCATAGAAGATCTGCAAAGATATTTTCATTAAAATGAAATGTATTCTTTTATGTCAGTCCCTATGTGTTTTCTTGGTCCCACCCTTTTCCTTGGAAGCTTAAAGATTTCCAATCGTTTTTCCTTTTATAAAACACAACATATAAAAATATCCTCCTTCAGGACAATAATATTCTATAACTGTATGTGAATATTCATGTGTAATGAATCTTCCTAATTAAACATAATAAACAAGAATCATTTTAAGTGTTGTCAGCTGAACACAAGAGATTACTAGATTTATGTACTTTTCATAAATCTAGCCCCAATTTCTCAAACCATAAAAAAGATACATTAAATCAATAAGAACATGAAGAATCTCTGTCTGAAACTATCTGTTGAAAGTTGTGGTATTATAAAGATTTCAGCCATTGTTTCCCAAGTAGGTAGCAAATTAATGTTCATCAGAATGAAGCAAGTAGCTTACTGCTTCTCTTCCCATCGCTGTAGTAGTTGCTAATGTCCCCCAAGTCTGTGCAACGTTCTGTTTGAAAAATCTTAGGGAGTTGCTGAGTTTTTATGACCTCATTATGTAGTACAAACACAAGAGATGGTGGCCAGTGTTCTGTCAGTAGAGTCAGCCATTGAAACAAAGACCAAGCTGTTTAAGTGAGAAGTTGGATGAAGGGGACACGTTCAATGTTTTATAATTTTAAGCAAATTTTAATTATGCAAATTAAAAATTGTGGAACATAAAATATACTGGTAAAGTCTTACCATATGCATAGTTTCAAAGCATGTGAATTCCCCACACAAACTTCTAAACCATCAAGAATCACATAATCCCACAGCTGGCAAGGCCAAAGAATTCATTATGTTCATGTTTATCGCTACACAGCTTCAGGATATTGACAGAAATGCCCACCCACCATTAACAGACTCAGTCTTGAATGCATTAAGATCTTTGGGAAGTCATCTCTCACATAAAGTTTGAACCCTCCTTTTTAAGTGGCCTCTACTGTAATAATCACGTGATCTGTGGCCCAAGTCATTACAACCTACCTAAATTCAATGTTCTATGCTCCATCTCCATATAAATATGAACCATTATCCAACAGCAAGTAAAGTATTCCTTAGACCCATAGGCATTTTAGATCATATATGGTGATGCTGACATGAAAACGAAGTGTTAATTTACTTTGATCAAAATTCTCACATTATCCAGGCATTTCACAACAACACACTGAATGTTTTCACAAGTGTCTGAACTCCTCATAGATTATTATGTCAGCAGAGAGAGAGTGAGTGAGAGAGAGAGAGAGAGACAGAGGATCCTTTTGGAATTTGAAGACATTCTCCTAGTCCTGCCACTTTCCTTCCTCCCAAGGCTCAACCCAGTCTTTGTTGAAGCCAATTTTGCCACTTTCCACCTTATTGGGAGCCCAAGCTAGAGCACACAGCAGTCAGAACAAAATGTGACACAAATCCAAGAGGATATGTCCAGCAGAGAACAACAGTTGGGGTGGAGTTTGTGATTTGAAAGCCGTAGGTCAACCTGGAACGTTGTAGAATGTAGCTATAAAACCCATGACCCAAGCCCACATTTTTGAAGGCTGTGTTTCTAGTTCCAACACTGCAAAAGCTAAAGAATGTGGCAAAGCTTCTTCCCGCTTAAGCATCTCCACATTGCTCTGAAACTAAATTCTAATGGAAATCTCTGAGTACTGCTGTAAGTCTTTGGTTATGGTAGAAAATGTAAAATTATTGCAATCAGCTAAAGAATTAATGTATTTTTCCCCAAAAGCACAGGAAAAGTATTCAAACACACACACACACACACACACACACACACACACAAGTTCCTGAGGGCTCTAGATAAAATGAAAAAATCTTCCTGAATAATACAGGTTATATTTTTTTAAAACTGTAAATTGAAACAACTATTTTTTTGTGAATGGCTAGTAGGTTTGCTGAGCAAGGTAAAAATTCGTGATCTTCAAAGGAATTTATACTAATTTTGTTATAGGCATAAAGAAAATATAAATGTGCTGTGTGAATTCAGCTGAACATGCGATGGATTCCATAATGAAAGATGTTTTCTTTATGTCATTAGTAGAAAAGGTACTATTTGTGGGATGTTAAAAAGCCTTTTCTTTACTAATCAAGCCATATACTACAGATTCTAATTTTTACATTTGTGACTTTCTCTAGAGTATTTTTAATATCCTGTGTCCAAAATGTAACTTAGAAACTAAGTGTGAATAGAAGAAACAAGGAGAAACAAGAGAGAGAGAACAGAGAAAAGGCTGAGATCCTACAGCAAGTGTTAATTCTGGAAGTTTAGCTACTCAATATAACTGGGCAGCAATCGCATGATACAGTTCCCCTGGACATAGAATGTTGTTTGAAAACCCATTCTAGAACTTGCCTCACAGGCTCCAGTGAGCTTCAGACTGATGTTCTTTAAAGCTATATCAATGTGCTTAATTTAGGTTAGAGTTTCGTGAGGGTCCATTCACAAGTTTTTCATGAATCACTTTCAAAGATCCATAAACCCTTGAAATTACATAGAAATACTTTTGTGTCTAGCCTTATGTACACTTATTTTCCTGGAGAAAGGGTCAGTAGTTTCATCAGATTCATAAAAGTATTCAAAGATCCTTATCTCAAAAAAAAATAGGCTAAGTACCACTTCTTTAGTTCATTACTGATTATTTGATATCATTTCTTTTCTCAGAAAGAAAGGCAGTGTGTGTGTGTGTGTGTGTGTGTGTGTGTTCTGACACAAAGACAGTGGTACCACATACTGGCAGGTTTAATTTACACAAAGCATGGTATTTTTAGGTATAGCCTCATTCTCTACCTTTCACAACTAAGAAATTCAATAGTGCTTTTGTTTTTGGCTATAAGGACTTTTATTGTCTGTAGAACAAATTTCCATGTATTATCACTGTAGGAAATGGGTGAGAATGTGGAGGCCAGATATATTCAGTATTTATGAAAAGGGAGATGATATTTTGGTACTTTATTTTGAGCACTGGATTATAATATAATAATACAAATTTATGTATTTGTTTTCATCTTTGAATTGGTCACAGCTTCATTCCAAATATAGGAAATTTTATTATCTGGAATGCTTCTGTATTTTTAGGGGTTACTACAATTTGGTACATTGACAAATACATTGTTATGAAATTATTTTACTGCTTATTGCTCTCAATTTATCCTCTGAAAATTGATCCTTGCACCTATGTATCCTCCCAAAGGGAAGAGAGGCTTCCAACAATCTTGCCTATTGTCTGGTAGATTCTAGATCACTGGAATATTCTAGAAGTTCCATTCTAGGGCTTCTTTCTTCATGAGAACATTAAGTGGATCACAGTTGGTCTGCGTTGGAGTAAAGACCCCACTGACAAAACTAGTGCTCAAGATCATAATTTGGCAAAGGCTTCTCTTGGAAGATCCTAGAATGAGTCTAAACATACCATTAGGTATAAAACAGCAGATACAGCACATTATTGTTCTTTGACAGGAAGCAATAAGGTAGCATGTGCTAAACCAAGGCAAGGGGAAAAATTAAATACCATAGTACTTTGGCAAATACCTCACAAAATAATTTTAAACATTGGAAAAGAGACTCTCTTCCAAGGCATATTAAAATAAAAACCCAGGGAGCCCGGGTGGTTCAGTCAGTTAAGCGTCCGACTCTTGATTTTGGCTCAGGTTAATGAGCTCAGGATTTGTGAGTTCGAGCCCCATGTTGGGCTTCATGCTGACAGCACGGAGCCTTCTCAGGATTCTCTTTCTCCCTCCCTCTCTGTCCCTCCCCCCCACACTCTGAAAAACAAACAAACACACTTAAAAAAAACACAAACCCATTTAGGAGTGGGTATTATCTCAGCATGTTCTCCTGCAAAAAAGGATGCTGTGTTAACATTTGAAGTTGGCCTTAATCTTTAGAGCTCCTTTCAGTAGGAATTTACTTCATCCTCTGAATCAGCAGTAAGGAAAATGTTCCTCTACAGACACATAAATAGTTTCACAGTTTTAAAGTGCCCTTTTGTATATACAAATGGAATACTACATGGCAATGAGAAAGAATGAAATCTGGCCATTTGTAGCAATGTGGATGGACCTCGAGGGTGTCATGCTAAGCGAAATAAGTCAGGCAGAGAAGGACAGATACCATATGTTTGCACTCATAGGTCTAACAGGAGAACGGGAGAAACCTAATGGAGGACCAGGGGGAGGAGAAGAGGGAAAGAGAGTTGGGGAGAGAGAGGGACGCAAAACCTGAGAGACTACTGAATACTGAAAAGGAACCGGAGGGTTGAAAGGGAGGGGGAGGGGAAGGGAGGTGGTGGTGATGGAGGAGGGTACGTGTGGGGAAGAGACTGGGTGTTATATGGAAACCAGTTTGACAATAAACTATTAAAAAATAAAAAACAAATTAATTAATTTAAAATAATAATAAATAAAGTGCCCTTTTGTCTGAATCATTAAGGGCCTTTTGGTCAAAAGCACGATCCTTTGCTTCCCTCTCCTTGGATTTGAAGGGGCAATTCTCAAAAGTTCTCCATCTACAGGAGAATCAGGGACCATGGGCAATCCCTCCCTCCTCATACCCTCTGGAGCACAAAAAGAAATTTGGGGACCAACGATTGTCATTTTCTTACATTTTTAAAATGTTGATATAAAAATGGCACCCATTTTTTGTGTAACTGACATTTTGGACATTTCCTTTAGATGAAAATCAAACCATGAAAAACACTGACTTAGAAAAGAGAAGGCCCCAGGACATTGATATACTTTAGAAGTATAAAGGGTCACACAAGTCAAATACAATCTCATATTAATGGAGCAAGGAACCAAATCTCAAACGATTATTTCTCACATGGCAACAGTTTATTTATAAAAGAAAAAAAAACATAGCATGCAGGAGAGGGGGGGAAATGGAGATGATTGAAGCCTTTTTTTAGTTCCTATTTACAGAAGTGGCACAGAATCTTGATTATTTCTTTTTTAAGATAACTGCTCTGTACAAAACCATCTCATTTTTATGGTACCACTCAATTCCTTAACTATTCTGGGAAGGTAAAGTGAGAAAATACAGTGTGATACCAAAATGAGCAGAAGTTATTCAATGAACAATGATGGCACTTGAGAGAACTCTTGAAAATGAACTTCAAATCTTTTTCATCGTGTCTCTCGTGGACATTTCATTTTTAATACTTCTCTTTAAAATGTCAAGTTGAACCATATGTGAGTGCTGATGTTAGGGCACTTTTTACATCTTATAGCTCCCTTGTAATAGCTTAAATACTTTAGGTCTGTGACACCCCCCCCCCGAATTCCACTGAATTAAACAGATGTTTCCAGACCCCCCCATCATGATCCTGGCACGTTGCTCAGTGGTTAAGGACACAGCAGTAGCAGATGGCAGATGACATGTCTCCTGGGCACTTTATTGTGTCTGTGACGCTATAAGAATCAATAATTAAGCTGATCATTTATGGTCAGATATAGATAAACCCCTAATGTAGCCAGTAATTAATAAGTGAAAAATATGTCTTCAACTGATTTTGATAGTCTTCAATAAAGAGAACAATTCAGGCATTTTCTTAGTGCTCTGATGACTTCAGGGATCTGGTCTGCTTTAAATTCCCATTTTTCATGTAAGAAACTGAACCAGTGGGTACACATGATGAGACTTGCTTTAGGTCATGTTTCACTTCCAATCTTTTGGTTGCTGGCTCAGTGTTTCATCTACTAACTGATTCCTTTCTCTCCCTCCTCGCTCTATGCAACCCCCCCCCATAAAAGTTATGGCAATGGGTGCCTTTGCTGGCCCCAGCACCCGGGAGCTCTGGGGAGGGAGCAAAGCCAAATAGACTCCCTTGGTAGGAAGGTTCTACCACAGGAGTTTCCGTAAAATTGGTGCTCCATATTTTATCCCTTCATATGCTGTTATCTCCCCCGTACTCAGTAATTTTAGTTTGTGCTTTTTGTTTCTCTTTTTGTTTCTTTGGTTTGCTGGCTTTGTGTTCTTTCCTCTTTTTTTTTTTCCTTTTCTTTTCCTTTTACAATGCAGGAATCGGTCAAGGTGTTCCGGTGGTGGCGCTCATTGTGGAAGGAGGACCCAACGTGATCTCCATTGTCTTGGAGTATCTTCGAGATACGCCTCCCGTGCCGGTTGTTGTCTGTGATGGGAGCGGACGGGCGTCTGACATCCTGGCCTTTGGGCACAAATATTCAGAAGAAGGCGGGTAGGTGATGAGTGTGAAGCCTGTGCTCCAAGCTTGGAAAGATGATATTAGTTGAGGAAGAGGTTTGGTATGGGAAGCTGGTGGGGAAGAGCAGGGGAAGGTATACTACATGTCCTAGAACGTGAGACATTCCATGAAATCTCCACTGGGCTAGCCTAATAAAGGGGACAAAGGGTAGCCTTTCTCTTCTATTGATTTCTTGTTCTTTTGCCCCTCCCACTAAGGAGAAACAGGAAGTGGGTCTTAACACACACGGCACAGCTAACCTGGACCCTGGACCGTGTAGATGGGGTTAGTACCTTGGGAGAACCTGGGATGTGGAGTTTCCAGGCTCAGCCTCCGAACACCAGCTGCACGAAACTGCTGCGTGTTCACAAGGGCGAAGCCTTAACAAAGACTTCTGGTGGCCTGTGCCGTCACACCCTGTAGACTGGCTCAGAAAGCGGGGTCTCTCACCTCTCTGTTCCAGTGTAAACCCATCCTGGACTCCCCACCGCCATGCACTTTCCTTGGTCTGTCTGCCCCCTAATGCTACTTCTAACAGTCCACAGCCCTGACCCCAAGGAAGACTTTTTTCCACAACCTTCCTGACAATCTGAGGTCCCATCCAGGGAGTGTTGGCGTCCAAGCCCTCTTGGATATAATTAGATTAAAGTGACTCGCCCCAAAGTGTGAAAAGGGGGTGTTACGGAATTTTTCTTCTATGTAATTTTTTTAAGTTTTTATTTATTTTCATAATCTATCTCTATATCCAATGTGAGACTCAAACCCATGACCGGGAGATTAAGGGTCACATACCCTTCCGACAGAGCCGGCCAGTCAGTGAATTTTTAAATAAGGAACTTACTAACCAAATCAATTCTCTTAACACATGAAACTGGTAGGCCAAAGGAGATGGGGTCTTTTGTGCATCCCTTTTACACACATACACCAAGAGTCTACTGAGTGCTGCACACGGAGATGGGAAAAAAGAGTAACAACTCTTCCTGCCATCAGAGAGCCTCATAGAAAGTTTAGGAAGTAGATAATGGTTAGTGGTAAGTGACTGGTGAGCTGGGTGACGCAGGACACTCCCTTCTCCATCCATCTGCCAGGTAGCCCTCCTTACAACAGGCTCCGCGGGGCAGCTCCCCGGTGTCTCTTCTCTCCAGTCCTGTCCTTGTCTGTGCCCCAGGTGAGCCGGTTCACCCAGCCCCCTTCCCTATAAGTGTAGGAACCTAAATTTGGGAAAGAAAGGAGACTTCAGGGAGTCACAGGTCTCCCACTAACATTGCAAACACTGGCAGTGCTTTGAGGCCATCTTCAAGCTTTTGATATGAAAAAGAAAAAAAAAAACAATATTCACTAGCATGAATTTGGGGTTTGCTTCCTGGCAAATTTAAATTACTTTTTTCTTCTCCTTTCATTGTAAATATTGGTCCATTTTATAGCTAAGAAACTAAAAAGGACATTTGCCTGAACGCCTCCATGTCTGTTACCAAACAGAGTTCAGGAGCCTCAACTGCGCTTTGCTTTTGCGCTTTGCTTTTATTAAGAATGTAGCCATCATTCTCTTTGATTTAAGGATAGCAACGTGCATCTTTTTCAGAAACAACTCAAGAATTTATACAGTTTTTAGCTTTGGCTAACTTTTTCACTTCCTGATGCTTGTAATTATTTCATTGTATTTCCTCAAAGTAAATGCAACTTTGCATTCATAAGGCACATTTCCTTTTCAGAAAATTCATGGAAAAGTGAGCTGTTCATCCTAACATTTCAGGTTTTTTAAGTCTGTACACAATGACGCTCTGGAGGGGGGCCTGCTTGCCATTATCATGGGTTCTCTTCTGTGAAAATGTTACAATTTTTGATAAGTTGCTCTTCCTGGTTCTGTTTTATGTGTAGAGGAAATGTACATGTTTTAGACCTGGGGGGAGAGGAACTCTGTATTTTTTAACCTAGGGGACAGGTACGCAGAGCGATTATGTACTTTCCCAAGGCCACATAGCCCACGATCCCAGGTCAGGATTCTTTCTGATCTATTATAAAAATACACACCAAAATGGATTTTTGTGGCATGTGCCTTAGTCATTTCTTATATGGTACCTCAATGGTACCGTCTCTTAAATAACTTCTGTTCCTTTCAGCTTCCCCT
This sequence comes from Suricata suricatta, assembly GCF_006229205.1. Lineage (NCBI taxonomy): Eukaryota > Metazoa > Chordata > Mammalia > Carnivora > Herpestidae > Suricata > Suricata suricatta. The sequence continues at coordinate 78,270,195 of NC_043712.1, forward strand.
TTGCATTAGAATTTCTTAATTTTTTGTATTTTTCCATGTATTCCCAAAAGATAAAATCAATGCATTCCTACTTGTAAAGTCACTTGTTGGCCTAAGCTGACCAACCCTACAACGCGGGAATTCTTTTCTTCCCCCCTGACCCAGACCCAAATTAAGAAGCAGAAATACAATGCCCTTTTAGCTTTAATTGGCAATTTAGTTTTGAAACCAAAGTTAAGTTTTAGTTCTGATTATTTTATGACCAAAATATGCAAAAGCATAATCTATAAGGGATTTATGCAAACATATAAACCATGGTTGATTACCAAAGAATATGAAGTCATGCACATAACCAGCGTGGAGATAAAGAATTCAGATATGATTTCATACCTTGGGAATTATTCAACTTAAACTTCAAAAATTTTAAGAAATGTTTAGAAACACTTATTAAGGAAATAGAAACTTCAAGAGAAGCTTTGTATTTGCCAATCCAAATATATAAGTCTATATTTATTTTATACAGTGTTGTAATAAATTTATGCTCTTGCTCTAGGAAAGCAATTATAAATTTATCATGATCAAATGAATTCACGATGTTTCTCTGTGTCATGTGAATAACTGCCAGAATTAATCAGGTTTATTTAGCTTGATAAAAATTTGTCTGGTCACAAATGTGCAGCCAATTTAAAAAACATTTCCAGGGGAGCCTGGTGACTCAAGTCAGTTAAGCTTCTAACTTCAGCTCAGTCATTATCTCACAGTTTGTGGGTTCAAGCCCCACGTCGGGCTCTGTGCTGATAGCTCAGAGCCTGAGCCTGCTTCAGAGTCTGTGTCTCCCTCTCTCCCTGCTCCTCCCCTGCTTGCGCTGTTTCTCTCTGTCTCTCAAAAATGAATAATCATTAAAAAAAATTTTAAAAACATTTCCGAAGAGCATTACTTTGCAGTAGTGTGTTTGCTTTATGCTAAAAAGGAAAAGAAAAACAAACAAACAGAAGAAGCCGATCTCAGTCTTCATTCATCGTGAAGAATTTCTTCTTTGAATTCCAAAATGTACAACAGAATTGGGACATATTTTACTATATAAGTAAATATAAACGTTTTGCTCTATATTCATCTAAACAAACCCTTATAAATAAATATGTGTAATTATTCGTGTAAAACTGAATATAGAAAGCTTACACACCTTGTTTATGAAACCTGAATCAGAATTGAAATCACTGATTTTTACTTTTAGGTTATTTTGGTAATTTATTTTTTTTAAGTTTTTTTTTTTTTGAGAGAGAGAGAGACAGAAAGCACAGGTGCACAAGTGGGGTAGAGAGAAGGAGAGACAGAATCCCAAACAGGCCCTGCACCATCAGCACAGAGCTAAATGTGGGGCTCGAACTCACAAACTGTGAGATCATGATCTGAGCCCAGACCAAGAGTCAGACGCTTAACTGACTGGGCCACCCAGGTGCCCCTTTGGTAATTTAAATATGACTTCTAAATTTTTAAACTCATATATAGATTGTTAAGTAACACAAGTCCAAGGAATATCAATGTGTTTATTTAGCTATAAAGCATTTCATTTTATAATCTTAAAGGAGTAAATGAAATTTATACACCTTGTATTTTAACTTTTGTGAACTTGGTATTTTGCCGTTAAATTCCCTGTTATTAACCAACTTCCAAGAATATGAATTTGAAAGGTCATCACTTTGGAAGCAAATTGTAATTCGCAAAACTAACTTTTGTCGATGAGATTACTTGAGGTAAAGGAAGACAGAGCGTGTCCATCCCAAAGCAAATGGGTCTGGATATACTAAGGGGCAACAGCAATTAAATTCATTTGCCTTCTTCTCCCTCTCTGCTCTGTGGCACATGCTACCAGAAAGAAATGGCCAAGCTCTCTTTTTCCCTTAATGTTGAGCTAGATCATTCCATTTCTCATCTGTCATAGTTTTCAAATGAGTCATAACTCACTTTCCCTAACTAATTTCATTCCATAAAAATATTATCAAATTTTTCTTTTCCAAATCACAAATGACTCAACACTGCCAACAAACAGAATAATGCTACCCAAGTGGCATTAGATTCGATTACCTAAGTTTTCAAATAGGAAGATGCGAGGTTTCACTGTGTTGACAAAACAAGCTGACGAACTTCACTCACAGTCAGAACAGGTGGCAGGTGCCTGCAGTTAAAGCCAGAGATGAGGCTGCTTGATAAGTAACTGAGGATCTAAGTCTCAGGTTGCAGAGAAATGTGGTCTGGCTCCTCATTTATCAGCCATTGAGAAAGTGCCACGCAGATGAAAGATGTCAGCGTGAAGAAGGTATCTGAATGAATGTGCATTCTGAGATGATGCTCCTTGTTCATCTGGATTCTACGGCTAAGTCTTACATTTATTTTGGTGTCTTTTTCCAGAAAATAAGTATCTGGGCTTACCATTTTTAGAGAGCCTAGGACAAGAAGCATACCTCTGGTAACAGGAACCCTTAAAGTTCTTACACAGTCTGCTGATAACTCTGGGGACATCACCAAGGAGCCGATGCCAGTTCACATTCGTATTTGTTTGGAATTTGTATTAGATATGGTGGAGAAACACTGAGCCACTAATGCCTTGTTCTTTTGTTTTTTTTTTTTAAGTTTATTTTTGAGAGAAAGAGAGAGAGACAGTGTGAGAGGGGGAGGGTCAGAGAGAGAGGGAGATACAGAATCCGAAGACAGGCTCCAGGCTCTGAGCTAGCTGTCAGCACAGAGCCTGATGCAGGGCTCAAACCCACAAACTGCGAGATCATGACCTGAGCTGATGTCAGACACTTAACCGGCTGAGCCACCCAGGCGTCCCTCTAATGCCTTGCTCTTGAGGACAAGAATAGATAATATATTTCAAGTAAAAATCTGATTTTCCTGTTTAAAGAGGGCTTGGGCAGAGGGTTTGCTGAGGCAAATGCATAAATGGAACACGAAGTAGAGATGAGAAAGAAAAAGTATGTTGAATGGCTTCAAATTATATCACTATGTGCTAGCTAGATGTAATGAAAGTTTGCTCTTCTCCAAATACACATCAAAATGACCAAAATCAGGAAGAAGTCACCAGAAAACTAGCCATTTTAGAAATCCATGTTTAGTCTCTATTCCCTAGGGCATATCACTCTGTGCAGTGGGTACTAATGTTTCTTCTGCCTGAGAGATTTCCATCTAAGGCTGAAGGATGTCACAGCCATATCATTTTTCTCTATAAGATCTGCTGAAAGGAAGTAATTGATCTCAGTAATCTGTATCCCAGTATGATTTAAACATAATTGGAATGTCAAGTGAGAAAGAAGGAAACAAATATCAAGCATGCTGACTTCAAGTGTCTATTTTAGTTTCCATTAATTTCATCTTACCTTGTCTCTTTTCTAGAATTTTCTATAAGAAAGCATGTCAAAACTTGATTCTGTTTTGTAACTTTCTCAGAAGGGAAGGGAAGAAAGTTGGAAACATCTGTATAGGCAAAGCATACTGGAAGCTTTATGTAGAAAGGGGTGTTGTTTTTGTAAAGTGTTTTCTAAGTTAACATTTATTGAGTTCCTACTATATGCACTCAACTTAACTGTTAGAGGATGAGCAAGACATGACCCAGTTAGAGATTTTATACTGGAGGTTAGAAACACAGGTGCGAATACAAATAAATAGAAGGTCATGTGCACTGTGATGGACCTATAAGAGCCCAGAGGACAAAGTACTTGAGTGTGACATTTCTCCCAAGAATCTATTCAAGGACACCTGACTGGCTTAGTTGGTAGAGCATGTGACTCTTGATCTCAAGGTCATTAGTTCCAGCCCCATGTTGGGTGTTAATTACTCACAAAATGGCATGATAGTGACTCTGTTGCTCCTATCCCCCTTTTCCATCAAAAACTGGATTCAACCTGAGTATCAGCCTGGATGACAAGAAAAAACTACCATTTGACTCTCTTTTACGTAACTCAACACAGAAAACAAAAGGAATCAGTCTGAAGAGCATTGAAAAAAAATTCAATAAAAGGGACAATTCTAAGAGAAACTGTGTTTATATATATGTATACATACTATTATGTTGAATTAATATATGCTCAAATTTACATATGTTTAAATATTCCATATTATTTATATATTATATAATTGAATTTATATATTTTGATTTAATGAAATCAAGCTAATTGAGTAATTTAATCCAATAAATTCAATTAAATCACATATTATTTATATATATATACTAATGCCTATAATTATTGAATTGCAATTTTTATATTGCAATTTTCCCCTCTGTGGAATATTTTAAAGATATAGGGGTGCCAAGGTGGCTCAGTCGGTTAAGCGCCTGACTTTGGCTCAGGTCATGATCTCACAGTTCGTGGGTTCGAACTCTGCATCAGGCTCTGTGCTGACAGCTAGTTAAGAACCTGGAGCCTGTCTTCAGATTCTGTGTCTCCCTCTCTCTTACCCTCCCCTGCTCACACTGTCTCTCTGTCTCTCAAAAATAAATAAAAACATTTAAAAATTAAAAATTAAATTAAAAAGATATTGATATATAAATACCTATATAAATAATATAATAGTGATAATATAAAATCTAATGAAGATACTGGTATAAGGATGTATAGATACCATTGTATCCAAGTTCTGCAAGGCTGGAGTACTTTCATTTATTTAGGAAAGTTCAAAAGAAAATACTTTGTCTTCCAGTTTGCTATTTGATCCCTCCATGTTGTGTCAGCATGGAGAGAATGAAGCAGTGACTAAAAAACAATTATGGAGAGTTCATGGAGGAAGTGCTAGTGAGGGGAAAAATTCTATTGATCTTTATCCATCCATCAGTTCTCTAAATTGATTAAATTCGCTTTAGAATTGTTTAGCTCCAAGCTGGGAAAGTGTGGCCACGAACATAAACAGCAGACATTAGAAAGAACACAGAGCTGCGTTCTGCATAATCCATCGTGATAAAGAAATCCTTTTCGGAGAACCACTGCCCACGGCTTTTAGATAGCCCATCAAGGCCAAGTGACGATTGCACAGGATGGATCAACCATGTTCCTCTGAGCTTAGCTCACTTCTTGGCCGCTTGTTACACAGAATGCCTTCACAATAGGCATGAGGTTATCACACTCTCGCGTGCCTGAGAATCACCCAGAAAGTGTTAGGAGACACAGGTTTCCCGAAGTATCCAGATTTGGTGCACCTGGGCTGAGGGGAAGGAAACTGTAAGTGAAACCAAAATTCAGGTGATTCCAGCCAGAGTGGTCCATGAACCACACTTTCAGAAGCTCCTTTTCAATGTATACAAATTAGCTTTCTGATATTTTCAGAAAGAGCCTCCTCACCCGCTGTGCCTGGCATGCATTCTCCTCACACCAGTCATGGCATTGTTGCTGCTAGCACTTTGCACGTTCTGCCAAATTTTGTCCCTGGAACCCAGTTGGCTTGAGAAGTTGATTTAGCATGAATCACCTCATTTATTTCTTTATCACAGCTGTTCTTGGTTTCAAACATCTGTTAGAGTTGAAAATTCCTCCCTTGAAGAGAAAGCTATACCATAAAAATACTCATTTTGACAGGACTGGTAGATTTCTCCGTTCACATTTTTTTTACATGGATTTCTTAAGGGCGTTCCGTTCCCTTTTTTATGTCTTTCGAAAATGATTTTCCTACTAGTTCAAAATATATGACCCATTTCCAAGGAGAAAAAAAGAGGATGAGAAACCTCAAAGTATTGAAAACTGAATGATGGGTCTTTCTGCTATTGGAGATGCCATTGACGGTCATCAAGGTCATTAAATTCAGCATTAGAAGGTCTTAGCTCATTTTCCTTTGACTTTACAACTGCAATGGGCAACCATTCAAGAGTCCCAGTTTCCCACTTGCCTGTCACATTGATTTTCACATCTGTGGGTCCTTCCTCATGGGAAATCTCAGAAGTACAATATATAAAACACAGGATACATGTTCACTCTGTTGAAGCTGGGGCGGAAGGCCTAGATCGGTGGTTCTCAAGTATTTATCTTGCATCAGAAACCCTCAAAGGGCTTATTAAAAATCAAGTACTTGGCCCCATCTTAGATTTCCTAATTCAGTACGTCTGACTGGCCAGGTGATATGCATTTCCAAGAAGTACCCCGAGATGCTGATGCTGTTGGTTCAGGGACCATAATTTGAGAACCACTAGTCTACAGGCCTCCTTTCTCCACCTGGCTCTCACCACTAAGGCAGCACTGAGGCAGCTCTGGAGTGCCTCCTCAGAATCCTCAAGTCTTCTTTGTGGAAAGCAGGTGATCATTAATCCACAGGGCAAGTCCACATTCCTTTGCTTGGGCTTAAGACCTTTTATATTCTGGCCCCAGCTCTCTCCACGGCCATCTCAATGAACCTTCCATTCACCGGACAACACTGCCTTCCACTTGTCCTTCTCACTGCTGCCTTAGTGTGAGATGTACACGTACATTTCTTTACCCACTTCTATAGCATAGTCTACTTCTATGAAAAGAAGTAGTGAGGGCTTTTAAAATCCACAAATACATTTAAAATATATTTGAGGGAGCCTTAGATAATAAAATGTCCTGGTATTTAATTCCTCTACCTTAGAGGAGATGAATTCTGAATCATCCTGGCTGATATTAGAACCTGCAGCTGCTAGAAATAGAGTGGATTAACATCTCACGCTGTGGTATCATTAATAATAGATAATGTTTGCAATGTCTTTAATGGATTTCCATTAGATTCCCCATGCAATTCTCATTGATTATGGACTACAGGATTCATAAAAACTAAATACAACAGTGACCACCTGCTATAAAAGCTTCTTCCACCAAAGACACACTAAAGATGCATTAACGTAGTATTCCAAGGTTAACTCAAGTCTATACTACTGTTGTCTAGAAAAGCCTCCACTCAGCTTCATTATGCCTTTTCTTTAATTGTCCTAATTGGACAGCTGCCCTATAGTTGATACATATATTTATTGTATTTTCTGGAGCTATTCCATGCAAATCAAGTTTCCATGAAGAGTGACCCCTAAAATAAGCAGTAAAAATCAGTTCCTTTAAATTCATGGAAGCCACAGTTCATTCAGTGTCTTGGAAACAGACCTAAAATGTAGAGTTCTTTAACCCTATGATATCCCTGGTGTTCACCATTTGATAGTATATTTGAAATTTTCTTATCTCTAGTGCAGGGATGACAAATAGTTTTCATCTTGAATGTCAACAACAATCAACTGCTACTGGCATCCTAGAATAATGTGTTAAGAATTCTTCTGAGGCCACACTGGGGCTCAGGGGAGAGATTACTATGATAGGTTAATAATGATGCAAAGAAAGAAAGGTACAGTCAACATGCCATGGATGTCGACTTTTATTCTCGAGTGAAGACAACGTGTTATAGATAGCCCCATCACCATCAGGCAGTCATCAAATAGCACATTGAATTATGAAGCTGAGGGAAAAATAAGAAATTTATCTGCCTAAAAGATACCTGGGAAATGGCCCATCTTTAATCAATACTGTGAAGTGCATCAGTCTAAACTGCCTGACAATATGAGTCTTTCCCTGCAGACATAATGCATAGGATATCAAAAACAAGAAGCCCTTTTTGTCTATGGATAATTGATAAGAAACATTTATTATTTTTTTTTGAGAGAGAGAGAGCATGTACAAGCAGGAGAGGGGCAAAGAGAGAGAGAGAGAGAGAGAGAGAGAGAGAGAGAGAGAGAGAGAGAATTCCAAGCAGGCTCTGTGCTGTCAGAGCCTGATTCAGGACTCGAACTCACCAACTGTCAGATCATGACCCAAGCCAAAATCAAGAGTCAGATGCTTAACTGACTGAGCTACCCAGATGCCCAAAAAAGAGTAATTTAAAAACAGCAAGGAATTAATCCATCACTAATCCATCTTAAAAAAAAAAAAAGAAAGAAAGATAATTATACTTGTTCCAGCATCTCACAGAGTATGATATGGGATGAGAAGGCATCTTTGACAAATAGCCTTGAGCGCGGATTGAGATTTACCCGCCCTTTTCTCCACACCTCTCACCCTGTTCCCAAAAGCATCCTTGCATAATGTAAATTAATATTTTTTAAAGCTTCTGCATGCAAGAACCTGATCTAAACACTGTCTTTCATAAATTCTATGAGGTAACTATGATAATTATCCCCATTTTATAAATGAGGAAATTGAGGACAGAAAGATTACAAAGTTTGCTCAATATCTCACTGGTAGGGAGTGGTCTGATCAGGCAGATGGGGACATCACCTCTAGGAAGGTGAGATCCAGTAACTGCAGAAAGTATGCTTACCCCAGAGCTGAGTTATTTTCCTTTATTTTTTTTAAGTTTATTTATTTATGTTGAGAGAATGCGTGCATGGGAGGGGCAGAGAACAAAAGAATCCCAAGCAGTCTCCACATTGAGAGTATGGAGCTTGATGCTGGGTTTGAACTCATGAACGATGTGATCATGACCTGAGCCAAAATCAGGAGCAGGACGCTTAGCTAACTGAGCCACATAGGTGCCCCAGAGATGATTTATTCTGAACAACAGTTTCCATCTTCCCCACTTTATCTCACATGCTGGTTAATGTCTCCTTTGAATAAATGTTGGACCAACTTTTAAAGCATGTCATTGAAAGATGTGCCAGTGCCTTTGCTTGCCCAAGAACTTCATACACCTAAGTCCAGCTCTGATTCTCACTTTTATAGAGGGTCTAAAACAATAACAGTTTGATGATTCCTCTTGCCGGCCATGTGCAATAATCATTGGTGAGATTCTCTTGGGATGAATACAGAGGATGTGTCTTTCTCTTTAATTTTGGCAACAGAGAAGCTACCTGACCATGTGTCATCCCTGTATCCTTTGGCAACACTTAACAATTTCTACTCTTGGCCATATTCATAACCAATAGCAAAAGAAAGAAGTGAAATTACAGACACATAGCCAACACTGTTGAGGATTTTTCACCTGAATGTCCTGCTAGTTTCTGCACAAGATAAAGTGCTTGGCAGCCCTATCTGCCTCAACAGCAGTTCTATCCAATAGAACTCTCTGTGATGATGGAAATGTTGTTTATCTCTGCTATCCAATAGAAGTATCTGTGATGATGGAAATATTCTATCTGTCCAATCAGATAGCCACTGAGCACTTGAACTGTGACTAGTGTGACTAAGGCTTTGAATTTTAAATTTATTTAGCTATAATTAATTTTAATTCAGATTGCCACATGTGGCTAAGAGCTACCATATTAAACAACATAGCTCTAGTATTTCTGTAATTGAGTTCCTCCAAACTGGGAACCCTTGAATGTCTGACAGATTTTCAATATTACTTGACATTTTTCCCTTCATTTTCTGATTACATTCTTTTCCTCCAACCAACATTATGTATTTAATCATTCAACAAGTATTTTTTTGAACACTACTATGTTCCAGGCACTATTTTAGGCACTGGCAAAAACACACCTGTCAATAAAATAGACAAAAACTTTTGTGATTACAGAACTTACATTTTAGCAGGGTTAGATAGATAATAGGTAATGAACATACTAAATAAACACATTGTATTATATTTTAGGAAGTGATATACTATGGGGAAAGGGAAGGGTAAGGGAATCGAGGTAAGGGGGTAGTGGAAAATCTGTCTTCAGCACCTTCATGAAGATTGAGAGAAGAGAACACATAAGTAGTAGCATGCGCAGTCCATACATCAAGGAGTTAGTCTAGTTAGGATTTTCTTAGACTAATCTGACTTTATGAAGTTCCATACATAAAATGCCTACCACAAATCTTAGAATAAATACTGAATGCCTCTCTTACAACCCTCAACCCCACTGCACCACCCGCTTCTGTTTCCTTTTGTATGTGTGTCTATGCCTTCTGTTTTACCATATATAGCTCAAGATCCTAGAGTGGATTTTCTTTTTTTTTAACTTTTTTTTAATGTTTTATTTATTTTTGATACAGAGAGAGACAGCATGAGAGGGGGAGGGGCAGAGAGAGGAGACACAGAATCTGAAGCAGGCTCCAGGCTCTGAGCTGGCTGTCAGCACAGAGCCTGATGCGGGGCTCGAACCCACGAACGCGAGATCTGACCTGAGCCGAAGCCGGAGGCTTAACCGACTGAGCCACCCAGGTGCCCCTAGAGTGGATTTTCAAAAAGAAAAAAAAATCAAATTAAAGATAAAGTGAACAAAAATAAAAGCTCCCTCTGTGGATAGCAGTAAATGACTTTTTTAACTGATTACATCCTCTAGCATGCATCCTTCCTGATTGCAGGCAGCTTCTCTAAGATCATTCTACTTGCCTCATGTGACTAGATAGAACCTTCAGGAAAAGCCGAGGTGAACCACTTGTCTAGGCTACATATTAAAGTAAGATTAGAGATACTATTTTCACAGGTCTTAGCAGGTAGAAGCCATTTGGATCTAGAGCTGATCCTTGGGAAAAGGGCAGGCAAAGTCATCCCCTACCCGCCCACTGGTCCCTTCCCGATGTCCCATTCACAACTTCCCCAACTTTCTTTCCAGCTAATACTTTCTAAAAGCCATCAGCATCAGTCAGTTACAGTTGAATGTGAGTTTAACATAAAACATCACTTAACCTAAGAGTTGCTCTTAGGACTTCTAATTGTTCAACAAAATATTTGTTTGTCTTTTAACTAATTAAAAGGAACTTTGGGCTTTGGAGAAGCTCGGGATTAACTCTGGGAAGGTAGTGGATCCTCAAAACCACATTACTCAGCCTCAGTCTTCTTACACATAAGATAGAGAATATCCTGTATCAGGGATAAAAACAGAAGAAATCCCCACTCATATCCAGTCATCAAACAACAATTCACTAGCTTTGCATCACCACACTGAGCTGAGCCTACATATTTACACTAGTGTATAGTAGTTCATTATCAGAGATTCTTCCTGATTCTCTTCTCCTCTAAGTTTGGCTCTGATGTTTCTTTAGCAAGGTAGTTTCCCTCTGCAGGCTCCAGACTCTTTATCTGTAAAACTGCGGCTCCTACGCTGTGTCATCCCTTTCTCCCAAAGCGCAAATTCCACAGCTGGATTTTCAGATTAGTAACATACAGAATCTAAAAATATCAAAAGCTGAGATGTTTTCTTACTGGTGATGAGAAACTACTGCGAGGTTTTAAGAAAGATGTGATGCAATCACATTTGCTTTGTAGAGTAACCATTCAACCACCTGTGTGGAGTGCATTAGAAGAGGATAGAGAAGAAATCAATTAGTGGTCTGTTGGTACCACCTGAGTAAGATAGGAGGCGGGCCCACACGAAGGTAAATAAATAAGGTAAATTGAGCCAATGCTTTAGGAAGTCAAATTTCTCTCTAGCTTTTGGCAGGTGCTGTTGTTGCTTTTCCTTTCCAAACAGACCTCAAAGTGAGATGAGGGCACCAAGAAAATACCCCACTGTTTTTGGTGGTGACAACCTGGGCATTAAGGTTGACCAAAGCATGCACACATTTGACTGAAGATGTGCCTTGCATACTGCATTTGATAGGGGCAACGTATGATGATGGTATCCATGGAAAAAAAGACCAGCCAGGTGCCCAAGGCCCCAAAGAAATACCTAATACATAGCATACACTAAATAAACATAAGTGGGCAGCTGAATCAAAAGAGGAAATATTTGCAGGTTCTAGTATCTAGAATCAGTAGTAAACATTTTGAAAATACTTCTGAGCAGTTAGGCTATCACTTTTAAGGGAAATGCTAGTTTGCATATTCAGCTATTAAGAGAAAAAAATGTAAAGTAAGACCACTGAAGCTGTTTCCCATTAAAATGTGGGAAAGCTTGATACTTTATAATGTCTCTGAACAGAATCACTTGTTGGATTTGCTTGTCTCCAAGATGATCACCATCAATATGTTCCTTCATGCTTTCCTTCCACCAAGAGATGGAGTCCATTTCTTCCCTCCTCTTGAATCTGGGTTGCTCTTAGTGACTTGCTTGATTAATTGAATGTAAGGAAATGACATTCTGGGACTTCTGAGGTTAAATCAGAAGAAGTCTTAAAGTTTTTGCCTGGGTCTTTTTGAACACTCTCTTGGAATACTCAATTTGAGAGAATCCAGCTGCCATATAAGAAGTCCATCCACCATGCAACCACCAGAGAGAGCAATGTCCACCAGTCCTTGGTTCTTTCAGCAATCCTTGATTGGGTACCAGACAAAGGAGTAAAGAAGTCATCTTGGACATTGCATCTACAGAAGATGCCATCTGGAAAAAGAATGGAGCTCCAGATATATGGCCCACTGAGTCACTATAGCCATTTACAGCCCTTCCATCCTCTGCAGCTGAGGACCTAGATATCATGGAATAGACATGAGCTCATTGCAACTCTGACTAAATTCCATAAAACTATCTACACAATAAAAAATGCTCTTTTACATCACTGAGTTTGGGGGGGTACCTATTAATAGGCTACCAGAATATCAACCTTATGAATTCCTTGAAGCTAGGACTAAATATTATTCATATATATACCTCTAGCATAGTGCCTGGTACACAGTAGGCACCAGTATGATTTGTTGAATGAAAAAATAAATCGATGTGCAGATGTTTGCATGGAGTATTTGCAAGGCTCCATGATAATTAAGACTCCTAAATCTGCTGTGTACCTCTGTATCCCACATGTAAGAAAACACTGGTGATTTCTGACTCCTCTGAAGCGGGAAAGTTCTTTCTCCAGCTTGGATTGGGTGCAGCCTCATACTCATAAGTGGCTCACCAAGCATGTAGAGCACTTTGGGTCTCCAGAGACAGCTCTGTATTGCAGACGATGGCCCCAGCCACTGGCCATGCTACTTAACAAGAATGAATGTCAGTGATCAAGGAGCCATGTGAGACTGTGTGTTAGTGATATCAAATGCTTACATAGGCCTTGCTGTGTATCACACCCTCTAAAAAGATGAACTAATTTACTATTCACTAGTCTATGAGATAAGAACTCCTGTAATTCTCATTTTACATGTATGAAAAACATGACACAGTAAGACTGAATAGCTTGCACATGATTATATGGGCAGCAAGTGACAGCTTCACTCTGGACACCCTGACCATGGTGATCATGGTGCTTATTTATTTACAATGTTGTCTTGTTTCTCTGGGAAGAATCGTGCTATTACTTGTGACCCCAGACTCATGGCATTTGGGAGGAGGGGGCAGTGTCTACTAACAAAGAAGAAAAAGAAAAAGGAAGAGGAGTGAAAGGAAGAGGACAGGAGAAAGGAGGCAGGGAGGGAGGGAGGGGGAGAGGGAGGAGGAAGAGAGAAGAAGAAGAAAAGAAAAATGCCATTCTCAGTGACCTTAGGCAAAACATGTAACTTTTTTGTGTCCTAAGGTTACATTTAGTGATTTGCTTTGGCTTTAGCAAAGACAAAATTTCATTTTTCTTTAGAGCATCAGAGATTCTCTGGAAAATGATGCCTTTTAAGTACCAAATTGCAGTATTATTAATGATCTTTTTTTATTTGTATAGGTAAAATTTTCTCATATTGTTTCTGAATAAATTAACCGAGGGTGTCTGTGGAGGGCAGGAGAAGGGCTTCGCTCCTCGAAAGCCATTAACCTAAGTCTAGCGCTTCGTGTCCCACTGAATTCCAAATGCATTTTCTCATTTTTCAATCTACGCATGAGTCTCTATATTGCAGGTAATTAAAGTCCTTCTGAGAAAAGTGTGAGCACGTGGGTTGTTTTGCTAGTGTCTGAACAGAATGCTAATAGCAAAGTATGGGAAGTTCCGTTGGTTACTTCCAACCCTGGGTGAACATTGACCTATTTCAGATACTTCTGTGACTCATCCAAAAAGCTCCAGATCACAAGTTCAGCATTTAAATGGAGACACAAAATGCCATAGTATGGAGATTTTCCTCACTTCAATGACTACTCTTTCTAAATCAAGAAACATTCTAATTTGAGGTATACCAAAAATAGCATTGGGACACATGGAGCCACAAATTAACAGCTTCTATAAATAGGCACCACTTTGTCAAAGGCCCAATTCTAAAACTAAAATTTTATATAATACTGTGACCATGTTTTGCTGTCAAGAAATTTTCAATCACTATTCTGGTTCCATAAAAAGAAATCTACAATGGGCTTACTTCTATTTTTTGCTATTTTTTGCTATTTTTTTAAATATTACAATCAGGATTTTTAAATCATTCCAGTGTTGTGCAGGAAAGAAAAATGGGAAGAGCAATAATTTCAAGAAAGCAGGCTTCCCAGTTTCCTATGGAATATGGTCACAAAGTAAGACAGGGTCCTTAGAGAAGACAGAGGCAGCTTCTGTGCCAAATAGAAAACATCTCATTCAGCAGAGCAAATACTTGTGAAAAATTAGAAGCAAATAGAATCTTTAGCATCCTAAATGCACTTTGCCATTGTCCTCCATTTTCTCCCTATCTTCTGCAAACTCTTCTGATTTCCCTCAGATGTTCTATCAGAAAAAAGAAAAAGCAATTTCCTATAACAAATATATTTAAATGTCTACTTCCAGTGCAGATGATTAGGAAACCAAAAAATATATTTATAGGTTGCAAACAGGAAAAGCAACATCATGAAAAGAAGGCTGAATTCCGCAGATTCAACTCAAGCTACGTGACTTTGTACAAATCATTTAGCTTCTTTGGGCCACAGCCTCCTCTTCTGCATAATGGAATTAATACCTGCTTTTCTTGGATTCTTACTAAAATCGAATCATATTACCTTTGTAGCCCAGCATGTGTCATAATCCATGATGTGCTCTGAACACACCAAATGTTATACAGGATCTTTTTTTTTTAAAGTTATTAAACTCTTTCTGTAAAAAGCATGGGACCTGATACCTGTTATTTCTTTGTCAAAAGGGGGAGGTTTGCAAATGTTTGTGAGCTCTTAAAGTCAAAGAAGCATCAAAAATGTGATTTTCCTCTTGATGGAATCAGAAGGATGGAAAAAGAACTAAAGTCAAAATAACAGTTATTTAATGTTTGATGAGTAAAACTCAACATTTTGAAAAGACCAAATCATCTTTGTCCCACCTAAAACCACTCACTCTGCTCCATTAGTGACTGGCATCCCAAACTTGGGAAAACACCAACCTGGAGAATCTTTATACTTCTAGCAGTAGAATTCTGGGCTCTTGTTGCTATGTTATTTAACCAAAGCCACAATTTCATTCAGTTGTAAAATTGACCTAAAAAAAGATAAGATGTTTAGTTTCTTTCCACTCTCCTCACCACCGGAACCCACAGTTAGCTCAGTTGCCTATCATTTCTCAGTTTTTACAAAATGATACACTAGGTACAGATGACAGATCCCTCAAACAGTTAATGACCTCAGGGAACTGGGAATTCACTACAGATGGCAAATTTTAAGTTGGTATCAAAATTAAACACCTGCAAATGAATGATTAGATCTATCAAGCGGCTAATCAGGAGAGGCTCTTCCTCTGTTGTTAATCATGTACAACATTTATGTATACTTGAGATTGCAGAACTCTCTAGACCCATCCACATGGGTTGCCTATCAAGTAGACGCATACCCAGGTATGAGGGCTTATGTCTTGACTCTTCAAGAAAATTGGCAACACACATGTGGTCGCGTCACTCTGCAATGGCTTCTCATTGCCTATGGGATAAAATCCAAAATCTACAGCACTATCCCAAAACTTCCCCATGAGCCCATCCTTACCCATTTTGCAGCACCATCTTGTTCCACCCTTTCTTTTAGTCATCACGTTCTAGCCATACTCACCTTTTATTTTCTCAAAACTGGGCTTGTTAATGCTGTTTCCCATTCAGGCTGTTCATGCTGCCAAGAATGCTCTTGTCCAGCTCCACCATATCCCAGATCATCCTACTTTTCATTTGTTCTTCAAGTCTGAGCTTAATTAGCACTTCTTCAGAGAGGTCTCCCCTGTACCCCCTAGGTTAGATTCCATTCAACTGTCATGAGTTCTTTACTTCTTTACCACTACCAATCACACTTGAATTGCCAGTTCACGTCTTTCTACTCTACCTGTGTGTAAGCTCATTGAAGGCTGGAGGTGTATATATCTCATCTTTTCCTGTAGCCCTGGCATATATCACAGTGTCTGTACTAAACAGACCTCACTAGGCACTTATCAAATAAATGAATGAATGAATGGCTTCAGATTGGTCTACACCTAAGGCCACAGAGTCCTCCAGAATAATTTAGTAATCTTGAGATCTGGTGTTATTTTTCAACTTCTTCTGGACAATACTCTTTTTTTTTAATGTTCATGATATAAATCCTCCTGGGGGGCAGAAGGAACAACCCAATCTTTCATCAAATTAAGTGACATTCCAGGATCTTTAATAGAATTCTGTTATGAGGAATACACCCTCCTCAATGTAGGGCACCATAATGTCCAACCTAGTGGGCTCAAGTGATCCTCACGCAACCCTGGGACACAGAAGGCCACTGATATGAAAATATCCTCAAACCTCCCATTTTGCTTTCTTTTAAGCAGCAAAATTTATTATGCTTTAACATTAAAGCAAATTTTATAATTTGCTTCTCAAGTAGCCGCAGTGATGAAGAGAGGCCATGATATAGTCCATTTGGTGTAATAAGAGATGGCATGATGTAGTGGAAAGAGTAATGGACAAGGAATCAGAAGAACTAGATTCTGGTTCTGGCTTTTCCACCTATTTGCCAAGTGATCTTAAGCATCTGACTCTTTCCAACTTAAATATCCTTCCCTTTTAAGTTATATAGACCTGGGGTACCAGGTCAGGACAACCAATAGTCCAGTTGAGGGTCTAACTCTTGATTTTGGCTCTGGCCATGATCTCACAGTCATGGGGTAGAGCTTCTCATTGAACCCCATGTTGAGCTCCATGCTGGAGCCTGCTTGGAGTTCTCTCTCTCCCTCCCTCTCTGCCCCTCCTCCACTTGAGCATGTGAGCACTCTCTCAAAAAAAAGAAAAAGAAAAAGAAAAAAGAAAATAAAAAGTAAATTATACAGACCTTTTGCCTATAGGGTTTCCATCAGCACCAAATGAGATCATTATATTTACTATTGTATGTAGGAGTTTCTGGTACTTCAATTATGGGGAAAAATACAAAACTGTAAAATGCTAGGCAAAGTATGATCATTTTGTCATTGACCCTTGAAAGAAGTATTATCTTCCTGATTTTGGACAGAATCTATTAACAGTAGATTGATTTTTCATTCCCTGCCATCTGATGGCTGGTAAAGATAGCCCAGTTCTCACCAGACTAGTAAGAGCAGGGATAAAGTTACAACAGGTTCATCTTCAAGAGGTAACAGAGCAGTGATTGGGTATGATGTACCTCCCTTGTTCTGACTCTTTCTTCTATAGCATGAAAAGTATCTCTTAATAAAGTGTCCGTATTAAACTTCCTGTAGATCAGACTCTTCTAGGGTAAAAAGAGCCAATGCTTGACATAAATGATGACCTGAATCATAGGCCAGATAAGCTACCTACATGAAATGATTTTAGAGAAATCATAAGTCCTACTTCTCATTGGTACTCAAATTACTAAGATGCAAGCTTTTCCCCTCACAATTAGAGACAAAGTTGAAATTTAAATCTTCATATAAGTAATAAAGTAAATTTTTACCAAGATGCTAATGAGTAGGGCTTTTCTTGATAATGGCACTTGAGGAAGAAGGTATTAGACACATGCCATATAAAAGAAAGAAAAGACAGACAAAAAAGAATCAAACTAATTCTACTTTATTCTTTTAGGTTCTGAGATGTTCAAATAGATTTAAGTATAGTTTTTTAAATTATCACAGTCAAAATAACTATTGCCAGAAAAGTGGAGGAAGAACTAACTCACTTCTAAAGTCAATCCTCCCAATGCTTTCTTGTGTTCTAGTTGACCTGTTGTTGGCATCGTTTTTAATTGCAGACTTATCAATGAATCTTTGAGGGACCAGCTGCTGGTGACCATCCAGAAGACTTTCACATACACTCGAACCCAAGCTCAGCATCTGTTCATCATCCTCATGGAGTGCATGAAGAAGAAGGAATTGGTATGTAAACAGTGTTCCCCATGAGCAGCATTGCCGTCTCCATATTCGCTTCGTCTGTTGAACCATTTTCTTGAATCACACACCAACTGTGTTTTATTTCCAGCCAAGCTCACAGTGTTCCTCAGGCTCCATTGGCTCCTGTAGCCTCCTTCCCTTAGTAGAGAAGACACTATTTTTTTCTGCCCAGATTTAATGAAGTGCATGCAGCAGGGTTTCAACATCCTACTGAAGCTCACCCGAATGCTTCTGATTGCCTCAACAAAATGAGTTAAAGAGAGAAAATAGGTTTCCTCCTGGAAAATGCTTCCCTTTGGGGGTTCACTTTGCTTGTGAGGAGGGAATCACTGATGTGCTTATTTTCAGATGTCTTAATGACACAGGATCCAGGCTAATATGCTAACCTATATGTGTAGAAAAGGGAGGGATGTGCCAATGGAATGCTGGAAACTTCTATAGCTTCTAAAGTGTCCTCCAATAACTACTGAAACCTTTCTTACATCTGGCAAAAGTGTCTTACAAATGTGGTATAATCACAGAGACCTTCTGTTAGAGTGAACAGAAATAACATGAGCTAACATTTAACGAGCACTTGCTATGTGCCAGGCAGCATGCTAAACCTTTACATGTGTTAACTCCTGTGATCTTTACAAGTGTCCCAATGAGAGAGGTATGATAATAATCATACCTTACAAATGAGGAAATGCAAACTTACCTGATTAACCAGTGAGGAACCAGGACTCAAGAGCAGTGGTATTTCATCTCTGTGGGAAATGCTTGTATCTGAAGCTGTCTCGTTGAAGCCAAGGTAGTGGATTGTCCACTCTGAGCAGGTTCTCCGCAAGCCTTGGCAAGTAGAGACTATCCTGAGAGGTCATTTAAATCCACCTGCTGACAGGAGAGGTAAAGGAGCATCTTAAAACTGAACAGAAGCCTCACTCAGAACTTGAACCACCTCATGGCCACATGGGTATCCTGGGCTGGTTATCTCTGGGGACACCATGGGGGCATTTCTTCTCCAGAGGGACATCAGGGCCAGACCCTGAAGGGTTCAACCATATAGAGGCAGAAAGGGTGGGGAAGAGCTGGAGTGAGCCACTTTCAGCCAGCTCTCTGACTAGACCACAAGTTCCTCAACACATGAGCTGGAGCCATATTGCTCATGATGGTATCCCTATGCCTAGGACAGTGGCTGACACACACCGGGACTCACTGAGACTGCCAGGAGGGAAGAGAGTGAGGGAAGGAGACAATTTCTGAGTTTGAGAAGCCAAACATTTAGAAAAACAAGACTTGACTCAAGTAAGCAAGACCTATTGCTGGAAAGCATCTGCATGGCCTTTGTAAGAGCCTTCAGTGCCTTCCAGATTTGGGATGAAAGTTGCCACCTATAATCCTTGAGTGTCCATAGACCCAGGTCATCTGACTATCTTGTATAGAGGAGCCAGTACACAGCTGGGGTTCATAGCCATGAGGACTGATGCCCCGGGAGAGCCTCTGTCAACTGGCTACTGGCAATCTCCCATCTCAGACATGGCAGCTCAAGAAGGTTCAGTTCAAATACTGCCCCTAGCCTCAGGGAGGTGCCTTTACCCCTAAGTTCCTGCCTGAGTCATGGAAGATGGGTTTCCTGATGACTATGGCTATTAGTTTTCCAATACTGGCTATGAAATCTTACCAGAACTGCCATTTTAGCAGTCTTATAAATTTCCTAGAGATGCAGTTAGGATTAAAATTCCAGGAACCACTTGGAAGTCATAACACCAAATAGGGGTGAATGTGCTTCTCTGGATATTTCATAGGACTGTTCAGTGGGATTCTGCCCAATAATCACTATGTTGCTTCATCATGACTCCCACTGAAAGGTCAACTGTATTTTAGTGACAGATACTTCCTGCAAGATGCATGCAGTATCCCTACCTGTGGGCTAAGGCAATGCAATCTTAACAAGAAATGGATTGTCCTTACCTGTACATATGGGCAGAAATCAAGATTTTTAAAATCATAAATGTAGTTAATATAATCTTCATCTTGGAGAGGCTGTTTGTGGGCATAGACAGTAGCAGATGCTTTGTAAAGGATGTGGACCTGAGGTAGGCACTGGTTTTCTCCTCTGGAGGGGAGCAGGGAAGGGAAGTAAGGTGGGAGAGGGGAGGGGAAACATGCATACAGCCAGGAAGAGCCACACTGGGTCTGTCTGCTGCAGAGCCCAAGCGGCTTCTGCTCCCTGCTCTGCCTAGCTTCACACACACAGTACGGACGTTCACATGGAGGTCCTCTTCACTCTTGAATCCTTCAAGTTTCCTTTGTTCCCTTAACAAATGAAGTAGGATATAATATTCTGAGGTCAATCTAACCCTGGCCAAGTTCAGTGAAGGTATTTGGCTCCATAGCTGATCTGACATCTTTCTCATCCCAGCATCCTAGAAGCTTCTGTAATAAAGAAGTGCACTAGGCATGCATAGTTAGTTCGTGCAACTTGGGTCTCTGGGCTGGGTAGCATCATGGAAAATATTTCTTGATGGGCCTCTTCTGTTCATACTTTCTATTCATTTCATATTGTTCTTGAAGAGATTTACTTCTCTTGGGTTCAAACAATATCTCAAAAATCTGTCACCTTTTGTGAAGATAGATCCCCCTAGAACATTACCTTTGAGCTAAGTTCCATCACTTTTACTTCTCACACTCTGTATTCAGCAATGTGAGCCCCATGGTAAGTGTGGTCCTAAGCAAGTCACAGTGGAGGAGGGCACCGACCCAGGGACCAGTTCACCACCTTCTGTTTCCATACCAACAACTCCTTCCATCTTCTGTTTTCCTCTCTCTGTTGCTGGACTTCACAAGGGCCAAGGCTATCTACCTCACCATCACCTCCTCCCAGTCACTCCTGGGAGGCACATCTGCATTCAAAGCTGATGCTGCTCCAAAACCTGAGACTTTAACATCCACTTGCCACTCCCAACACAACCACCCCCCCTCCAGCACTCACCACCATTATTTCATCCCTATGGAACTTGAACACCAAGCTTCTCCATAATTTGCTAGTCTGAGTCTAAATTCCTGAAATGATCTACTTGGAATCATAGTGTAGTGACAGATTTTCTCTGCTCAGTGCCTAGTTGAGGGTGCAGACTATTTCTACTCTTCCCTTGCCTGGGTCCTCTCACTTAGCCACCCCTCTGCCCTTGGCACGTGGGCCTGGTCCTTCTTGGTACCATCCCTAAAGTAGTTCATTTGGTTCTTACCAACCATATTTTCTTTATCTTCATTTCAAAGCCTCTCCAATCCCCTACGATCACTGTAAATGTTTATCATTGTCATCTCCTGACTGCCTCTTGAGGACCTTTGCAGTGCATTTCACAGTGTTTGTGGTATGGCCACATGAGCTCCCTGCTTCCTTTCCAGTAGCAGTTCTCATGGGCGGTTGTGATTCTAAAGTCTAGAAGCGAACATTGCAACCAGGCTACCAAGTATGCTTATCCGGCCCATCAATTCTGGATGTGCAGGAGGGAAAAGAAACTGATGTGTCCATAAAATCATCAGCCAGAAAACTTCAGGGATTCCACACAGACACAGAGAAGAGGCGGCTTGGGGGAGAATTGAAGGGACCTGGGATCTACTTGTATTTGAAAGATGATGGACACGTAGCCTGAGAAGTGAAACCTAAGGAATAGGTGACTGTTCCGTCCTAACAACTGAAGCTGTGGCATCTCGATATCATCACATTTTCACTTGCTGAGCACATCTTAAGGCACATAAAAGCCAAGGACATAAGAGCTTGTGCTAATGGAACAGATGGAAGCAATAATATTAGGTCATTAGGTTTGCTCATCCCTCTTCTTCCTCCCTGCTTTATAAACAGATATTTATCAAAGACCAATTCTTGGTTCTTTCCCCTTTCTTGCCCTGTTCTGACTTCAGTTATCATTTTGAGACAACTCCCAAATGCACACATATCGAGTCCTTGTCTTCCTCCAGGCTCCTGCATTTCCAAACTCCACGCTCTCATCCATGCCCTCGTTCTTTCTTTCCTAGACTATGGCTCTTCCCTGGGGAAGTCTGGTCTCCCATAATCCAGCACCCTCCACCAGTCCATTCTATGCACTGAGGTGTTGGCAGACGTTCAGGTTTTGTGTGCTGCATAAAGTCTCTGTCACATATTTTCTTTGTTTATTTGCTCATTTATTTTTAAACAACACTTTAAAATCTAAAAAGCCATTCTCAACTTACTGGCCACCGGAAAACAGGCCATGGGCCATATTTAACTCGTGAGCTGTGGTTTGCTGGCCCCTGCAGAGTAGTGATGCCAGATACTTCTTGCTGAAACACAGAATCAATAACACAGCTCCCCTGAGTGCAAAGTATAATGTTCTACTTATATTTCTAGTCTTAAATTCCATTGCTTTTTTATGGACACTTCATGCTAACTAAGCCAATATGCCTGCAATTATTATTTTTATTGCCTGCTTCCCTGCATTTCTTCAAACTTAGAGCTCTCTTATTAGCCATAACCAATCTCCAAACACATACTTCCACACGAATGCACATATGTGTGCATGCATGCACTCACGCGCGTGCGCGCGCGCACACACACACACACACACACACACACACACCTAGAATACACTTCACTCCATTATTGCAACTCTCTTGTGGTACTTATCATTTATACCTTAAGTTACTTATATATCTCTCTGACTTATGTGAGCCCTTAAGAGCAGAACCTGTGTCTGATTTATTATACTGCTTTTCCTGCATTCACTTACCTCTTATCCTGTAGTAGTAAGGTATATATGTAGCAGAAACTCAATAAATCTTTGTTTAATGGATGAGTAAATGAATGAATTCAGATGAATATGCATTAGTGGGGAGACATATGTATTTAGCATCCATAAAATGCCTTAAAATCTCCACTTATGTGGTGTCACATCTCCTTAGGGAGTCATAGATTTGGTTTATGGACTTAGGTTTGATTCAGGGCCATCTGCTTAAGTTACGGGCAGTACTCTAATGTGGTGGTTATGAGAAGCAAATTCTAAAAGCAGAAAAACCTGTATTCCAATTCTTGCTTCCTCATTCAACTGGTTTAACTCCGTTAAGCCCCAGGACCATCCACTGTAAAAGGGAGTGATAAGAATAGCCATCTATTCTAGGATTTGCCACACTTTTTCCTTATTGGTACAGATTATACTTCAATTCTTTAAAACACACACACACACAATGAGACAAATATCATAATACCAAAAGGTCAAGACTGGTTTGAGGGTTTTATATGTCTTGCCAAGTCCAAGACCAAGCACATGTCACTCACAGAGCTTCCTGTTCTTGCTTGACCTCCCTGGCTCCAAAGCTGATGAATCTCCGCTAAATGCTTGGGAAGGGCAGCAGAGGGGTATTGTCTTTGCCTGGCTAATGAGTCTCAGGAGCCCCAAGTCTGCTACCTTCCAACAGAGGGAGATGTATTTCTTAATGAGCACTTATTTAAAGTGTATACCAATATCCCATTACAACTTCTGCCACATTTGGGAAACTGAGGGACAACTCTGTACCTACCTTTTCACAGATTCATAAAAACCAAGCAAACATGACTTCTAAACAAAGAGTTCTCTTCTCTTTTTGTGGGCAGGCCTCTTATGTGGAAGGTCACAAAGTCCAAGATGTTCCTTGCTTAGAAAAATAGATGCTTAAGGTGCCTGAGTGGCTCAGTTGGTTAAGCATCCAAGTCTTGGTTTCAGCTCAGGTCATGATCTCACTGCTTGTGAGTTTAAGCCCTGATCGGGCTTGATAGACTGTTATTACTATTGGCAGGTGGGTGAGTATTACTTGGCAGGTTAAGAGATGTTCCTGAAGACCCCCGTGGCCCTACAGCCCTGGGTTACTGAGACAATTAAGCATTTTAGCATGTATAAAGAACGCTGGCATTGGCATGCCAAGAAGCACTCAATAACTTTCACTGTAATTACAGTTATTCTATAAGTAATGATAGGTACTAATTTGAAATAAGCCAATAAGTCCTAATAAGATAAGACTAATTGTTAGTCCTAGTTAAATTATCAGTGAGGCACAGTCTGACCTCAGGGACCTGTCACCTGCCTTCACAACCCAGCTTTCCTCCTTTTGCTCATCTTGATGGATGGAGAGTACAGACAAGAGGAAATATACGTAACCTCCCAGGGTCTTCCCTGTTTAACACCAATGACCACACATGCACAGTAGACTCCTATCATCAAGAGAAAAGAGAAACTCTTAGAGCTGAAAGGGAGTTTTTTAGACCAAATGGCTGAAAGTTATAGAGTCCTGTATCAAGTGTAGAAAACAGTTCTCTCCAACACAATGTTTAGGGATAAATGGAAATGCTCTCTGAGATAGATGCTGAATTGTACCTAACTCCTTTTAAGTTGGTTTAAATGTCATCTTAACATAACTGAGGCCTAAATATTTCTAATGAGATGGTGGAAAGAGGATGTAGAAGAGATATTGCTCCCTTAAAGTTTGTCTCCATATTCTGTTCTCAACACACAGGAGGTTGCTGGTTGATTTTTGAAGGTTCTTTAACTCTTAGATGATTAGACTATCACTTTTGGAGAATAAAGATGATGCAGGTCTGGAATTAGCTTGCTGGGCTTCAAATCCCAGATTTGCCATTCAATACATGGCTCTATAATCTTTAGATACCATTGTTTTTTCCAGAAAACTGGGATAATAATCAAATTTATATGATTAATTATAAGAATTTAAAAAGTTAACATATACAGATAACATAAGAAGCACTCAATAGATACTTTTATTGTAACAGTGATGATGACAATGGTGATGATGTCTATAGAGCACTTCATATTTAACAAAGATCATCTTCATGTCACCTTATCTGATACTACAATGAACCCTGCTAGGGTCACTATTACTGTTTCCATTTTATAGAGGGAAACCAAGACTTGGAGATTCACATGACAGCCCCAGAGTCATGTAGCTAGTTAGGGGCAACTTGAAGACTTGAACCAGGAGCATCTTTGTGTAAGGCCCGAACACTTTCCACCATATTTCAGCTGATTCCTTATTCTAAATGTCAAGTATGAACCAAGTTAAAAGTGACTTTGAAGTTGGAGCCCATTTTCTCTCTCATTTCTAGAATAATCTGAAAAAATATTTATTAGGCTTCATGAATCCCAGGACAAAAAGAATACATTGTTGCTTAGTGTTTCTGGAAGGTCCTCTGCCCCTATCTAGCAGTCATCATATACCTACAGGGAAACCATAAGCACATGGTCCAGGCCATCTAGTACTTCTGCATCAAGGGCAAACTGAAGTTATTCTTTTCCAGGATAGTATTTTTTTATTAATAGTTTATTGCCAAGTTGGTTTCCATATAACACTGAGTGCTCTTCCCCACAAGTGCCCCCTCCATGACCAGGATAGTATTTTAACCAGACTAACTAGATGCCCCCCAGTTAAAGATCAACTCACACTATGTTCTTCTCACAAAATATTCATTGAAATGAAAAAGAAGTTTGAAGGAAATGTCATTTACTCAATTCCTTGCCAAGACAGCTAATAACAGTGCTAACACCTTTCATCTTACGTAACGCATAACACCTTATAGTAAACAAAGTTCCGTTGCATTCCATGTGTCATTTGGGCTGCCCACAACAATGGGGCAAGAATTCTGTCTATGTTTCAGCTAACAAGAAAAACAAGTTTAGAAGACTACAGGAGTGTACAGAAATATCCCACTTGATTTCCATCCTCACTGTCAAGGTCTCAGACTCTCATAAGCAACAGAAATTCCCCTGACCTTTCTCAGCCTTATTCATCAAAAATTATCAGTGGATTAGAGGCAATAGAAAATCATGGAAAATACTCTTTATGAAAAAAATTAAATAATATGATAAATAAATTATAAATACAGAAGAAATAAACATATTATTGTACTCCCTCTAGGAGCTGACATAATTACTAAGTAATTTCTCTGACAGTTGGCTTGGGTTTCAATTCTAAGATGGTCTTTCTAGAGACTGGGTTTCAGAGACTCCACATCTCACCTCCACTCTGCCTCCTAGGCCAGGGTCTCACCATGTTTGTCGTGACCAATGGTCTCCACTTGGCCTCACCACCACCAACAATCTGTCCACTCCTGCTGACACTCAACTCCCAAATGACACCTTTCAAGAGCCACCTTCATAACATCACCTCCCACCCAATCAGAACCCCCTATTATCCTCAACAGTGAGGAATGCTGAATGCCTATGAGATTGTTACAGGAAGAAGGCAAATTAATATTTTTATTTTAAAAGTCATGTTTTTATTTGCATGTATATTACAAATAATGACAATAAAACACAAAACCATAAATATTAAGCCTAAATAAACATAAATTTTAAGGGAGGATCCATTTGAAGAAAAAGATCTGATTGTAGTGTTGGCATATAGATATGGCAAAACAATGAAAACTCTACAAGAAGGACTATTTGGTTGGAAGACACTGGACATCAGAATTAAGTTTCAGTTCCTTAATGTGACATTCAAGGCCCTTTCTGGTCCAGATCTAGTCTACCTTTCCTGCCACAACTACTAGTACTACTACTTTCATCCCTTATACTTTAGTCTAAACAAATCTAATTTTCCTTAAGGAAAAAGACCATGCCTTCTACATCTTTCTGTGTTTTGTGCAAGCTCTTGAATACTTTCTTCAAATGTTAAATGCACTAGGGCCTACAAGCACTGGGATCAATTCTCTACCCCCACTTTAGTCCCAAATATTTCTATCTAAATAGGAATACATGGACCAGTGATTTCCCTGAATTCAATGGAATAAGAATTCTTAGCCTAGAGTTCAAGGATAACTAGAAGTCTTTAGCAATTTCTTGAAGCCCCTGAAAATGTGTGCAAGATTTTGTATGTATTCCCAGATTCCCCAGGTTCCCCATGTGTGAATAACTCTGAAGAGTTAAGAATCACTGTAGTAGATGCCTTACCATGGCAACAACTGAGTTTGGATCACAGAAGCCATAAACACTGCCTTACATTCCTTCTCTTCCCTCAGAGATGCCCCATCTGGATAAACATTTAATCTTTGAGCAACTTTCAAGTGTGAGCACCTCCATATTTCTCATTAACAATTTTTGCACATGTAATCACTTCCATGCTCAACAGTCAATCATGCATTTCAGGAAGCCATCAGCTTGTAAATGGGCTATGACCCAAAGATTTATTTACAATCCAGAACCCACTGTCTCATAAAGCAATGTAAATAATTCAGCAAGGGGCACATGGGTGGCTCAGTCCGTTAAGCATCTGACTTCAGCACAGGTCATGATTTTACAGTTTATGAGTTTGAGCCCCACATCAGGTCTGTACTGACAGCTCAGAGCCTGGAGCCTGCTTCAGATTCTGTGTCTCCTTCCTTCTCTGCCCCCCTTCCAGCCACTTGTGCTCTGTCTTTCTCTCTCTCAACAATAAATGAAAACATTTAAAAAAGAATAATTCAGCAAAATTCTGGTCTGCTGTAAAGAGACTAAGAACAAGAGACCAAGCAGTATAGTTGGAAAGAAGAAAAAGAAAGATTGTCATCCCCTTTCCCTGGGACAGGACTGACTCTAGACAAAATTGTTCATGCCTAGAACATTTCAGAATCTGTTTCCTCTTTCTCTGCAGCATTGCTCACAGACAACCCCACCCCCACTCCAAACCCTCTTTGGACACCATAATAGGATTTCCCCACCTCATTCCTCCAGTGTTACCCATCTCCTAATTCATACAATGCCATATCCTCACCACAGAGGAATTTGCCTGGAAATCTGGAGGCCAGTATAATTGAATTCATATTCATGGATATGGGACTGAGAGCCCTTGGACCTCTGTAATTGACATGAGCTTCTGATGGATGTATATAGAACCAAAGGAATTATTGATCAGGGGACTCTAGGACAGTATACTGAGTGAAGAGAAAAATCTGGGGAGGGGTGGTGGAGTTGGAAGGGCTGAGCTGTCACATAGATCGTCCAGTCTCGTTTGGAAATCATGTCAACTTTCATTTTCAAATCATGTCCAAACTCTGCTTCCTCCAGCATCTCCTTCATAGCTAATGCAAGGAGAAAACGTGCAACAGATGCTGGCTTACCCTCTTTCTCTTTTAAATATATCTTAGTTCTCTAACCCTTCCTGATAACGCTTCATTTGACCAGAATTAAAGTTTGAAAATCACGGCTCCAAAGGACACGGGTATTTTTTCCCATTGTACTCCTTCCACCACTTTGATCCTACAGAATGTATTCAAACCTGAACGCTTTGTTGTGATGTTGATCCATAGTGTTTGCAGGAGGAAGAGGGGGTGTTACTGGAGGGGAAAGGGGAAATTAAATGGGAAGGAACTGGAGAGGCCATTGACATGCGTGGATTATTTGTAAGCCAGATTTCTAAAAGCCAGATATTTTCTGCTTTCTCTTCCCTGGAAGTCAGTGTGCATACAATACCTCCTGTCATGTGAACTCATTCACCCACATTTCCATCTATATTAGGATTTATGCTTCTTCTTACTAGGAGTGATGCCCAGTAAATGAATACCTTCATCAAATCCCAAGGTTTCAGCCTGGGCCATTTAGCCTAATGCTGATCATGTGTTCCCCAATTTACCATTCTCCCAACTTATTATCTGCCTTCTCCGAACCCAAACCTTGACTGGAGAAAATTATCCTGACTGGGGAGGACAGACATGCACTGCACAAAGATGATCCCTGCCACTTTCATCATCATCACTTACCTTTGATTTTTATTGGTTTTACTTGGCTATTTTCTCCCTCAACGAGAATTTAAATGTCATGTCTGCCAATCTCCTCCTTTATTTTAAATATGATTTGCCTTTTTTCTCCTTCTCATCTGGTCTTTTTCTCTCTTATATTTTCTTCATTCTGCTCCCCAGTCCCATGGTTTGTGACCAGCTATGGCAGTGCTCAGGCTCACTCTGGAGCTGGTCTATCTTCATTTCCATAATGATGTGACTAACACTTCACTCACCCCCATTCTTGGGGAACCCGACATTGGCCTCTGGTGGCCACACGACTGTAGTTTTCTCCTTCTCCTCCTTCTCCTTCTTCTTTTTAATTCATAGAAACATAGACACTTAGAGGTTCGAGGTGTTGAGAAGCCATGCAGTTGTGGCTTCAACATTGGTTGCACATTACAATCACCCGGAGCTTTAAAACCCCCTGACACCTGGATCCCAGTCCTGGAGGCTCTGGTGTCATTGGCCTGGGATGTGGCCTGAGTGTGAAGGGTGTTAAAAGCTCTCCATATATGACTTTCTTATATGACTTTCTCATATAAGAAAATTCTTACTTCTGCACCATTACCACTTGCACATTCTATTTCCTTCTGTGCCTTTGAGTCTAAAGAAGGTCTGCTATGATTTGTCACAAGGAGGTGACCTTAATGTTTCTGGAAAACAAATTGAAGTTTCACTTATATGACACTCCTTGTTTTCCAAAGATGTCCCCAAATGAAATGTCATTATATATTGAGAACAGGCCTGGTGGGGGCTGGAGCAGAGAAAAAGCATAATTAAGTGAAATTGACCACAGGCAACTTGATTTTTAAATGCAAATCTTCCTCAACTTACAGGGGGGTTATGTCCCAATAAACCCATCATAAAACGAAAATGGTGTTAAGTTGAAAATGCATTTAATGGGGCACCTGGGTGGCTCAGCTGGTAAAGCACCTGACTTCGGCTCAGGTCATGATCTCACCACTCGTGGGTTTGAGCCCCGCGTCGGGCTCTGTGCTGACAGCCTGGCGCCTGCTTCAGATTCTGTGTCTCCCTCTCTCTCTCTGCCCCCTCCCCTTGCTTGTGCTCTGTCTCTGTCTCTCTCTCAAAAATAAATAAACATTAAAAATTTTTAAAGAAAAAATATGAAATGCATTTAATACAGCTAAATACTCATAGCCTAGTGGAGCCCTCCCTACCTTATGGGTGCTCAGAACACATTAGCCTGTTGTCGGACACAGTCATCCAACACAAAGCCTGTTTATTTTATACTAAATACATATCACATGTAATTTCTGGAATCCTGTACTGAGTGTGTAAAACAGAATGGCTGCACAGCTACAGAATGATTGTCAGTGTATTGGTTGGTGACCCTTTGGAATACGGGGCTGACGGACGGCTGCAGCCACCACAGTGAGCTGTCCTGAAGCTAGTCCTAAAATATCACTAGCCAGGAATGATTCACATTCAAAATTTAAAGTCTGAATGCAGATCACTTTCACAACAGAGTAAAGCTGAAAAATGGCAACTGGAGCCATTGTAAGTTGGGAACCACATTCTTCTCCAAGGATTTGACTGTGACTTCCAACAGGTGATGAGAATGACTGTGGGGGCTTCACCATCACCCCACGGGCTCCACACATGCCCACGATGAGCCGTTTGCTGATCAGAGGCAGACAAGGAGGGAAAAGGTGTGGCTGACTGTGAGAGAAGAGAAGGAAGGAAAGAAGTAGAAGAAGAAGAGTAAATTAATCCCTCACTAGCCAGTTGCTTTGACATTTTATCTTCTCTACAACACTAAGAGAGAATATAGGCCCTATCTTTACTGACTTGAAATCACTCAGCTGGTGTGATCTGGCCTCCTCCTACCCTCCTGCCCACTGCTGTCGTCCTTTCAAAGACAACTGTCCTGCTTCTTCTCCAAGAAAACATCAAACCGTGGGGGACGCCAGTGCTGCTGGAGGGCCCTGAGATGGGAAGTCAAAGCGACGGCTTCTGCAGCAATATCGGGTGGTGCAGGGTCACGGCGGGAGTTGGAACCGCCAAGACCGCAGGGGCAGAGGCAAAGGCGAGGATGAGGAGTGGATCCCGGTCACCACGCTGGGCCACCTGGTCAAGATCACGTCCTGGAGGAGTTCTGTCTCTTCTCCCTGCCCATCACGGAATCTGAGATCACGGACTTTTTCCCAGAGGCATCCCTCGAGGATGACGTTTGGAAGATGACGCTGACACAAAAGCAGACCCGTGCTGGCCAGCGGACCAGGTTCCCGGCACTTGTTGTCCTCAGAGAGGACAATGGACATGCCGGTCTGGGTGTTCAATGCTCCAGGGAGGAGCCACTGCCATCCATGAGGCCGTGATCCCCGCCAGGCTTTCCACTGACTGTGTGGCCAGGCGGCTCGGGGCACAAGATCATCAAGCCACACATCATCAGGTGCAGGGCGACCAGCCGCTGTGGCTCTGTGCTGGTGAGCCTCCTCCTCAACCCCAGGGGCACCGGCGCTCTCTCAGCCCTGTGCCCAAGAAGATAGGGATGATGACAGCACTGACGACTGCTACACGTCAGCCAGGGACAGCACTGCCCCCTGGACAACTTCACCAAGGCCACTTTTGGTTCCCAAGACCTGTCTCCTCCCCCTCGCCCCCCGCCTCTGGAAAGAGACTGTGTTCATCAAGTCTCCCTATCAGGAACTCACTGACCATCCTATAAAGACCCACACCGGAGTCTCCGGGCAGAGGACCCCGGCTCCAGGTGTGTTCGCCACATAGTTTTATAAGAGAAAAACGAAGTGACTAAAGCCTACAAAAAAATGAACAAACAAAAAACAAAGACAACTGCCCTAGATCCGACGTGAGTGCAATAAAGTCCCGCCACCTCATTCCAGGCAGGAGGAAGAGCCGTTTCTACCCAGAGGAAAGGAAGCTATCAGCGCTCAGCCTGGGGTGGGGGCAGGCTGACTCGGGGCCAAAGAAAAAGTTTGAGTTTCCCTGGCAGCGTGTTAACCCCCACAGGCACCTGGGTCTGGGGTAAAGCACACATCCCACCAGAAGATTCCAGCACATGCCACAGGAATGCCAAAAGCAGAGTGGGAGTCCCTTTGTCAGGCTTCCCCCTGGAGAGGGCCAGAGGGCCTGCACCAGGGAGCCAATGGCGGCATGGTCTGGTTCTCGTGGAGAACACAGAACATTCACAAAACCACAATCAATCAAATGCCAACGATTCGAATACAGACAGACTACATCACTTCAACACAATGGCATCATTTTGTTTCCAAAACTGTCAAGGAGAGGCTGGTAACCAAAGGGAGAGATCTCATTACAAGATGGCATTTTCAGGGGCGGGGGGGGGGGGGGGGGGGGGGGGGGGGGGGGGGGGGGTGGGGGGAAATGGTAGACTCTCAAGAGAAGTTTCCCTGGGAATGGCTGCCAGTACTCACACCTGTAGGTCTCTCCTTGCTCTGGACAAGTCTGTCATCTCAGCCACTCTGGGCTTCTTCGGCCATGGACATTTGCTTGTCCTCCTCCTTCCGCCTGAACTTTTCTGCTCCACTCTTCACATGGCTAGCTCCTTGCCATTTTTCACTCTCAGCATCAGTACCCCCTCTCCAGGAAGCCTTCCCTGACCACCGTGCATAAAGCTGTCCCCCTTTCACTCCACCCTTTGTTTTGTGATGGCACTTGCCACACTTTGTCCTTCTCCCGTTTGTCTGTGTTTGTGTGTGTATTTGTCTGTTTGCACTGTTAGCCTCTACGAAGACATATGTCTTGTCCAGCATGTCACACATCTCGAGGTACAAAGTAGATGCTCATTTAAATATCTGCTGAATAAATTGATCAATGAAGCCTGGGTCTATTGTATCTCGTGCTGTATTCTCTTCCCCTGCCCCTTTTTAAAAATTTTTTAATGTTTATTTTTTGAGACAGAGAGACAGACAGACAGAATGCGAGTGGGGGAGGAGCAGATAGAGAGAGAGGGAGATACAGAATCCGAAGCAGGCTCCAGGCTCTGACTGTCAGCGCAGAGCCCTATGCGGGGCTCAAACTCACAAACCGTGAGATCATGACCTGAGCTGAAAACAGAGGCTTAACTGACTGAGCCACCCAGGCGACACCCCCTGCCCCACCCTTTTTTTAAACTACTATTTAGGGAGGACTTCTATTTCAGGCCCTTTGCTAGGCACTTTGCACGTATTTTTTCACTTAAAATTCAAAACAACACTATGTGATAGGTGTTATTTCTCCAGTTTCACAGATTAAGAAGCTAAGGCTTGAGAAATTAGGTTTCTTGCCTAAGCCAGCGTCGCAACTGCAGCAGCCAGGACTCAAGCACAGATGTGTCCCATTCCAAAGCTTTTGCTTTTCTCACCCTGTGACACTTTCTCTGCAGGAAAAAAAGACAGAGTATTGGGGAGGATGAGTAATCTTTCCAAAGGCTTGAACAACAATGCTTCTCATTTATTTTGCTTCCTTGCCTTGTATTTGTTCACTTCTTCTCCCCATGCCCCCATTTCACATCGCCAAAACCATGCACGTTCACTGGCAGGGAACGCTGAAGTGATCCCCCTCTGAGATAGTGCTTTCTGGAAAACAGTGAAGTGAGGAAGTCACTTTGAAAGGCAAGCTCCTTTTCCATGGCTCTCATGGAAATCTCCTCTCTGAATACTCATATTTCCAGTGCTTCAATGCACCATCCTCCCCCTGCACTGTCAGAGAGATGTCCCTGCAAAGTGAGTGCTCTGGAAAAGGGCACAGTGCCCAGATAACACATCCACCGGCATCCCAAAACTCGGGGCTCACAAGAGCCAACTTGCAAGTTTCATTATGGACAAAAATGAGTGCAGGATGATGAAGCAGAGCACCCCATCCTGACCAGTAGAGCCTGAGATTGCCAGGACTTGTCCCTGCCCCACGTGTGGCTTTAAATGCCTATGTTCCAGCTCCGCCTAAGACAAAGTGTTTCTCGACAACCCAATTTCTACCCAGACCTCAGCCATCTGCCATCCATGAGCCACAATCTCTGCCTTTCTCTTTCATTGGTCCTCGGAAGTTTCCCCTCCCCACTGCAGCTGTTTTATCTCCTTGTGTGGGTTGATTTTGTCACCCCTCCAGCCTAGCCATACTTGGAAGCTTTCTCAGCCCCGATAGGATAAGCCTGAGTGCTCAGAGAGAAGAATTTTCCAAACCTCCTTATAACACACGGGCAAACTCCCAGATGCCCTGTGGGCACGGCCTCACAAAGGGGTGGGGAGCCCAGCGCATGCTAGGCAAGGCACACATTGTATTCAGATACACATGGGCATCTGCAGAAAGCTCACTGCAGGAAAATCCAGGTGGGAAGTGCATCTTTTTTTAAAGCCAAATCATCACACTTGCCAAACAATCATGAGCACTGAACATATTCAGGAAATGTTCTTGGCATCCATGGGGTGGGCTTCAGGTTGGAATATTCATTTACATTCCATTTAGGGTTCTGTTCTAAGTCAGAACAGAACCAGAGCCAGCTGTCTGTTACCTGCAAATGTCTTCTGTTCAGCACACCACTTCTGCAGTTTTTCATTCATTTCTTGAGTGCCTGCCACGTGGCCAGCAGTGTTCAAGGGCCTGGAGTTATAGTCGTAGTAATCTTCAAACAGCCTACTTTCCAGTGGGGAAGAGATAGTAAAGAAATAATAAATATATGGAATGGAGAAGGCAATGATCTTGTGCTAATATATCAGATTTACTAAGATGGATTTTGTCAGTGACCTTGAGAAGTGCACTTTCATTGGTGCTTTGGGAGAAAGTCCTGAATGCAGTGCCTTCAAGAGAATGAAATTTGCAAGAGCAGAAACAAGTGAGGATAAAAAATGTTTTGGAGGAATTCTTCAATGAAAAAAAAGAAAAATGGGGAAGCTAGGGAGAACAGAGATCAAGGGATGATATCACAATAAATTTTGACCATAAAAAATTCCATGACCTTAAATATTTACCTTATTCAGTATTGGAAGATACAGAACAGAGATTACAGTAACTATCTTTATTCTCTTCTAAACCTAAGAGAAATGGCATTAAAATATTTCTGGGTGTGACTGGATGGCTGTGTTGGTTAATTGTCCGACTCTTGTTTTTTGGTCAGGTCATGTTGTTGCAGTTTTATGGGTTCGAGCCCTGCATCAGGCTCTGCTTGGGATTTTCCCTCTCTCCCTCTCACTCTGCCCCTCCCCAGCTCACACTCTCTCTGTCTCTCTCTCTCTCAAAATATTATTACAGCCTCTCCTCTTTAAAACTTAGAGAGGTTAAATGCTTTGCCCAAGAGACACAAGGGGGCGGGAGGGGGGCGGGTGGAGGTTAAGTAGCAGCCTCCAGATTTGAATTGAGACTTGTTTGAATAAACATCTTGAGTACTTTTGACTTCTCTCTACTAATGTAAGAAGGACTGGCTTTTCAGTCTCCAGCATAAAAATCTCACCTTCAAATGACCTGATTAGATGAACTACACAATTTAAATGACCTCTAGGTCCTAGGGGCACTGCTTTTCTTGGACTCCATGGTTCATTTAGGTGGTAAGAGTCTTCTTCCATATTTCAGGTTAATTTCACATCTCTCAGTGAACAACCATCTTGAACTTGAGTAAGAATGTAGCTTTGATCCAGTTCATTTTAGCCATTGTGAAAGTAATACATGTTGATTAAAAATATGTTTATTATGGATTTTAAAACTACCAAAAAATAAAAGGAGGAAAAACATTCACCTACACCCCCACAAGCACCAATGGCTTTTGTTGAATTTCCTTCTAAGGTGTTTATTTTTTTTCTATATGTAAATTTCAAGATTTGTTTTAAACACCATCATAATCATGTATATATTTGTACAATGAGATTTTTCATTTAGCATTAAAACACTTGTGTTGTTTCATATAACTCATAAACATACCTTTTTAAAGTAAAGTGATTCATTATTTCACAGTGGGATTCCCCCACTAGAAACATTAGGTTGAGTTTTCACTCTGGAAAAGACCTGGATCGTGCATCTACGCCCTCCTCCCCATTCCGTTAGAAAAGAGTAGGGGTCTGGTTGTAAGGATACCAGAGTCAGTGCTACCAATAGCTTCTTCCTGGTGGACATGGTTCTCAAACCTGCTTTCTGTAAGGGGTCTCCCTGGGCAAGAACAAACTTTGTGGTCACCCTATTATCAATATTATGAGTTATCAATGTTATGACCCTATTGAAATACTTGAAAAACCTTTGGATTTAGTGGCATGCCAACCCCATATCTGTCATGGCAAAACCTTCCTAACCATTAAAATTGCACATTAATGCAGTTTATGAGCACCTACTGAAAACTGCACAACATTCCAGCATTTGAACAAAGGGTGATTGTTAAATATGATGATGCAGAAATAGCTTTTGCTACTGGATCCCTTTTACTCATTGAGTTTATATAATTACTTTTAATTCATGTAATGTCCAAACTTTTCTTGGGCAATTTGCCAAGTTAGAGAGTATCACGGATTGTCAGACATGATGGACTTGACTTTAGGCAAGCATACGAGACAACTTTGTCCCCTGAATATGCAGTCCATGTGGAGGAACCACAAGATAAGAAGAAATTACATGACAAAAATAATATGAAGACCCAACCTAGACTTGACACCTGTAATGAATGCAGCCTTTCACTGATAGAGTCTTGCTGTCAGATCTTAACTGAATTTGCATTCTCCATGAATGTGGCTCTGATGCTGGTCTTGGTGAAAGTCTCACTGTCCGTCTCCTATTTCCTGAATATAATATAACCAGCAAGGTTACCTCCATACCAGTGGCTGACTAAGGAAACAATGACCTATTATTGAATAGTCACTGTATGGCGTTATTCTTTATGTGGAATGAAGGCTAGGTCAGAGACAGTGGTAGAAACCAGCTTTAAGCACCAAAAAGAATCCCTCTTTGCTGTTCCTCTCCCACATGTTCTGTGTCTCTTTTTGTCTTTCCCTTTTGAATTGTTTTGCAAGTAGTTTTCTGAAATACCACTGAAGTTGAGCTATTGATGAATGGTATTTTTTTCTGTTCTGAACAGAAAAATCCATATCATCTCAACTGCTTTGTCTCTCATGAGTATTTTTTAAAATACTTTTTTTTCTATGCATTTAGGAGCAAGACATATAGCACTTAAAGTTTGGTGGAGCCCAAATACTGGGAAACGTAAGAAAAAAAATACCTTTTTCAGGAGAGGACAAACTCACTAGCTCAAAGCCTAATTTTGAGCCATTTACAACACCCATGACTAGCACTTATTCTGCAGAGGAGGATACGTGAGAAAGAGAGCAACTACTTGGGGAATGAAGGATTTACAGCAGCTGTGGCTGGAACACCGGGCCCACAGCCTGTCCAAACATTCTCTCAAATTTATAACATAAAATTGCCATGTCAGAATGAGCCTCCAGGGAGCTAGAACAACCAATCGACAAGCTGTTCTGCTCCCTGGTAAGGCTGAGTCCGGTCTCTTTCCTTTTGGATCCCTAAGCATTCAAAGTTATGCCACGTATTTAAGCCCCCAGGGGAAATTACCTGTGTCTGATCATTTCATCATCCTGTCATTATTAAAACTAATAATATTAAGCACAGGAAAATTACTTACATGGAGACAGAGAAGTTATTCTTCAGCTTCTGTTTGCTATCGTGGGTTCTTAACACCTCAGCGTGAATTTTCTTTGTGTGAAATGTTAACCGGATCCACTCAGCTAAGATACGGGTCACTCCATAAGAAGTTAAAGGACAGGGCTGCCTGGGTAGCTTAGTCTTTTGAGCATCCATTTGCAGCTCAGGTCATGATCTTGTGGTTTGTGGGATCGAGCCCCAGGTTAGGCTCTGTGCTGACAGCTCAGAGCCTACAGCTGCTTTGGATTCTGTGTCTCCATCTCTCTCTGCCCTCCCCCACTCATGCTCTCTCCCTCTCCCACTCTCTTACTCTCACTCTCTCTGTCTCAAAAGTAAATAAACATTAAAAATAATAAAAAGTTAATTATAAAAAAAGAAAGTCAAAGGACACAGTGAGTGACAAGAGAAAGAAACTAGGGATCATCAAGATGATATCGACCCACTCAGCATACAGATGAGGAAAGTGGGACTTTGAATAGTAAGTAACAGGAATAGCAACAGCACTTGCTGAACACTAATATTTTCCAGGTGGCTTGGCTTTTTTGAGCCCATCTATCAAGCTAGGTAAACTTCTCCAAGAATATGTCATGGTTTTTCTGACTGTGTCACACATATTAATTCACTTCTCACAACAACTTATGAAGGCAATCTCGTTAGTGTCATCGTCTGTGAAATAGATGACATGCTCAAGGCCACCGAGCCAGGTAAGTGGCCGAATATATTATATGGTTATATGTTATTACATTACCTCTGCTATTTTATGATAAAATATAGTGTCATGACAAAAATTGTTATATAACAATAAATATTATATATTAAAACTTATAAAAATCTATTTTTCTAAAAGGTTCTATGCATAGAATATCTGACTCAAAAATGTTGCAATCAATCTTTCATGTGTTGTTGAGAACAATCAGGAAAAAATAATATGCCATATCCCATATAATAAATGTCCTCTGGTTTCACTAGATATTAAATTGAAACACTGACCTTGCATCTGGAGGTGTTAAGAAAATATCTACTGAATCAAAATCTAAATTTCAGCCTTAGAGTCAAAATACTGGATCATATAGGCCCCAAAACCAGATTTTCAAAACTAAAATCTAGATTAGATGGCCTTAGATATGAGCTACATACTGGTCAGAATATTTGAGAAACGAATGATTCTGGAAAATTCCATGTGTGTAGTTAGTGTATGTGTTTAATGTGTTTAATGTGTGTATGTAATGTATGTATTTGATGTGTGTCAGTGTAAAATGTGAAATGCCATTTTTTCACTTCTTTGGTTTAACATCTAGTCAATTATATCTGTAAAAATTTAAAACCTAATATTTTAAAAACTGTAAGTAAAACCCAATAAAATTTGAGTCAGGGTCAAAGGAGCATCCAATATTTTTTCACAAGTCAACAGAAGTCAGTTACCAGTGATAAAGATGAAGTCTTCCCTATGGATGCCACCCCAGTTCCAGAAATATCTCCTTTCTTCTTGCCTATCAGAAAGTATGGGATCCATTACTATTAAAAAGTACATTTAGAATGCATGTGTCAGAAAACTGCTAAAATATCCTATCCCTTTAAGGAACTTTCTAGTTCTTTCCCAGCCTTTGTCACGTTGGCCTGGGTGGTTCTGTCATTGCAGAGTGCTCAAGGAAGCAGTGCTTGAAAACAATCGACACCTTGAGTTGATGGGACCTCTACCCACAGCCAGTCTATTTGAAGTTACAAGCTGAACCCTGAAATGAAACTTGTCATGCCCAGCAAAGCATTGACTGCCTGTCACATCCGGGAATTCTTAGAGAAATTGAACTAGCCTGACAGATGGGCTCAAAAATCCTAGCAACCTGGATAATGTTCACGGTCATCCTTCTTTCTTTGCAGCATCAGGGATGCTGGTGGTTGTAGGTTGCCTTTCTCGTTTGTTCCATGCGGTGGTGGTCATGCTTCCAGGAGCCTTTTAAAAAAGTGGATGAGTCGTTCCTGCTAAGATAGTATCTTGAGTCAGTAAAGGATTTGTCATTCACATGGTATTTCTTCTTTTGGGAAAAAAATTTCTTTTTCCCATTGTCTAACTTATTTTAGGGACTGCCTCACTTCTGTCAGGTCTCAGGCTCGTGGGGTTATGGCGTCCATGAACTTGGCCTTACCTGCCCTTTCAGATTGACAGTATAATTATGAAGGAACACTAATGGTGTCATGCTCTCAAACAGACTCTACTCTAATAAAAACTAAACAGTAAATAAAAATAAAACCCAATATCCCTTCAAGGAATTAGAACTGTCCATTGTCTGCAGTATAAACCCACCAATTGTCTTCTTGTTCGGAACTTCAGGGACCCTCCAAATAGTACCTAATTTTATAATGTCTAAATTTAGTTTCACTTAGCTGCTAATATATTCCATTGTTTATTGTTCTGTACCACTGTGGCCAGGAAAGAAAAATCCTCTTGGGTACATTTTTTCATCTTGTAAAACTATAGTTATTCTTTTAACTCATAAAATTGTAGTTTTTAACATTCTAAAACTTGGAACTGAACTTTACCTAGCTCTGGTTCCTATTCCATAGCAACAAATATCTCTCTAGCATCGCAGTATCACTAAACTTCAGTAAGGTGTTAAGTTGTCTACTCAATTATCCAAAACATGAGATAAAAAGAAAGTAATCCTAAAGGCAGGCATAGCACGTAAACAACAACAGATATATATAATATATTTCTAGGTATGTGCAGGTATGTGTGACTATATTATATATAGTATCCGTGTGTATATATCTAACCCACACATATTAACTAGTAGCCTCTAAGCAGATCATGCAGGTGACTGTGCACTGGCACTTTAAAGGTTCCTAGTTAATATTTCAACGAAAGGCTCCTAGTAAATATGTGTATATATGTATATATATGCAAACTAATTACTGATAATTGTATTATATAAAATATAAAAATAATTATATTAATATATTCTGATATAATTTAATACTGCATAGTATATTAAATGCTATTAGATATTAATAATTAATATGTGTATGCATATATTAACTAGGAGCCTTTAAATATACATAGGTTGGTGCACAGCACCTTAATAATTTTGGAAGGAAGGCAAGAAAGAATGAAGAGGGAAAGAGAGAGGGAGTCTGAAAATATAACCAAAAGAAATGCAGGACTTGAGAGGGACTCTGCATTTGAGTGTTTCTTGAATGTTCCCAGGCATCTGTGCATACATAAGCCCAAACTAAGTGATGTTTGCCGCAGTGGGCTAATAAGGAAAAAGTGAAAAAGCAGAGAAGCGTCCCTCACTGATGTCCAGAAGTGAACAGTAAGGCAGCAGACTCCAAGACAGGTGCTGGGCAGAAAACAATTACGTTCTGCTTTGCACTACTGTCACCTCAATTAAATGCAGAAGCTTTATAATTGCTAGCTAAAAATATACACCTTTTCATGCCATTGTTCTGTGCCTATTTTGGGGAATTTGACTTTGTTAACAGCTTGCTTTATTCCAAGCTAGGTCTATGGCTAGGCACCTAGGGAATTCTCTATTCAAACAGCAAAGTCCAAAAGAGCTGGGGATCAGTGATAAAATCTGTTTGGATCATCTGACCAATCAGGAGGCGCTCTTGCCAAAGCAGCAGAGAGGAAGCTAGGGTCTGGGTGGTGACCGCGTCTACCTATGTAACCAGGTTCTTCTTGCCCTTTCCTCTGAGTTGACCGTTTTCCAGGAAATACGAGGACATGAGTTCTGACCTATAGAGAACACAGGGGAAATGGGCCAGCCGTCATGATTCTTTCTTTCTGTTAGGCTTTTCCTTCCCTCCCAGCCCCCCGAGTAGAGGAGCCCACTGCACACCACAAGGGGGAATGAGGCTCCCGTGACAGAATGGCTGGTCAGGGGGCCTGAGAGCCACTGGGTCTCCAGTGCGACCCGCACAGCTCTCCTGCCTCACCCCTTCTTCCAGCAGACCTTGTTTGCGTGGAAGCAGTGGCCATAGACATGACCTGTGGGACACCACCTCTGACTTCTCTATGACTGCCATTCATTCTGCTTCTGTCCCTTCACAGGATCTGGGAAATTCTAATGGGCCATCCGGCAGCATGAGTGGGGAGCCCGTTAGCCCGGTCATATCAGAGAGCCCAGCTTGGAATGCCAGCTCTGTGACTTTGAATTAGTTGCTTTACTTTTTTAAGCCTCAGCTATCTTTACTGGAAAACAGGGATTGACATGAAGGGTCATGAGGCAGATTCCGTGAAAGTCATACATGCAAAATGTTTCAAGGCTTGCCTGCACACCACAGCTGCTATTTTTATTATAAAGAGCTCACTTCTATCCCGGCCCCCCACCCCCATTGGTCAGGACATGCTTATTTCATTTAGCTGCTGCTCTCTGTAAGGCTCTAGAAATATCCCATTCTTTCCTCTCTGGGTGGGGATTAGCAGAAAGAGCTGAAATAAAATTAATTAGAAAATGTTCCTGCGAAAAACTCATGACAATACTTAATTTACCTAATAAGATCTCTCATTCGGAAACCTTGACAACTATAAACCAGGAAATAAGAAATGGGGAAAAAAAAAGATTTATCTGAATGTCAGAGATATCAGACAATCTGTGCACTAAATCCCACACGGTCATAGACACTAAATGCGATAGAAATTGCCACTCTTCTGCAATGGGCCTGATTTTCCTGCCCTTTGCAGTCAGAAAGCAGGGAGGCATAATGAATGAGCGTTGTCAGAAGAGTTAGTCAGACCGAGTTTCAGGAATCTATTAATAGCAGATACAAGATCTCTAAACAGGAGCAGCCTGGGCCATTTAGATAGAGCCAAAGCAGCCTACCTTGCTTGTCAATGGGAGCATCGCTAAATCATGCTAGGAAAAAAAAAAAAAAACGAATTTTCATTTTATTTAATGTTGTCTAAGAAGACAAATGAGTCTATTCTGTTTCAGGAAAGTCTCTATCCAAGAGAATTAATGTGTTTTCACCTGGCATTAAGGAATAACCCACATTTAACGAGAAAATTCACCTCTATAGAACACTCCTATTCTTTATATCTCTCAAGAGGATAGACATCATTGTATGACGGTACAGTCAATGTAATAAGGGTATGTGAAAAAATGCTGGCATTTGGTTGACGTGGTAAACACAAAGTCAGACATTTTTCTGAGGGTTCTTTGTGAGAAAGG
The DNA here is from genome assembly GCF_006229205.1 of Suricata suricatta. Lineage (NCBI taxonomy): Eukaryota > Metazoa > Chordata > Mammalia > Carnivora > Herpestidae > Suricata > Suricata suricatta. Next base: position 78,312,752 of record NC_043712.1, read on the forward strand.
CCGTGCTGATTGAAATGTACATCCCACCATCCAAGAGAAAGACACTCAGCTTTGTACAGAGTTCCCTTCTAGGACAACGGTTAGCAATTTAACGTCACCCAGTCACATGATGTGTAAAACCACTGTGTGTGTGTGTGTGTGTGTGTGTGTTGCATGCACACATATCTTCCTATTGCCGCAATAAGGCAAGCCGATGCATGTAAGCCCGTCCACCAGTTCTGCAGAGCAATTTGGTGAGTGATTCTGTTTTCTTAGTCTTGGGGTTCTTCGCATACACACACATTGTTCTGGAGCAAGTAAACCCTTCAAAGCTATTGGCAGCCTCTAACACCTGCCAAATTCTTCCCCTTCCCCACTCTTCCGAACCTCCCCAGGACTGTGATGTAGCTCTAGTGAGAGGTACTTTTAACAAAGAGTTCATTCTTTTTGCCCATCAGAGCAGAGGTTTTTGAGTACATGTGGGCAGCAGAAACTCTTAATAGTTTTGGTTTCAGGACAGGGTGGAGCACTGTCCATCACCCCCTACCTGGCAGGGTCTGCCCTTGACCTCCACTCAGCTTTTGAGTCAAAAAGGATAGAAGTTATGGATAAACTTGTCACCTTCCCCCAAATCATCCCAGCTTCTGTTTCTGTTTTGAGCAGCCCCATGCTGTCAGCACCAAGTCTGAAAAACTAATAAGAGTCATTTTTTATTCCTCCCTGACTCTCGTTCCCTGAATGTCAACCCGCCTTGTGATTCTCCTTGATGCCTCCTCTCCATCCCACAGCCACCTGCTAATCCAGGTCCTTGTTGTCCATCTCCAGCTGCTGCAGCAGCTCTGAAGCAGGGCCCCAACTCTAATCCCCACCCCGAGATTAATTTGTATCTGATAGCATTTGACTTCAGCTTAGGGAGGCTGTGGGTACAGCCTTTACAGCTGCACAGACCTGAGATCCAATCCTGACAGTCATGTTCCAGCAAACCCTCTTGGGTAATGAATTTAATCTCTGAGTCTCACAGGGCTGGCGTGAGGATTAATGAGGTAACATGTTTAAAGTGCTTGGCACCAGGACAGTGTGTACTGATTTCTGCCCAAATTCCTTAAGCCCAAAGAACATTCACACTCAGCCTCAACTTTCCTTCCTAGACTTGCTTCTGAGTCGCCTTCCCTTTACCCAGTGCTCTAGCCAAATTGAATATCTGTGTATAATATTTTAATGTTTACTTTTCTCTTATTTTCTCTTACCATTTTCTTCCTACTGCTCCTCCCCACCACCAGACTTCCCTATCGAAATTTGAACACAGTGTTCAGATCAAATCCTGACCTTCTTGGGTCACACCAGCCAGAAATGACCTTTGTCTCCTTAGTCTTACATTCTTAGCCTAATTACAATTTTCCCCTGGCTTTCATTGCAGCTCCCTGGTTCTGATCATGTTTGCATCTATTTCTCCTCAAATGTTTTCATATTTGACATATGTGCATATGACCTAGAACATGTAACAGCGAACAATAAAGTAAGTCTAAGGGAGACAGGGAGGAAAGAATTGCTTCACTTGGGGAAAGCTATCCCTCCTAAATAGTCATGCTCCAAAACGCCAATAGTCTCAAAATCTGGGCCTGCATTTTTTTTCTGAAGCCAGTTGAATTTCTGTTGGTGTTTCCTTACAGTGGTGATGGCTGGGTAGGGGGTAGTCAGACTGTCCCTTGCCCTGAAATATTTCATGCCTAGAATTTTGACCCTGGCATAGTCAGCAGCGGTGGCTCGTGCCATGAACAATGAGGAACTCAACCATTCAATGCGAAGATATAGGGCTGGGTGTCCACATCCACCCAAGGAGAAGAGAAGGATTACTCTCAGGTTTAGAGAGAAACAAAGGAACTGATAAACTGAATTGTGCTTTCCTTGAATCAATCCCATCTGAATTTGAAAACATAAAGGACTTTTCAAAATGAGGTTCCTTGTAGGGTGGAATACTATGACAGTAGCCAAAATATAATACTCCCTTTTACCACTTAACAGATGTCACGTTCTGCCATTGTCAGGTCAGAAAACGAAGATTTGGGGAAAGTCTTCCATTCTCCCACCAGCTGTATTTTTAATTTGCCAGAAGCCGGTGTTGAGGGAAGACCTACTGGAGGTGCTTTGTGTTTCCCTTGTGTTTTCATTCTTGTCATGTGACAGAGGAACTCTTGCTTCTGACTCTTCTGAGTGGCCCTAGAAACAAAGCTGTGACAAAAGCACAAATTGAAATAAAAATCTGCCAAAAGGAAGAGGAAAAGCAGGCAGCATCTCCAGGCTGGGTGTTGTGTACACAAACAAGGGATTTGCTCTGTGCCTGGGACTGGCTGCCAGGCGTGCAGGAAGAGGACAGGAGACAGACCAGCCTGGCACGGAAGCTTCACGGCAGGGGGGGTCTGGGGAAGGTCCGACTCTCAGTAAATGGTCTTTGTGATTTTTTTCTCTCTCTCTCTAACGTATAATTATTCTGAGAGAGAAAGACAGGGGTAGCATGCACATGTGGAGCAAGGGGCCGAGAGAGAGAGAGAGAGAGGGAGAGAGGGAGAGAGGGAGAGAGGGAGAGAGAGAGAGAGAGAGAATACAAGCAGGCTCTGCACGCAGGGCAGAGTCCGTCTCAATCGCACAGACCGTGAGATCATGACCTGAGCCAAAACCAAGAGTCAGATGCTTAACTGACTGGGCCACCCAGGCACCCTATGATTTTCTCTTTTAATTACCATTGTGTAAGACATTAATCATCATGCTAAAATATACTCTTGCATCTCCACTTGCAAATGCTTTTGAATACATTCACCCAAACACATTAAATTCAGGATTATCTTGGGTCAGACACATGCTCCAGGACATCCCAGCATTGGCCCAATGTGTCCGTCCAACACGGGTCTGGGTTCTCATCCACAAAACAACCTGGAAGGCTTTCTTCCATTATCCTCTCTCAGGCTAGAAAATTTGTTTTAATATTGGTTTTTTATGACCACATAGGGATATTCTTGACCAAGTGGCAGCATCTATTTTGCTTATGATTAGCATGCACGGGTACACATGACGTGAGTCCTAATTTTTTAGAGTCTGAATACCTTCAGAATAGAGCACTGAGCTCACCCTGTCTTTACTGGTGAGATGGGGATGGTCAGGTGGAAACCTGATTGGTCTCTGGATAAGAAACAATGCAGAGATGCACAGACATCCAAACCCAGACACTGAGCATCTAAGACCCCATCCCTGCCTTCCCCAAATCCAATTAGGACAGTTCAGTCTCAGCTATGTTAAAGGAAACATTATTCTGATATTTGTAGAAGATAGTAAGGAGGCCTTTATTCAAGGAACTATGCTTTGGGGTTTTGTAGTGGGAGAGAGATTGGGCTCAACTCTGAACAGAAGAAAAAGAAAAGTGGGAATTTATAGTCAAAGAGTAGAGGGAAGAGGTCAGTGGAAGGAGAAGAGGTAAATGATTAAGAGGGTAAGAGGATTCTTGCAAAATAGACCTAACAAGATTCTTGCTAAAGGCAGGCCAGGGTGACCAGATATCCCGGGGGTACGGGGGAAGAGGAATTTGGTCAAATATGCCTGAGAGGACACAGTGGGGCAAAGCTAAAGGGGAAAGACACATCATCAGAAAGAACACACGGGACAAAGCCACTGTGGTGAGAGAGGGAGAAGCCCAAAGAACATGCCCAGGTTTACAAATGGAAGGGAATGAACACTTATTAAGCTTCTAGGAGATTTGACACAGAAAGGAACTGAGGCTCAGAGAGATGCAGTAGCATCAGTAGTAGCCCAAGGTTACACGTCTGTTAGCTGCCATGATGCACTTGAGCTTACAGGGTTCTGAAGCCCGGGCTCAGGACCCAGTCTGTCCTCCCTGAGCCAGCACATAAACCGTGTTGGTATCAGGAGGGCTGTGGGACATAACTCAGGGGCTAGACCAGGAAAGTCCCAGTGTTCACACTAAGGGGTGTGAGTGTTACTCTGAAAGTAACAGCCTTTCCTGAACAGAGGAAGGCTTATCACTAATTCCAGAGGCAAACAAGCTGGGTGTCTCTCTAGCACCGATAACGGTACTCGTGGCATGGAACTGGGATTATGGTACCGTGGCTCTTCACCATGAAAGGGGAATGTTTAAAGAATGATAATTTATTTCTATGAGTTTGGCTTTTTTAGACTCCAAGTGTAAGCGAGATCATGTGGGATATGTCTTTCTCTGTCCAACTCATGTCAAGGCCCATCCCTGTTGTCATGAATGGCAGGATTTTCCTTTTTCTCCAGGCTAAATTGTATTCCACTGAGTGTGTTAGCCATTCATCTCTTGACATATTTTAGTTATTGTGAATTGTGCCACAGTAAACACGGGAGTGCAGATATCTTTGACATCTTGTTTTTATTTCCTCTGGATGTGTACCCGGAGGTGGGATTGCTGGATTAGTTAATGCTACAGCTGTAATGATATTGCAATATATAAATGTACTAAATCAACACACTGTACACCTTACATGTATAAACCATTAAATGTTAATTACATCTCAATTTTAAAAAATGGTAATTTGCCCTAAGCTCATGAACAGATGAAAATGTGATAGTAAACAGAAGCAAGGTTTCCACGTGGTACTATCCACAAGAATCAAGGTCCCTTCTTAGGGATGCTGTTGAGGAAACTAATGTATCAGGTAGGAAGCCAAACCTATTAGATGTCCCCTCCAATGCAGATTTTCTGCTATTTTGAGCATGAAGAAAGAAATTCTGTGATCTCTAAGGCTAACAAGAGTTGAGGGATTTTCTTTTTTTTTGGTAGATGATAACACCAAGTTTCAGAGAAGTGAGGTGATTTGGCCAAGATTCTCTTGACATGATATTTGCCGTGTGACACGAACCTCATCCTGTCAGCCATACAGAGAAATCCCAGGAATCTGAAACCATTCACACAGGCTGAAGTGGGTATTCTCCTCCAAAGCATTTCCCCAACCCTCCTCAGCACAATGTTTGCAGGCTCTGAAGTGAGTTCTATGGGAACAACTCTCTCTGACTGCTCTACCAGGCAAAGCCAGCCTGGAAGAATCAGATCCCCCATTCTTGGCAAACTTACGTGCCCTGCCTTCAAGATGTTTGTCTCTGGCATTTCGTGTGTGTGTGTGTGTGTATGTGTGTGTGGTTGGACAGGAAGAGAAGGAGAAGCAAGACATATCTTTTCTGAAGGTCAGAAGGAAATCCAAAATGTTAGTCTCAAAGCCCTCTCTTACTGGCTCAGCCTGCCCCCTGCCCAAGTGGTTCAGAGAGATGGACCAAAGGCAACTGTCTACCAATCTGGGAAATCAACCACAAGATCATTGCCGGGGGAGCTGGGCTGGCTCGAGAAGGGAAACAGGATATCCCCACCGTCTGTAGCTCTTTATGATGCTTTCTTGGCAATCTCTCTTGAAGAGATCACAGAAGCATGTGATGTCTTGATAAACATAACAGGGAAGTCAGAAAAAGATATAATTCTGTCTTGTAATGATGAAAAAAATAAAACCACCAAAAATACCCCCTAAAAATTATTACAGCCCCAATAAGAAGCCCATATGGTGTTGGCCTATGAGAACCATCTGTGATCTTCTATATTCTCCTCAGAGAGATGTGTAATTATTTTTTAAAAATATATAAGAAAATGCACATGAATCCAGCAATGTCCTTCTCAAGATAGAAAATAATACTTAGGGTCAAACTGAATTTTAACCCATCCATCTGGCTGACAAGATGGTAGATGACAAATATTCTTGATTGTGCTAACCAAGGCCATAAAGTATACAAAGAAGCTTCTAGAAGTCTAATTGCGGGGCCTATTGGATCTGTCATGTTGGCAGCCAGTGAAGTACATCACATAGTTATATAACGAATGAAAGAGGTAACATCAATTGTCAGGAAAAGAACTGAAACCGGGAGACGGTAAATGACAGGTTGTCATATTTTTCCAGCCCCCCTAAAGAACCCTGCTGAAATTTCTCCAAAGAATTAATAAATGAGGGGTTTAGCCTGTTCCCATTTTTTGCTCTCATCACAGAATCAGCTGGGCTGCTTTTTCTGTCCTCTCGATGTGTCACCTTAGGATGGCAAAGTGTTCTTCAGACTGTGAAGGATGTGTCAATCATGATGCAGGGAGCCTCGGTTGAGTTCCTGACCCATATTTAACAATTTCCTTAGTGTGACACGACTTGACATGCTAAAAAGCAACAAAACAAAAAAAAAAAAAAAACAAAAAAAAAAACAAGAGCTCTCTAAAGCTCATGTTCGAAAAATGATTTCATTTGCACTCTCCAGTTCCTTATGCCAGCATTGCTTTGGGACCTACTAGCATGCAACAGGCTAAAAGGAAAAAATCAGACAGAGATTCTGATTTGATCTGAAAGTAGAAGAGAGTGATGAGGTGGGTCTGTTTTTTAAGACTCCTTTTGCCAAAAACAAGAGCCTACACTCCTCACGGTGGTGGCGGTAGAAACAGAGCAGATCCTGCTCAAAGCTCCTGTGTCTCCAGCAGTGAGAGCTACCCTCCCCACATTCCGTGTGCCTGTTTCCTGGTACAACCAGCTTACTGGAAGCTGCCCCCTTCTTTCTAGCACTTTCACTAACCAGGATGGAGGCCATTACTGCAAATCTAGTGCAAGGACAACACAAATTGTTTTGCTTTGTTTTGTTTTGTCTTTACTTTAATCAACTGATTATGTGCTAAAATATGCATCCTACCTGCAAAACAATTTGTGACACGAGGGAATCGCTCCTCAGGACAGAATGCCAGATACAGAACAGGATTTAAATGCAGAGACATTCATCACATCGTATTTACATCAGACATTTAGACACACTCTACATGTCCAGCAATAGAGGTACTGATTGAACTATTCACGTCTCTTGGACAGGATACTCTGTAGATATGGATTGTTATGCTTTTGAGGAGCTCCCAATAATATAAGAAAGTGCTTAGTTATAATACTAAAGGAGAAGAAAATGAGAACACGAAAGTTCTATTTCACAAATATGCTCACCCCTCCCATATATATATATACTATATACTGTGCCTATGATGATTTTTTTTTAAAAAGGAAAAGAGAGAAAGAGAGACTTGAAGGAAATATGCCAAGATATCATTAGTAGTTGTCTTTGGCTAGGACTTGGGATTTTAGAAATTATTTCTCATTTGACTGATTCTAAACTTTCTAGAAGTTCTTTCTAAAAGCATTGTTTTTATAATAAGGAAAAAAATATTTCTTACATGGAACCAGTGGGCTTCTGACCTCTGATCTGCATTTCTTGAAGGGAGAAATAGACCCTCGTGTTCTTAATTACACTGGGAATAAGAGAAAGAGGAGTCAAGGATTATAGTCAAAAAAGCAAAACCTCCTCCATTTTCTGGCATCCTGGTAATTGCCCAGTTGTGCATGCATGAAGATCCCTTGAGAAAGCATGAGGTTATGGTAATGTGGGCATGATTTCATCTACTAAAAGCAACCCAAACTGAATTGTGTCCCAGAGGAGAGAGAAGACTCCTTTAAAATAAATCAGCAGGGGCGGCTGGGTGGCTCAGTCAGTTAAGCATCCAACTTCAGATCAGGTCATGAACTTGTAGTTTGAGCCCTAGATCAGGCTCTGTGCTGTCAGCTCAGAGCCTGGAGCCTGCTTTGGATTCTGTGTCTCCTTCTCACTCTGCCTGCCTCTCCCTCTCTCTTTCTCTCAAAAATAAACATTAAAAAATAGAAAATAAAATAAACGAGCAAGTTGAATCAATCAATCAATCCACTGGCAAATTCAATGTATAATAAAATATCCTCTCAAAGGTAAAATAATCATATATTTTATCTAATGTGGAAATTCATACATCTGAGTCTTTTTAAAGACTCACTAGACTGACATTAATTTCATCCGATCTCTATCTCTGGAGTGTCATTTTTTATTCATGCACTTCAATATGAGACTGTGAGTCTCGTTCAAGAAGATTACATAGAAAGTCAATACATAGTTTCTATGGAACTCCATAACAAATAATTACACTTATTTGATATTAATTTTCTCACCAAAAATTTAAATACTACTTTCCACTGATCTTTGGTTTGCTCATTTCCACGTGTGTTTAAATTTCCTTTGATTTCCTCCTTCCTACCTCCATATAAATTAACATGTCTATTTCTAACCCAATACCTTTAGGAAAATGTTACTCCCAAGATTTTTTTCAACCACAGGGGATTTATTGTCTCAGACGCTGGAAATAAAATAAGAGTATGTTTCAGGTGCGTAGGATTGTTCTGTTTCCAGTGCCGAGTGACCTTGAGTTGGCCAAAGTGAAAACTGAAGCCAGCATCTGCTTAAAGTCCTTTTATGACCAACCACAATCCCCTTCTAGATCCTGATTAGGGGTCTTGTATCATTCTGCATCTTTATGAACATGGATTTTTGCATTTCTGTTAATCACTCAGTTGTTTCAAATTATTTTGAATATCAACAATTCATCAGGGAAATATGCTGCTTAGCTGGTGATTTTGTGAAGTCGTTGCATTGTGTTGATTGGATGACTTACAGGTCTAATCCCCGCCCCGCCCCCACCCCCTGCTCCTGTTCTCAGAAAGCACATCCCCAGATCCTATTAAGAAATTGAATGAGTAAATAGGAAATTTCAGAGATGTTTCTTTAAGGAAAGTTTCAGATGTCACATGTCAATGTCCTCAAACCTATTGGTTAACATTATTATAGATGGACTTTTCTAAACACCTACAAAATCATAAGAATTCTCCTGATTATCCATTGTGTTGCTATGGTGTTTCTCTAAAACTCTCTGACGTGTTACAGAGAATTGAACTTCTTGTCAAACCCAGGTGCCATCTCTCACATATCTAACGCAGCATGAAATGATTGTAGAATGTTCCTTACTGTCTTTGATAGATGGAGTCAAACGCCCTTGCAACTTACAGATGTGTTTCAGTTTGATACCATGGCTATTTTCATTTTCAAAAGCTTGCTTCAATCTCCATGAGTCGATTTTCACAGACTCATTGCTTGCTGGGACATAAATATATAAATCACAAATTAAGCTAATTAATAGATGCTTTGAAAAGGACTCAGTTTAATTTTTCCAATGCGTTTTTCTGTACCCTCAGCTTGTTCAACTACAGGACCTGCTGGCTTTTAGAAGCCGCAAGTCCTTGAGTAATTCAGCCACATACACTCTATTTTATTATTTAAGTGGTGAATATACTTGTTTGTTGTCCAGAAGATGAATCAACCCGTCTTCAAATATAAAATTACTTCTCCCAAATCATTTTTATGCCTCTGGGGTTTTGTCATTTTTCTGTAACATATTCCCAGTTTGAGTCTTTTTTTTTTTCATTTTTTTTTTCATGTTTATTCACTTTTGAGAAACAGAGAGTGAGCAGAGAAGGGGCAGAGAGGGAGAGAAACCCAGGATCTGAAGCAGGCTCTAGGCTCTGAGCTGTCAGCACAGAGCCCGACGCGGGGCTGGAACTCACTAGCTATGAGATCATGGCCTGAGCCTAAGTCAGAGGCTTAACCCACTGAGCCATCCAGGGACCCCAGTCTTTTTCTATACTATGGTTTAATCTAAAAGTTTCAGACACTTGGGTGAGGCATACTTCTGGGTTAATTGATGCTACCTGCACCTCAAAAATGTCACGTTCGTACTAAGTCTCCAACGGTTTCTAAAACGGGCAGCCCAATTTCTATCACATAATATTTGAAGTGATTAGCAATAATAGAGTGTCCAGGAGACTCTTGTTTAAAATTGATGGTTAACTCTTGAAACACACTCTTGGTGTAGAGCCTAAGGTTACCCTTCTGTATGGAATGTGCTACTTTTTCATTTTTGGTGTCTTTAACACAGCAATTTGGTAACAATTCATCTGCTCAGCAGACAATACTGAGCAAGGACTAGCTAGGGATCCTGACTGCAAATGGGCTTCTCTTACACACAGAGAGACATGTGTACCAATAAGGGGTGGGAAGGGCTGAAGCGGTGTGCCGGCCAGTCTAGCGGGGCATGCAAGAGTCACAAGGAGAAGTGAGGACTCCGTCCCAGTCATACAGGAAGGCTCCCTCGGTGCCACACGTCAAATAAAAGGCTTGTGGTTTCTTCTGCAAGCGGAGGGAACTCCAAAAAAATGGAACTGAGGGGCGCCTGGCTGGCTCAGTCAGTTAAATGTCTGACTTCAGCTCAGGTCACGATCTCACTGCTTGTAGGTTCAAGCCCCGCGTTGGGCTCTGTGCTCACAGTTCAGAGCCTGGAACTGCTTCAGATTCTGTGTCTCCCTCTCTCTCTTCCCCTCCCTCGCTCACACTCTGCCTCTCTCTCTCTCAAAAATAAATAAACATTAAAAAAATATTTTAAGGGAACTGAATAAACAAAGGCTACAAGTTCAAAAACAACCTCAGGGGCCTTGAAAGGAGCAAGTTGCAGGGCACCTGGGTGGCTCAGTTGATTAAGCATCTGACTTCGGCTCAGGTCATGATCTCACAGTTCATGAGTTCAAGCCCCGCATTGGGCTTACTGCGCCCACACAGAGCCATCTTCAGATCATCTGCTCCCCCTCTCTCTGTCCCTCCCCTGCTCTGACACACATTTCCCCCCCCCCTCAAATATATAAACATTAAAAAATAAAGGAGGGACACCTGGGTGGCTCAGTTGGTCAAGCGTCCAACTTCTGCTCAGATCATGAACTCACATTTCATGCGTTCGAGCCCCAGGTCCAGCTCTGTGCAGACAGCTTGGACCCTGGAGCCTACTTGGGATCCTGTGTGTGTGTGTGTGTGTGTGTGTGTGTGTGTCTGTCTGTCTCTGCCCCTCCCTAGCTTGCACTCTTTCTCTCTCTTAAAAATAAGTAAAAACATTTAAAAATTTAAATATAAACCTGAAAACATAAAGAAACAAGTTCCTCAGCATGACTGGGACATGAGGTGTGGGGCCGTGGCTATGGGGGCGGTGGGGGGGCGGGGAGCAGCAAGAGTGTAGCAGTGACCATGTATCACCAAGAGATAAAACTAAAGATATAGCCAGGAGTCTGATACTGTCATTCCGTGAGTTATTAACAATGGAAGCCACTGAAACATTTCAGCAAGGAGGGTGATGTAATCAGGAAGATCGCTTGGGTAGCTGCACGGGGAACAGAACGGAAGGATCAGAGTTGGGAAGACCAGTAAAGAAACCACTGACTGGTCAAGAGGCTGCAGGCTGAGCAGTGGCTGTGACAGTGAGGACAAAGAAGGAAGGAGGCAGGGAGAAGCACTCGGATGTACCACATATTTATCTGTTTCCCTCTGTCTCTCCTGTATAGAATGTACTAGAAATTCCTGTGAAGGCAAGAATTGTCTGTCAGCTTTGCTCACTGCTCTTTCCCCAGCACCTCAATGGTGCCTAGCACAGAGATGCTCAATGAATCTGTGCCTGACATGCAGGGGGTCAGGGGGAACAGATACAACACTCCATTTTCCAACTTTGAACAGGGTACAACATGCCGGCTAGAACATAAGCAAAGGAGTGGTAGGCAGACAGGTTTGAGAGGCAGAGAACACGGGAATCGTGTCATTTTGAAAGACTTAGCTTCCCTTCAATCTGAGAATCAGAATTGCATCTGGGCTAAGGCAATTTGTCCACAAGTGAGCCAAAGATAGAAAATGTCAAACTGAATTTGGGGGAAAGCTGTAGGGTTTTTAACAAAATGTTTGATGTTTGTTCTTTCAAATCTTGAAGAACACTTTAATCTTCCTATATATTTCTAGCATTTTGACAAAATAACCAACCATGTGAAACGAATCTAAGAATTACTTTTAGAGTCCATGTTGAAAGTATCGATTTTATCATAAAGGAAAATCAGGCTTTATTTACTAAATCACCAATAAAATAGCTAAATAACTTCTACTGCTACCTAATTTACATGTTTTCTATAAAATGTACATTGATGAGATTTGATAGAATGAGCATATATGTGCCTATCTCCCTCCTGCCCCTCAAATATCAAAAAAGGCTAAAATAATAAATATATATCGTTTTGATACAAATCTCTGTCAGTACTTAGCACAGAAGGAGATGCAAAAGAATACTGTGCTAGAAGGCCAGAAACTTTGAGTAACCTCTGGACTATTAAAAGAAGTATAGAAAGTAGAGTTTAAAAATCATTTTAGGAGAGAAAATATATACTGTGAAGTGGAAGCTTATTTTAGTTACCATTAAGGACCAAAATAAATAAAGGCAGGAAATCAGAGAGGCCCTTGGAGCAGAATCAGAGCAATGAACGCAAGACCTTCTCTCAAGGTAAATGGGGCCCACAAATTCCCAATCAACACATCGTATTCTACAGACAGATTCAGCCATGTGCGAGCAGGGTATTCCCTGCAATGGCATTTACGGTGTCCAAAGATTAGGAACCACCCCAATGTTCATCAATAGAAGACTAAATCATAAATCATAATCCATGCGTATAAGGAAACATCAGGCGGTCAACACACAATGAAGCATACCTCTTCCTGGCTGAGTGAATGGTCTCCAGGATGGGTGGTCACATGAGAAAAGTGATGTGTCCTGATGTATAGAGCTCACCACCTGCTGTGTAAAAGATGTGTACATTTCGGTTTGTTTATGTGTAGAACATTCCCGAACCAGTAATACTCCTTGTCTTTGTTGAGAGGTGCTGGAAAATGGAGACAGAAGTGATGCTCTTCATTTTCACCACATATTTCTTTATACTGTGTGGATTTTTTTCGAGGCCATGTATATATATATTATCTAGGCAAATAGGATTTTTCAAAGGAAAAGAAAGGTGGAAAGGAAATAATAAAGTCTAGAAAATAGAAAACATAAAGATGGAAGAAAAAAGACAAAAAAAACAGTAATCATAGTAAACATAACGGGATTCTTTTCTGCCTTGGATTCTTAAAGATATTCTGATTCAGTTTTTAAAAATCTAGACTTGCTGTTTACAAGGTACAGACCTGAAACAAAATGACCACACAAAAGTGACCAGAAGCAAAAACAAACAAAAACCAAAACACAGATGGAGTAATCTATCAGACACATTCTAATCCCCTATAAGAGTAGACATGACAATTAAAATGTTTATATAAACAAAATATAATAAAAGAAACAACACTAAATAGGAAAGGGAGTTATTTTTGTTGGTAAAAACTGCAATCCACCAAGAACAGAGTGTCATGAACCTTTATACAGTTTTTAAAACCTTCAAAATATATAAAGCAAAAATTCTCTACTTTCAAGAAATAATCGTGAAGTGTATACTCATAATAGGAGATTTTAACATGCCCCTCAGAAATAAGAAATAAGTAAATAGAATATTCAAATAAAAAGTAAGTGTAATCTGTATCTATAGCAACCTACCTACCTAAAACTCTGTACCCAGCAAATAGAGAAGACACACACTTTTTTTCAAGCAAAATAGCATGTTTGCAAAATGTTTCAAATATACACATACACTCTTTTAACATTAACAATTTTAAGGGAAAATAAATGGCATAATATTTAAAAGTAAATGAAAATGACATAATGCATATAAAAATATGTGAGATACATAGTTAAATCCACTATTAAAACAACTAAGAAAGAATAAAAATAAAGTGACCATGATGTCAACTTAAAATTCTAGACAAAGAATGGCCAAGGAGGCAAAACAGAAGAAATGAATTGACAATGATAAAAGCAGAAAATAATCACTTCAAATTGTAAATAATAATATTGATCAATAAAATGAAAACCTGATTCTTTGAAATGACCATGATTTTGATTAAGTTAAGAATAAAGAAGAATAAAAAATCCATTTAATTCTAGATATAAAGGAGATTTTTTAAAAAAATTTTTTGTGTTTGTTTATTATTGATACAGAGAGAAACAGCATGAGTGGGGCAGGGGCAGAGAGAGGGGGAGACACAGAATCGGAAACAGGTTCCAGGCTCTGAGCTGTCAGCACAGAGTCTCTTGCGGGGCTCGAACCCACAAACCATGAGATCATGACCTAGGCCAAAGTCGGGTGCTTAACCGACTAAGCCAGCCAGGTGGCCCAGGAGATTTTTTTAAATAATAAGAAGTTTTTAAATCTTTTTTTTTTTTTGAGAAAGAGCATGGGAGAACAAGAGATAGTGCACGTGGGGGAGGAGCAGTGGGGGAGGTTCAGAGAGAATCACGCAGGCTCCATGCCCAGTGCAGAGCCCAACACTCCATCTCGCAACCAAGAGACCATGACCTGAGCCAAAATGGAGAGTCAGACGCTCAACCAGCTGAGCCACCCAGTGTCTCATCTAATAAGAAAATTCTTCAGGAAACTGTACACCCAGGAACAGAATCAGGGAAAAGCAGAAAATCTAAACTGATCAATAATTGCTGGAAAATTTATAAAGGCGATCAGCGACCTATCCCTAAAAAGACTTCAGTGCCAGATACTTTCTAAACATCCTACTAAACCTGACAGAAGCAGGAAAATTCTTTTGTTAAGAAAATCATGCTGGGGCATAAGTAAATAAAAAAAAATTTTCCAAGTCATACTGAACAGTTAGTGCAACTCCAATACCAAAATGAGGCAAGATGGATGACACGTAGCAACCTCATTTCCAAACACAGTTGCAAAGATCCTAAATAAAATCCTAGTGTTGTTAAAGAATTGTAATCAATATTTTTTATATTAACTCATAATATTCCAAAACTACTAGTTTGATTCACATCCCCAACAAGAATAGTTAAGAATGCCTGATTCTCTGCATCTCTGCCAACACTTGGGGTTGGTAGAATGGCTCTGACTTTTTTGTTTGACTTTTTTCCCTCTGGGGTTAGATATACACATTATGTAATTAAATTTTGTTTTAATTTCAAAACAAACAATTCAAATAAAAAAATTTTAGAGTATCTTAGGTCAGCTCAAGGCAACATTATGAAATAAACTTCATCTTTGGGTCCTCCAGCCTCTCCTTAGTGCTTCCTTTTCCTCTTGAATGAGGGCATGGACAGGTGGACAGACATATCTTCCACAGCAGTTTTCTAGAAAACCTGCAAGGCCCTGGCATACAATTCCAATACAGGCTCCTTTACAAACAAAAGCACACGGGTCTATATCTCTGGTGCCCCTTTCCCAAATCCTTTAGAAATCCTACCTTCCTTTCCCCCTCCTCAAATCTGTTCCTAGGAAGTCCTGATTATGTTATATTTCAGGGTAAATTTATCGATATGCTGCTTCAGAAAAAATTACATCTGAAATGTGATCTCTAACTAGGCAGTAAAATGCAGGCATCTGCGTAGCGAGTAAGTCTCATGTTTAAGGAATTCTGTTTGGTGCCCAATTTTGAAATTCTCCTAAAACAATGAGTTCCGATATGATCCTGGTTGCCTCCGCTTGTTACCAGCTAAGTACGTAAGAATTTTGTTTGGACCACAGCCCGCCCGGCTGAAAGAGTTAATTTAAAGGGTTGGCGAAATTCCACTTCTGCCTCCTGGTTCCTAATCCCATGGATCTTGAGTTTTCTTTCTAATTTAGACACCTGCTCCTGAGTTCAGAATGGAGAAGAGCTGCCTCTTTTCTCGCCCGAGGGCTGCTGAGTTCTAATCACAACTCTCCTTCTAACTCATTTTGTGACCCGAAGAAAGATACTTTGTGTCTGGGTAGTGGACTAGATTTCTAAGGCAACTGATAGTTTAACAGTGGATGAGTCTAGATGTCTATTCTCTCCTTCATAGTGGCAAAACTTAGAATTATATATTAGTGGAGTGTCTGGGTGGCTCAGTTGGTTTTGAGGGTCTGGCTCTTGATTTTGGCTCAGGTCATGATCTCACCATTGGTGAGTTCAAGCCCCATGTCTGGCTCTGCACTGATAGCATGGAGCCTACTTGAGATTCTCTCTCCCTCTCTCTCTGACCCTCCCTAGCTTCATTCTCTCACTCTCTCTCTTACTCTCAGAACAAATAAACATTAAAAAAATTTAAATTATGTATTAGCAAATCCTACAAAGTTTACTTCTTATGTAGTTGGAAACAAGCAAGCACTATTATATTCCCATTATATTGAGTTATTCTCAAGGGGGTGCAAGGTTATCAAGAGGACTGAAGGATCCAGAGCCATCGCAGTGTGAAACCCTTCATAACGAGTTCTGAGGAGTAAAAGCACCGATGGCTGTATTGCATACATCCTTATACACATACACGCACGTGCGTGCACGCACACACATACGTAGTAGGACCATTTACCAAAGGGCATACCAAACTAGCTACTTTTAAACACTTAATTTCTCAACTCATAGTTACATCATAGTTTACACATTTTTGTAAATCCAGCCAGTTTTAATTTTAAAACTAAAATGATAGAAAAGGACATTTCCTTTGTCTCTGGTTTCTCTTCATTGTAAACATCATTATGCAAGCTGGTCTCTGTTAGGAGGTTACTGAGACATCTTCTTCTTAATGAATTGCAGAACCCTTGAGTTGAATTCTTGCTGTGTCTGCTTTCCCTGTGGTTAAGAATCTACCTTGTAGATATTAAGATAGTCTATGTTTAGATATGGTCTCATTGATTGAATTTCTCTTGGGGAAAAACATGCTTTGCTAATGGTCACCTTGTCTCAAATTGCAGATTACAGTATTTCGGATGGGATCAGAAGGACACCAGGACATTGATTTAGCTATCCTGACAGCTTTGCTCAAAGGTAAAAGATTTTCTATATCCAGAGAGTACACAAATAATTTAAATGGATAACACAGCAACTTTGTCTCCTAATAGTGGATATAAACCTAAATGATACCATGACAAATCCAATTATTGATAACATAAGGACTTCTCCTGGAAGACGTTGTCTCTGCTATGAAATTCTTCTATGATAGAGCTGTCAAAGTGTGACTCAATTTCATAAAGTTTAAATATATTACCATTCATTCATGTCCACTGAGTCATAAAAATACATAAAGTAAAAGGCTAATATAGTGTGTAAGACACTAAGTTACTGAGCTTATTTAATAATTATTACCTGTCTACTTGCAAAAAACATTTAATATGGCATAGATGATAGATACAGACATGTCATAATGCATTAAAATGGAAAATCAAAATCATTGAGGGAAAAGGAGAAATAAAAAATAAAATAAACTGGTTGTAATGGGACATTAAATTTAACTCTAAGTTTCCCTGAAGTCAAGGCAAAAGTAGAAATGCCCTAGATTGTATGATTTTTCCTTTAGAAGGTGAATTTTTCTCCTTTCCCTGGCCCCCATGTTATCAAGAGACCTCACTATGTGCACTCATCCTTGGAGTCATATCCAAGAGAAGAGGAGTTTCCTCCAGGCTCCACACCTCAAATTCTGCCCTTAATGTCCCTTAGTAGGAATATTACATTTGACCAATAATGGTCAGCATTAAAATAAACAAAAGGAAGTTGTCTCTGTTCAGCCCTGAAATGAAAACTAGAACCATAAGATGAAACAAAACCACAAACCTCATTGAATGTGGGTCTGAGTTTGAGATGTCTCCCTCATTCTCCCCACGTGCATACTTCGCCTGCTGCCCCATTTATCACAAGGTTGGTGGTTGCCTGTTTGTAAGCCTTTCTAGATCATAAGCTTGTAAGGACAGAGAATGTGTCTGACCCACTAGTGCTTCCTTAGCACCTCACATAATCCCTCACACATGACAGCATCCAGTCAATTCTTGTTGAATAAATTAAGGAATGGATTACTGAATGAATGATTACTCAGTGATTGCTCATTTAATGATTACTCAGTGAATACAATTAACATTCCAAAATTGAAATTCAGAATAGTAAACCACTGTATTCTAATTTCCAGTCTACCTCCTTTTTCCATTATTAATATTCTCTTGACTATCCATAATGTGGCAGCCATTATACCTGGTGCTAAGCTTTTTATAAATGCTGTAAACATTAATTACAACTGTACTGTGTGGCAGCTCTTTGATTCCCATTCTTCAGACAGGTAAGTGGAGCTACAAGATGTAACACACTTGCTCAGGGTTACCATGCTAATTAATAAGCCTGAACTTAGATCCAAATCTGTCTAATGTGTCCCCTATGACTCATTGACACTGGAAGCCACGGGTCCCCTCTATGGATCCCCCAAATATGTATTTGGACATGGACATTCATTCAAAATCCCAACCACATTTCAGAAATTCACAATCCTGTGAAGTGTATCCTGGGTCCCAGGTTGAGAACCTTTTCTCTCAAGTATTTCATTCCAATGAGCTAGCAAATGCATGTAGAAGAATTCAAAGAGCACGCATGAGCTGAAACACAAAGCATCCTCTGGCCTCCATTCTCCATTTGTCAGAGGTAAAATTAAGAGTTTGGGGTAAGAAATTCCCTGGTATTTGCTGCTCTTACACAAAAATAAGATTAATAAAGCCAGTAACTAGCACTTATTAAAGACTTGCTAAGTGCCAAACACCATGTTAAATATATTCTATGCATAAATCCATTTAATCTTTACAAGTTTGATCACCAGCCTATTATCAGGCCCATCTGGTAAATACAGAAATCAAGATACAGAACAATTCAGTTACACACTCAAGATAAATAGGCTGACCTCACAGCCCTCACTTACATATACCACCAGGGCATCCCTATTGCACTGAGAGTAATAGGTAGAATGCCACATTTATCACCTTGAACCAGAACTCAGAAATGGAGAAGTGGCCCAGTTATTGACTAAATGCATATTAGCCATCATAATATCTTCTACTGAAAATATTTTCTTCCATGTTCACCAATTTGTGACTTCAATTTGTGTTTCACCTTTAGATCAGTCTTAGAATTTATTATCATGTAGAATATTTTCTGATTGTGTATGACAGACCATATGAAATACATTTTATATTATAACCAAATACATACATATGTTTTTAAAACTCAGGTTAACGTACTTGAAATAATATTTACATTGACTGTATGCAATGAAATTGGATATTTTCTATTCTAGTCCATTCCATTCTCTTTAATGCTGATTATATCCCACTAACTGGATTTCATGACCCACTAATGGGTCTTAACCTGCAGTTTTAAAAACAATGCCATAGTAGATTAAAGGAAAGTATGATTGCTCTAAGAAATTAACGTTTCTAATCACTATAATGAACATTATTTATGCAACAGTTGATGCTAATGGGAATTTATGCCATTAAAAGATTATGGTGTGTCAACTCTGCTTTGCAAAGGCTTTTAAATGCTCTCTGATTTTGACCCAGTTGATTTGTGAAGGATGTCAAGCATAATAGGTTTTGCTGACTTTCTTGGGAGGCCAAGAGCATACTTACATCAGTTACAAATTCCTTAGTTTGTTAAATTATTCTTCTTATGTATTTTTTTAAATTATGCCTGGGCATGAAACCTGGTTTAACATTTAATTTTTTAAATTATACTTCTCTTTGAGTTATCCCATGCATGAGGAATTTTTTTATAGTCAAGGTTTTATTCCCTCCATCATTTGAGAAAATCAGAAAGTAGATAGGGGAAGGAGGAGAAAGCCATGAAACTAAGCACTAGTCCATAAATTCAGAGCCTGGGAAGGGGGAAAAAAGGATTGATAGGGACCAGGTGGCCGTGAAGAAAGTCTACCTTTGCTGACCCCTTGTTTCTGATCCCACTGGGTTTGATTTCCTCAGTATCAGTATTTATTAAAGGATACTGTTTATAGGACACAAATTTATCAGGTATCTGTTCAACACTGAGGAAAGAAAGAGACAAAAAGAATGTTGTTCCAGAGAGGCTTTATAGGCCCAAAGTTGCTTCAGATGCTGACCTGGGGTGGCTTTTGAGAGTATGTTATGTCACGTTTGTGTTTCATGTCAAGGTAACAGCTCTCCAAGACTGGTAGTCTGAGGCTAGAAACTCTACACCCAACACCCTTTTCCTTCTCTTCAGCTCTCTCCTGACACCGCCCCCCTCACATACCCAGGGGAGGCCAAGGAAAATGTAAAGAAAATGCAGGACACTGACTACTCAGATAAACAACAAATAAATATTTAGCATAAGCATGTCTGAAATATTGTCTGGGACATATATTTAGCTAAAAAAGTTATTATTTATCTGAAATTTTCTTTGGGTTTAATCTTCACTGGTAAAGAAGTTCTTCCATGGCATGGGAAGAGACCTCCATTGCTTCCTTATTTTTTTCTGGAAAGCATTTTCTAGAAGGTAAAAGAGAGTCAAAACTCTATGTTCGTCCTCAAAATTGTCAAGGTCATCAAAAACAAGAGTAGCTTGAGAAATTGGAACAGCCTGGAGAAGCCTAAGGACACAGGGGATTATATGTAATGTGATTGCCTGGATGGGATCCTCAAGCAGATAAAAAGAAGATAGAAAAATATGAATAAAGTATGGGTTTTCATTTAAAAATAAAAGCTTTAAGGGAAAAATGGGAGAGCTATGCTATCATATATTTTGGATCCGAGCAGAAGACATATTGTCGCCAAGAACAGCATACTTCTTTCATATCAAAATGACGAAAAAGGAGACAGCGTCTTATGCAGTTAGCTGTAAAAAGTTAAGTGCATATGGAAGAAAAGTACTGTCTATGTGCAGGCAGTATCTACAGTGTCTGTATAAATCAGATAGGCATGGATAGTAGCTGAAATGGTTAGAAACACCACTGGGATATCTAAGTAGGAGATTATTGGCACACAGGACTAATAGGAAACAACTTGTATAAAATCCAATTTCCCTGCGGACTTCCACAATCGTTTTTGAGAAAAGTATCCAGTTCCTCCCATTTGACTTTATGTCTCAGTTCCCTGGACAAAATTAATGCCATATCAATAAGTAATAAACTAATTAATTATGCACAAACACTTTCAAGTGGAGGAAGACAACTTCTCTTCAACATAATACATTTGTAATATTCTTGAAACTGTGAGGAAAGGAGTTTGAAATAAAAATTGAAATGTCAAAGAAGAGCCAGTCTGTTCTAACTTTAGAAGATTCTCAAGAATGCTCTTGATTAGGTCGTACAGAATGATGAAAATTGTTATGTTCTGAATGATTTTCCTTTAAAATCATATATTTATAAGCAACTAAAGTTGAAAAAATGGATATAAAAGGATAAAATGTAAAATGTATATATATTTTTAAATGTTTTGAAGCTACATTGAATGCCCCTCCAACTCGATGAACTAGAAAATGTAGTTGTCATTACAGACTAGTACAGACATCAATAGGTAGTCTTACTAAATAACTCATCTTGGTTTTTAAATAGTTTATTAATCCCTAGTAAAATAAAAAATTGTAGGATCATCCTGAAGTAATGTACATCCAATTATTCTATGCACCAGATCTCATGAGCAACTAGCATCCTGGGGCATTTATTGAGAAGCTACCTTGCTTGATCTATCTCAGATGATTCATGAATAGACTTAATGAGAATTAATTATGGCTTTGCTTTGAAGATAAAAAATTATTTCTGATTATACGTTCAATCTTTCCCATCTTTCTTTCTTGTGTGTAGGCAGCTTAATAGAACACATGCATGATTGTTTTCCTTTTTTAAAAAAATTATTTTTGTTTTAATAGTATTTTTTAGCCTGGAGTTGTTTACATAGACTTACTATGTAAACGAAAAAAACAGAGATACTCGTCACATATGTGAGATGCAGATGCCATAGTTACTAAATATTATACAAATGAAAGTAGATGAAATTTGTCCCAAAGAGATCAACAAGGTCAAAATGTGTGGCATTATCACTTTATTTTAAACTTAAGAGGTGCCTGAGTGGCTCAGTCGGTCGAGCATTCAACTCTTGATTTCAGCTTAGGTCATGGTCCCAGGGTTGTGGGATCAAGCCCCACATGGAGCTCTGCACTCTGCTTAAGATTCTCTCTTTCTCTCTCTCTCTCTCCCTCCCTCCCTCCCTCTATTTCTCTCTCTCCCTCCCTCCCTCTCTTTCTCTCTCTCCCCCTCTCCCCAACTTGTGCTCTCTCTCTAAAATTCAAAACAATAAGGGCATAGGGGCTAAACTGTGGGAGAATAGTAGAATATTTCAGTTAGAGACCAAAGTCACTAGCTGAGTTTTACAATGAAGACTCTCCTTCTTTGCTTGAGGCCATCTTTAGTCTTCCTTCTGTCCTCTGGTTTGTAAACCTGGCTTCCCCTGTGCACTTGTTTCCTGGTGGCTCATTTTAGTCCTTTAGTCAAATCTTTAACTTGGAAGTCACTAGCCAATTGACCACGAGCAGTTGTAGTCCTGGCATGGGCCCCCAAAACCTACATAGATCAGGACATCTGCTTCCTGAAAACTCTCAGAGCTCTTACCAGGGCACTTAGCTACCAGATGACCTTGGCAGCACACCCAATATTTTAGTGATGATGAAACTAGAATGCCCATAATTTCTCTTAATGTAATGGCAAGAATCAGCATAATCTGACACTTGTTTTATGTTTAAAGATTAGATCACCAGTGGAATTTGGTTTCAACCAGGAAATGTTTTGGTTACAAGGGTCAGAAACACAATTCAAATTAGCTCAAGCAAAAATAAATAAGATGGATCTGTGCGTTCGCACGACCAGGAAGCTGAAGGGTAAAGCGAGTTCAGGCAAGGCCGGATCCAGGGTTCCAATGACGTCATCAGGGACTGTCCTCCATCTCTCAGACATTAGTCTGTACACCTGTCACACAGAAGAGCCATCAGCAGTGCACGGCTCATAACCAACCAACTGAGTAAATCCATTAAACTTGTGGCAATTTCAACAGAAGGGGCCCAGGGAGGACTTGCATATGCATGCCTTAAATCAGCGCCCACCCCTGAATCCATTGCCACAGCAAAGGAAATGGGAGAATTCCTGTAATCCATGAAGTGAGAGACGGGATCAGCCCCACCAAGTCACAGAGTTATGGGTGCCCCCCCCAACACACACACAAAGATTCTGTAGCTGGAAGTAGAGAAGGAAAGAATGCTGGTGAGACCAAAAGCAACTTAAAATACACACACACACACACACACACACACACACACACACACACACACATCTCTGAAGTACTGAGGGTCAAAGAGTGTCAGATTTGTCTCAAATGCAAATGTCTTAAAATCTGAATATCAGGAATAAATTCTTAATTTCATAGACAACAACAGAAACTAAGTCAAATGAATACTAATTAAGATCCAGACATTCACCCAAATCACACCCATAACGTTTACTTTAGGTAGAATTAAATATGTTACTTCATAATATTTTACTACATAATGATCATGTATTGTTATTATTATCATCACTATTACCTTTTTCAATGTTACTTGAGTATTTCTGTCAAAAATATGAAAGGAAATTACATTCTTACCACTTTTTTCCCCCCCAAGACCAAAGACTATTCTCTAGGGAAAAAGTTCTGTCAAGGCCAAGTGGCCCCAGGCTTTCCCCACTGGGCTCCGTCCATGCTGTCCTCCACTGTTACCCCGGCCCCTCAGGATAGTACTTGTCACAGTGGAACTGCCCAGCAAGGGTCTTGATAATAGTAACAATGAAGCCCATAAGAGCATCACTACTCCCTGTTGATCACACTGTTTCCCCTCATTGAGACTCTGTCTCCTGATCTATAAAATCTGGATGATTATATGGGATGCCTGGGTGGCTCAGTCGGTTAAGTGTCCGGCTTCAGCTCAGGTCATGATCTCACAGTTTGTGGGTTCAAGCCCCGCGTAGGGCTCTATGCTGACAGCTAGCTCAGAGCCTGGAAACTGTCTTCAGATTCTGTGTCTCCCTCTCTCTCTGACCCTCCCCTGCTCATGCTGTCTCTCTCTCTCTCTCAAAAATAAATAAAACATTAAAAAAATGTTTTTAATCCAGATGATTATAATACCTCTTCCACAACCATTGTAGCCATATTAATTGATCATGCCAGTCAAGCATTTAACCTAATGCCTGGAAAACTCTGTTCATGCATGATGGTCTGACTGATGACGATGCCAAATGAGAAGTAAGGACGAAGACCACATCCACACACACAGTGCATAGGATGTCATCACGATTCAAACACTGTTTGTTAACCTCATGGATAAATGATCAAGAGACTTTAGGATTAGATTGGATATATATTTAGATCTTAGTGCTTTACTGGCTGTGGTATTAACCAGGTCACTTAACCTCTGTACATATGCCTCACTTCCCTTCCCTCTGTGAAAGGTCATAGCTCTCTCGGGTGGCGGCATATAAGGGACACAAGAGACTGTGACATTGGAAGTTCGTGGGCAGACCCTCTGCCTTCTTTACAGTTAATACCTTACAACTACTATGTTTATACCTTTTCCCTTATCACATAGGCTTTCAAAAGCCCTAGGGAACTGGGGCTCCTGGGTGGCTCAGTCAGTTAAGCATCTGACTCTTGACTTTGGCTCAGGTTATGATCTCACTGTTCATGAGCTCAAGCCACACATCTGGCTCTGTGCTGACAGTGCAGAGCCTGCTTCAGATTCCTCTCTCTCCCTCTCTATGCCTGGACCCTGCTCAATCTCTCTCTCGCTCTCAAAATAAATAAACTTAAAAAATTCCTAGGATCTGGCATGTCCCTTATGTCCAAAATCCAACAGAATCATAATGTTAAATTTGAAAGGAGGACCCATAAATCTGAAAACGACAGGAACTGATAAATAAACTTCAAGCATATAGGTAAGAATCCAAAACAGGTATAAAAAAAAAGGGGGACTTTAATCTTGAAAATGATTGAGAATATGCTAAGCTGCCTTAAAATGAAATTAATTTGCTGGCAAGTTTATTTTCTTACAAATCCAAGCAGATCTTAAAGCAATAACAGAGAGCAAGGTAGATAGCAATTTTAGACACTTTTGTTTGTCTCAGTAGGAGAATGCAATAAAAGACCTTAAATCTTTTCATCTTCTTATTTGTATGTTTTACAAGTCACAAGGCATCTTCATGTAAATTTTATGGTCTAATCTTTGCAATAACTCTGTGGAATGGTTAACTGATAATTTATCTTCATACGGAGACTTTCTTGGACATGAAAGTAAGCAGGACTGGTTAATTATGCCAGAAAAAGTAGAATAAACCAAGAATATCCAGGTAAACTGAGAAGTGTGATCATCTTGATTATAAACTCACCTCCCGTAGGAAGTTTCTGGAGGAAAAGGATTATGTCTTCTTTGTCTTTGTATCCTAACACCCAGAAAAATGCTTGACATATGGTAGATGTTATATATATAAGAATGTATATGATGATATATAATCATCAATGCAATAATTCCAGAAAATGTCCCAAAACTCCAGAACACACATTTCTAGATTATAAGGACCCACTGAGTGCCCACACAATAAGTGAAAATAAACACATATCAAGTTATATTATAAAATTGCAGAACATTGGAAACTATATATATAGTTTATTATTATATTTGTATTAATGTGTATTAATTTTATATTTATTAATTATACTTAATATATTTTAATACAATATTCATATAATTTCTAAATTATATAAATATAAATTATATAGTATTTATATATATTTACATTTATTTATATTATTTATATATATGTATATAAATTCTCCTATGAGCTTCCAGAGAGAAAAACAGGTCAAATGCAAAGGAGCTAGAATGCTTTAGACTTCTCTGGGTTTTTTTTTAATGTTCATTTATTTTTGAGAGAGAGAGAATGAGTGGGAGAGGGGCAGAGAGAGAGGGAGGCCCAGAATCTGAAGCAGGCTCCAGGCTCTGAGCTGTCAGCACAGAGCCAGACACAGGGCTTGAACTCACAAACCACAAGATCATGAGCTGAGCTGAAGTTGAATGCTTAACCAACTGAGCTACCCAGGCACCATCGAATGCTTTCAACTTCTAAACAACAATGTACAAAGCTATTGTGCAATGCTTTAACTATTCTGAAGAATATTTATGTGCAATCCAGAATTCTCTGCCTAATCTACCAGCCACTTGTAAAGGTAGAATAGACACTGTCACACGTGAGTTATCAAAACATTTACTACCCATGAACCATTTCTTCAGAAATTACTGGAGGATATGCACCACCAAAATGAAAGAGAAAACCAAAAACAAACAACAACAGAAACAGAAAACATGGGACCTGGGAAGCAGGAGTTGTAACCAGGAAAGACATGATGGCAATCCCTGGATGAAGAGGAAGGGAGACAGTTCCACACTGGGCAAAGGAGGCAAAAGAGAAGCTGTCATACCTTCCTAAGACTCCAGCCTGGAACCACCAGTATCTTTTCTACTGCATTCCATTGGCAAAAGCGGGTCATTCTTTGTGAATGCTGGGTGATATATAGTTCCTCAGAAGCTATCTTCTGGGACGCCTGGGTGGCTCGGTCAGTTAAGCATCTGACTCTTGATTTCAGCTCCAGTCATGATCTCATGGTTTGTGAGATGGAGCTCCAGGTCGGACTCTGCACTGACAGTGCAGAGCCTGCTTGGGATTCACTCTCTATCTCAAAATAAATAAACATGAAAAAAAAATTGACCTCCCCTTGACATGTTTAGAAAAAAGAAAAAAACTATCCTCAAATACTAGCTGCTATGGACGACCAAAATAATCAGCCATGAGAAGGGAAGCAGTTGCCTCTGGGTAAAGAGGCAGGAAGTGATGAGATTTGTGATTTTATAACACATCCTGCAGGAGTTAACTCTGTGCATGTTTAACCTTAGTGAAAATGAGTACAAAATGGATTACCTGGTTATCAGTGAAAGGGACAGAATAAGTAAAAGACAAAGGAAGAGCGAACAGAAGATAGGAAAGCATCACCACTATAATTCTAGAAAATGTGCCAACCCCCAGGGCATGCATTTCTATATAATCCTGCTAAAAATCACATTACGGAAGATGCAGATGTTTTATTTACTCAGCTGTGTAAGTGAATTTCTTTTTGTCATATCACAAGCAAGCAAGATAACCCAGTAGAATTTTTTTCTTTTATTCCCCTCTGTCTTAGGTTGATAACATTTCTCAGTTTTGCATACTGGGTGTAATACAGGAACACTTTTACAAAAATTTTTAACGTGTTAGTGGGGGACTTTGTGACCTATTGGCTTCTTTAATCCCAGAAAGAGCACAGTGATGAGGACTCATCTATTTAGCTGGGTTGGCAAAAAGAAGGGAACAGCACGGTGCTTCCCAATGTTATTAATCATAAGCCATATAACTTCATTTGTCCTTTTTGTTGCATATGTTATTAGGACACAACGAAATAGTAGCAATATGTACTGTAGGTGCTCCTGGCAAATATCATCACAAAGACAACGTGAGGTTGTAAGGTTTTTATATAGTGTTGGTCCGTAAAAGTCACACACCCCAGCTCTGAAATGAAACCAACAGTTTTTTGAGGAACCTCCATATAGTTCTCCCACAGTCGCTACACCAGCTGGCATTCCCACCAAAAGTTTAAAAACTTAACAAAAATCGTATTACTCCTGAAAATCAAAGCCTTCCAAATAAACAGGATATAAGACTCTCCAGACCTGGTTCATTTTGCCCCTACAGAAGCACATCATTGCATCTAATCAATAATAGCCTTAAAGTATATTCACTAACTGTATCTTTTGAATTGCATATTTTTGCCACACTTATACATCTTTCAATAATAAAAACAGATAAATAAATAAATAAATAAATCTCCAAGCCCAAAGGGCCTGACAAACAAAAGAAATAAAGACAAAAAAAATTTAAAGAAACTGAGAAGTCAATTTTAGATACCATTTTACCAATTTGGGCCCTAATGATAGAGCATCAGAGAATATTCTGGCTTCCTTCCTTCATGCCCTCCGGGTTATTTTATGAGAGGAACACCAAAGCCTGTTTGCCTACTTCTCTTTGTTCAGTAACTTTATGAGTTCAGTAAAGTTTTCTAAATTCCTATGAATTAAAAAAAAAAAATCAGCTCTAAAATCAGCTGGGTTTGAAACTTGCCTCTGGCACTTCCTGACTACTTCACCTTGGACAAGTTTCTGTGCCTCAGTTTCCTTGCCTGCAAAATGGGGATAGGGGCACATTGTTTACACTTAGAAGCAGTGGCTGGCACGCGCTAAGCGTGAAAAAAACGTTAGTTTTATTATCTTATTTACTAAAGATAAACTGAGAAAGAAAACCCCTATCTTCCTGCAAAGGGCTCTTTCACTCAGCTGCCTATTTTGTCTCTTACAAACCGAATGTGGATATCTTCCAGCTAAAGTTAATCCAATCTTTCCTGGTTCCTTTTAACTTCCTCCTGGGAGTCTACCTAAAGTTATTTTTACCAAAAGGAGATAGTTATCACTGAGGGCAAGAAAATAGAGCAAAGAATAAATTATGCACAGACCTCATCTACTTCTTTCTGTGCATATTTCAAGCCTTTAATTTGGTTTTTCTAGATGTAGCAGCCACATTCCTGAGAGGCTCACCAGGGTGGGTAGGCGGCTCAGCTCTGGGAGCCCATTGAAGGCGTAGCCTAGCAACCCAGTCACGTGACAGGGCCTTTCAGCTAGTCTCCCTCCACTTTTGTGGTTCTCACGTTGGTAAAGAATGTGATGTCTTTAAATGAATGGATGGTTAGGTTTTCATCAACTGAGACCCTATGGCATTTCAGCACATTTACAAATAAAGTAAATTGATGGAAATGCATAGAACCCAAAGATGCATATTTAAACCAGACAAAATTCCGCAGATAAAACAAAGAAGGGTCCAAAGACCCCAACAAGAAGAAATGTTTTCAACTAATATAGAGATGGGTGGTGACATCCTATGCATCCAGCATAATGGTACCACTAAGAACATCACAAGGGCTGCAAATCCTGTCCCCTCAACCACCCCGGTCCGTCAAACAGGGCCAAATGTGAGCTACCAAGGTCAGATAACACACCTGACATTTTTATTTAACAACTCTCCCATAGGGAGTCCATGACTCCATTTACAACCCACTGAAGTATTTACTGACCCTCAGGGTACTTAAAAAAACAAAAACAAGAACAAGTTTCCTCAAACACTGAATCTCAGGTCCCTAAATAAACATTCCCTGCAGTCTGTGCCTTCAGAGCCATCACATTTTGGGGATGTCTTACTTCCAGTGGACCCTAACTCTGCTCTGAAAGCCCCTCATTCTTCAGTTGTCAGCCTGAGGCACACTTGCCATGCTTCTCCACTCTCTTCAGCTCCTCACTCCTTCACACTCTCTGCAGATGGCTTCCCCTCTTCACTTACAATATTTAGTTTCATCCCAGTTCCCTTTTTCCCCACGCATGAATATCAGTGTCTCCACTCTGCCTCACTGCGTTCCCTCCTCACTCCAATGACCTCTCTTCTTACTGGCCTTCATGCTGCAGATCTCATCCACCCCATACTGGCTCTTGTCTCCCTTTCTACTGACTCTTTCCCTTCTTCCACCAGCTCTTTCAGGCTCCCTGTCACCTGAGGCAACCCTGGTGCCTCTCACCAAGACCCTCATTGAAGCATCTTAGTTTTCTCCTCTTCACCATCCACCTCTGAAAGCTGGTCTGCCTTGCCACCAACAGTCCTTACCCTCCACTTACCCTGGATTCTGAGCTCACTGGCTCACTCTGCAGATTTTTTTTTCTCATACAGCTTTCAGTACTCATGAAGACCCCAAATACTCTTCTAAACCTTAACAATTATCTTCTGGAACATGCAGCAACTTTTGACAGTATTGACTTTGCCTACTTCACCCTGAGGGAAGGCCTTTGTTTAAAGCCTATTCTACAAGTTACTCCATCTCTTGGAGCCTCTGTTTTCTGATCTTCCAAGCAGGGATCAATACATTAGCTATACAGGGTTTTGGGGAGTCTTAAATGAGATGATAAATGTAAAATGCCTAGTATGTGATTGGCTTTCAATATATGATGCTAATTGTATTTATTTTTACCTTTCCTTGGTGTTGGAGACACTAAGCATTCTACATTTCTGAGCACTCCTTTGTCTTCTTCTCAAACCCTCTTCTCCACTCTGCCTTCTGTCAAAATTATGAAATACCATGGTTTAGGGTTTTTTTTTTAAATGTTTATTTAGTTTTGAGAGAGAGAGAGAGACAGACAGACTGTGAGCATGGGAGGAGCAGAAAGAGAAGGAGAGACAGAATCTGAAATAGCTCCAGGCTCTGATGTGTCAGCACAGAGCCCAAAGTGGGATTCAAACTCATGGACTGTGAGATCATGACCCAAGCTGAAGTCAGACTTTTACCCAACTGAGACACCCAGGCGCCATGACTTTAATATCATGTCTGCATGAATGACCTCCAGATTTATCTCCAGCTCCAGCTTCTCTCCCTGCCCCCTTTTCTATTTGCCTACTGGACAGTTCCCTTGGTGTCACGATGAACTTCAAATCCAGTCCAATTAATTGTCTTTAAATATACATATATTCTTTTAAAAATTGTCTTTCCCCAAAAAGCTGACTTCTTCCTGATTTCCCCATTTATATTCACATAACCCCCATCCTGGGAGCTGTCCAGGCTCAAAGCCTCCATCACATTTTTTCTCCCTTTATTCAAGCAAATTCTTACTAATTCTGGCATTTTTTGCCACCCCAATATCCTGTAGGTCTATCCCTTCTTTTTCTTCTTTGTTCAGCACCATTAGGCCTTCAGGACTTTTGACCTGATTCATTTCAATGGCTTCTTATGGTGTCTGCCTACTTCTTACTGAGTAAAACCCTGCCCATTCTCTACAGTTCAGTTACAGGAACACTACTCTTGTAAAGGTCGGACTAAAACACTCTTCTACCTACAGAATCCTCCAGGATGTCCAGTGCAAACTTGACAACACACATTCATCAGTCTCTTCTAAAAAGCTCAAAACCCAGTAATGAAAAGGGAAGGGGAAAAAAGCAAGCTAACTCTATTTTTGGTAAAACTGGGAAATATTCCAAAATATTTGTAAATGCAAAAGCTCTGTGGGAGGAAAGAGTAAAAGCTGAGGAGAGAGAAACTAGCAGTGGCAATCCTCAGGAAGTTCTGGAACGTACTTCATGGGTGTAAGAAGTGCCCTAAGGCGCAGTTCTCTCCTTTGTCTGAAGCAGCATGCGCAAGAACTAGAGAGTGTTTGATGGCTGACTCTTGAGCCTGACTTGGCCCATGGAAATAGGGGTGGTAGGCTACATATGGAATTATGCAGATAAGTAATGTTTGCAGCAGGGAGATTGTCTTTGTGGTAGCTGAGAAGAAAGCCTCCCAGTTGTGAATAATAAGTAGCCTGCAATGCTATTCTGGGCCCATTATAACCCAACTCACTGGATGATAAATAATAAAAAAGCAATTAGCATATAGATATTCTAAGAAAAAATAACAAAAGGGCAAAATGTATGCATTTTGTAATGTAATGTAAAAATGTTTCCAGAGAACACAAGAACGTTATGAATAAATATTTTACCATGAACTTTAAAAAAAATTAAATCTCAATGAAGCACTTTATCTATGAAGAAATACTTCGAACCTGGAATACCAAAATTCAGGTAAGAGTAGTTGAGGAAACAGGAGGAGATATTATGTGAGTAGCATTCAGGAATGAAGTAGAAGGGAGGACATGAAATTATGGAATTGCAGAAGAATTGAGAAAGGGTGCAAAATCAAATATACCTTGTGAAAAATAAAGAGAATAGGACACAACAGACAGAAATGAGGGAAGGGAGGGCTCCTGCGGGGGTCGGTCCATTAAGATTCCAACTTCGGCTCAGGTCATGATCTCATGACTTGTGCGTTCAAGCCCCACTTCAGGTTCTGTGCTGATAGCTCAGAGCCTGGAGCCTGCTTCAGATCCTGTGTCTCCCCCCTCTCTGCCCCTCCTGTGCTCACACTCTGTCCCTCTCTCTCTCTTCCTCTCTCTCTTTCAAAAATAAATAAAAACATTTTTAAAAAATGAGGGAAAGGGATGGAAATGAAAACCAATGGAGATAGAGAGTTAATTAAGATTAAAGAGAAATTATATTTATTGAAGACAGAAAATGGAGATCCAACATAAGTATAACTGCTATCTCCAAAGAAGAAACTCAAAGTAATGGATCAGAGCAAATATTTTTAAACACAATTTCAGAATTTTTTCATTAAACAAATTTTGAAACTTTGATCTGGATATTGAAGGGGACACCTTGCGCCAGGAAAGACTGATTCCCCAACACCTAGACACATCCTAGTAAAATTACTGAGCCTCAAAGAAAACAAAGGTGACTTTGGACCATGAGGAAAAATGATCAAGTCCTTCATGAGCTTAAAAAATCAAATTGGCTACCAACCTTTTTATATTAATATTCAATGCAGGGAGACAATAGAGCAACAGATTTTGATATTGAGCCAATGTCATTCAACTATAAAGACTATTGGGGGAAAAACAGTTAAAAACATTCTAGAACTCTGGGAATATTGTTCCCATGAGTTCCTCTGGAAAAGTAATAGAGAAGATGTGACCTACCAACCAAGAGACCCTTGGGCACACTCTGGCAAAATCACTAACTATAAGCATTGATACTGGATTCTAACAGAACTAAGACAAAAACAAAAATGGGACTCTGAGTAACAGAAAGGAATGTGTTACCTGCTGTCCACAGTAGAAATAATGCAACAACAAAAAGAAATTAAGAGGAAGAAGGATGGAGGTAGAGGTGGTAGACAATACAATATCTGGACCTTTTGCCTACTAAAATAAGGAATATAATTTAAGACTGACAATTCAAATATTAGTAATAGAAGGGCAAGCATATTTAACAGAACCAAGTAAAACACCAAAAATATAATGGTATGTTCTAAACCTGAATGGTGGAGGAAAGAAAAGGAAGAAAGAGTGCATGCACAAGATTAATCATTGTTCACAGTAGAACACTAATGAGACCTATCTAAAGAAATAGAATTAGGAATCCCACCCAGACCTACTGAAGCAGAATCAGCATTTAAACAAGAAACCCAGATGAATCATATGCACGTGAAAGTTTGAGAACCCTGCTCTGCACTACAGCCGAGGTGCAAAATATTCTTGCTTTCTCAACATTTTTGTACCTTCCTATCTTGATGGTCTACCCACAAGAGTATTTTTAATAGTGTTAGTTTTCTTTTACTACCCATGACAAATTGCCACAAACTTAGTGACTTGAAATGATGAAGATTTATTCTCTTTTGATTATGGAGGCTGGAAATCTGAAATTAAGGGATTAGCAGGGTTATGTTCTTTCTGAGAGCTTCAGGGGAGAATCATTTCCTTGTCATTTCCAGCTTCTAGAGGTTGCCCTCCTTCCTTGACTTGAGCTCCTTGCTCATATCAGTCCAACCCATTGCTTTCATTTTCACACATCCTACCACTACTTTGAGTTTCTTGCCTTCCTTTTATAAGGACACTTGTGATTATATTGCATTGGGCCCACCAGATAAGCCAGTATAACCTCCTCATCTCAAAATTCTTAACTTAATTACATCTTTAAAGTCCCTTTGTCCTATAAAGTAACATCACTCATTCCTAGGAACAGGACATGCACATCTTTGAGGGTTGGGGGCATCATTCAGCCTAACACACACTCCATTTGTTTAAATCTCCACCATCCTTCCATATTACAATCAAATTCTACTTCCTCCTTCAAGTACTCAACAGCTGAGGCAAAGCTCTGGGCTTATGTGTATAGCTTCTATAGCACTTACCACTTTGTTCTTTGATGTAGTGATTTGTACACTTGTCATAACTCTCGTTTTATCCCAACCCACCTCCATTCTTGTTCGAATGCAATTTCCTTAAAGGAAGAGATTGCAGATATGATTCTATTCCCATATTCTACTAAAGGTGCATACACTAACATTGTCAAAGACTTCTTTTTTTAATGTTTACTTATTTTGAGAGAGAGAGAGAGAGAGAGAGAGAGAGAGAGAGAGAGAGAGAGAGAGAAAGAAAAGGAAGGAAGGGAGGGAGGGAGAGAGGGAGGAAGGAAGGAAGGAAGGAAGGAAGGAAGGAAGGAAGGAAGGAAGGAAGAAAGAAAGAAAGAAAGAAAGAAAGAAAGAAAGAAAGAAAGAAAGAAAGAAAGAAAGAAAGAAAGAAAGAAAAAAGAAAACAAACAAGGGAGAAAGAGAATCCCAAGCAGGTTCCACACTGTCAGCATGGAGATCAACTCTAAGCTCAAACTCACCAAGTGTGAGATTATGACCTGAGCAGATATCAGCAATCCAGATGCTTAACCCAGGTGCCCCATCATCAAAGACTTCTTAAGTGCCAAACCCAGTGCACACTGTGAGGTTCATTCATTCATTCAACAGATGGTTATTGAATACTTGTTATGTGTCAAACACTATGCTGAACACTAAGACTACTACAGTGAATAAAGTAAACTAACTTCTTAGCCTCTTGAGGTTTACACTCTGGAGACAGAAATAAATAATAAACAAATAGACACATAAGCTGGTGCCTTATAATAAAAAGAGTTATAGAAAAGGAAAGCCAATCTTTTACTTGCCCTCTCTGCAGCTTTTGATCTACTGATCACCTTCTCTTTCTTAAAAAAAACCTGTCTTCCTGTAGTTTAGGGAATCATGATCTCCAGGTTCTCTTCCTATATCTCTGTTGTGTGTGTATGTGAGTGTGTGATGTCTTTCTAAAGATTTGCCTTTCATAGCCTTTAAATATTGGTGTTATTCCATGACCGATCCTCTCCTCTCTTCTTATCGCCTTCATGCTAATGTTTTCCAAACTCTATCTCCAGACCTAGTCCTTCCTCTGCTCCACCTCTCAATATCCAATGGCCTCTGGTCATTCCCACCTGGATGGCTATACAACATGCATTTTAAGGTCATTATATTCAAGAATACAATTTTGGTGTCCCCTAAAACTTTATTTTTATCTTACATTGCCAATCTCAGTTGGCCATTATGGACCCGGGGCCCCCAAGCTAGAGATGAGGAGACCATTTTTGACGTCTCTTGCTCCCCACCTTAAATCTCTCATCCAAAGCTATCAATTATGCTTTCCAAATATCCCTCCATCCAAGCTGCTCCTTCAGATCATTATCCCTTCCCTAAAATATTGCAACAGTTTCTGTATTACACTTCCTCCCTCCAGTCCAATGTCCCTCCCCATCCACCCTTCACACTGGTGCCAAAGGAATTTTTCTAAGATGTACATCTGATGCATGATTTCTGAAACAAGTGTTTCCAGTGCTTTCCCATGTCTCCAAGATAAAGGGAGACTCCTCCAACATCATTTACAAGTCCTTCCATTCTGGCTTCAGCTCTCTCTGCCAACTTACATATACCTCAAGCATTGAATCTTCCTCAATGTCTTCCCATGAATTTACTAAGTTTGCAAAGCTATTTAACTCTCCCAATCCCTGCCTAGGCTGTTTCTTGTGGAATAGTGCCTTTCTTCAATGTCATCCATCTAGTGAATTAATCCCTCCCTGAAGACCATTATATATGCACTTAAATCTTCTCTGGCCTCCTGCAGAAAGAGGAAATAATAAAACTATATATTTTATGTCTTATACCTACTTGTATTCATTCCTGCATCAGGACCTTTATATTTAATGTTGCCTCTTCCTGGAATGCTCTCGCCACCCCCACCCCAACCACCACAAGTCCTTCACATGATGGCATTTTCTAATTATTTAGGAGGGAGGTCTATTGTCTACTCACTCTAATAGAGCAGCTCTACCACGACCCTGGCCATTATCAGTACCACCATTAAACCAGTGCTTTAAAGGGCCCCCCGGGTCCATAATGGCCAACTGAGATTCATGCCCCCCTAGGATCTGGCATGAGCCAGGGCAGCAGTGTCATATGGATGATGTAACCCTTAACCCAAACCAGGATCTTCATGGACCCCAGACCCATTTGAATACTTCAGAGCATCTTTCAACCCTCTAGTTCCCTTTCAGGGTCAACCAGATGTCCCACAGGACACCCAGACTTGTATCTAAGAAGTTATCCAATGGTTTCATACCCAGCTCTGGTTTCAGAAGAACCTGGCCAGCAGATCCCTCCAGCTGCCTGCATCCTGTGAGACTGGGTAGCCAGAATAGTGCTGCCACACTGATTTAGAGTGACTCAAAGTCTTCGTATAGACACAGGTCCCACTTATCCTGGGAATGACACTGTTACTTCATAGCACTTACACAATCAGAAAGTACACTGTTTCTTAGTTTATTCATTTATTTTCTAAGTGCTGCTCCTCCACTAGTAGAAGTATTAAGCTCTGTGCAAAGAGTGATCTTAGCCACCTTATTCACCAGGGGATGTTCAATGTTAAAACAGCTCCTGGCACAGAAGGCATTCAACCTCAGTTGAGCAGACTGCATGAGATGATGTATTTAAGTACAGACCTAACCCCTCCTGTAGAAAGCTCTCAAGACAAAGGACTCTGTCTTATTCATCTTGGTCCTCATACTGGCATCGTACCTTCCATATGAGAAGCCATGAAATATGTATTTTTCAATGTGTAACTAAATTAATAAGCAGATGAAGGAGTGCATGAATATATATTATCTAGCCCCAAAGTTCTTAGCCTTGCCTTCATGATTCTAATGTAAAGGGAAGATTAAAGACCTCTTGTTCTTAAAAGCTCTTGGGGAGCCTTTAAAAACTGCAATGCCCAGGCCCAGTGAAACCAGAATCTCTGGGATGGCTACCGAGTATGAGTCTGTTTAAACCTTTTCAGGCAATTCCAAAATAGACACAGTTAATCATAGGGTGACCAGCCATCCAGGTCTGTGCAAGAATGAGGGCTCCTCCAGGAAGTGGACATTTCAGTGCTAACACCGTGATTAACCTAAGCAACAGGGATGGTTGGTCACCCTGGCTGAAAACATCTGATCCAAACTGTCACCCAGAATCATTCCTGATGTACTTTCACTTTTTGAAAAGTCAAGACTCATTGGCTTCGTGCTTTCACTTGACACTGATATAATTATATTCAGGGAGCTCACATTGACTTTAATGTAAGGTCAATGACTTTGCTTCCTCTCATTGTGTTCTTTTTAGGACTATGCCACTACCATTGACTGTGTGGCATACAAATCTGTGGCATACAGATGGCAAAGGGAATGATTAAACCATTACAGCAAGTCAGCGATGACCAACAGAGCAGCTAAGGGAGCAAAGTATACAGTTACTTTCCGAATGCAATCCCAATAAGCCTTCACTTTTTTCCCTTAAAAATGATGACAGTACATTTTGACATGTTCCTATTTATCACTTATTTACACCAGTTACCCTGGTATTAGTTTGCAGTTTCTGATGTCACCACCTGAGGTGATAAATAATCTTTAATAGAAAAATCCTGTGTAAACTGGATTAATATCCATCATTCCAAGCACTAATTAATTTACTACAAGTATACTGAACCCATCAATGTGTGGGCATCAGAATCAAAATGCCCTTTGACCTGTGAAAAGAATGTGGCACACAGCTCTCTGGGGCCTTTGTTATGCAATGGATGGTCTCAGAGCCTCAGCATCAGCACCCCCACCAGGGAGCTTATTAGAAACGCAGAAACTCAAGCTCCACCCCAGATCTACTAAATTTGAATCTCTGGAAATGGGGCCCAAGAACCTGTGTTTTGAAAAGCTTTCCAGTCCTGCTCAGGTCATGATCTCACAGTGTGTGTGTTCAGAGCCTGAAGCCAGCTTGGGGTTCTGTGTTTCCCTCTCTCTGTCCCTCCCCCGCTCATGCTTTGTCTCTCAAAAATAAATAAGCAGTAAAATTCTTGAAAAAAAATACATAAAAAGCACTCAGCTTATTCTTTTGCATGCTTAAATTTGAGAAGTACTCCTCTAGAGAACATTTTGCCTGCCTAATTCTTAACTTCAATATCTCAGAGTCAAGAGGGAAAAGGCAAGGGGAGGCAGCAGAAGGGGTCATACATGTAGCACAGTGGTTCTGAAGCCCTGGAGCACGTTGAAAACACCTGGGGATCCTTAAAACTATCAGAGCCTGCCCCCCACCCCAAGCAATG
Organism: Suricata suricatta; assembly: GCF_006229205.1. NCBI lineage: Eukaryota > Metazoa > Chordata > Mammalia > Carnivora > Herpestidae > Suricata > Suricata suricatta. Next base: position 78,350,627 of record NC_043712.1, read on the forward strand.
TGATTTAATTGTTCTGGGGTGCACTCTGGACATATGGATGTTTTAAAAGCTTCCCAGATGATTCTAATGTGCAATAGACCTTGGGAACCCCTGATACAGCTTCATCACCAGCAACCCTATCTGCAACTCATCGCTTTGGGACTCCAGTGCTGATGAATCCAAAAAAATGAGCATAATTAGCATTTGCTGTCCCTCCTTCACTCACAAACATCAGAATCAGCAGAGAGGGAGTGAAGGAAAAACTCACTGGGGTTGAATCTTACCTCTTGCTTCTCTTGTTTACCTTCTGTTAGTAGCTACTGGGTTTTTAACAACTTGGATCTCAGTATCTTCATCGATCAGATGGAGAGAATAAGACCCATTTTCAGGAGTTGGAGGGACATTGTATATGATAAGACATGGACGTGTCTAATATTTTGCCTAGCACATATTAGATGTCCTAAAAACCTGAGCCATGTAAGAGTGCTGTCTCTGTACTGTGTCCTCGGCTGGTGGGACATCTAGCAGCATGAAGTCAGGCTAATATTTAAGGACGTCTCCTGTTTAGGGTACTAAGGGTGTTAATTGCAAAAAACCCTGTTTACATGTGCATTCACTATATGATTTCATTTTAGTCTCACATTCCAACCAGTAAACAGGATAATTCTTATTGTCCCCATTTCACAAGATGGCACAGAGAGGTCCAATGTCACACAGCTGCAGAATGGCAGACATAGGTCCCCTGGTGGTAGCCCAGTGTTCTCTCCACCTGCCATTTGTGGCTTCACACCCAGCTGCTTGGCAGGTTGCATTTACTGACAGGATGCATTGATCTAGACCAGCTCTATTCCAATAGAACATTCTGTGATCATGAAATTTTTCTGAATCAGCAGAATTTCACTCTGTGTAATGTGACTAGTGTGACTGAAGAATTAAAGGTTTTGTTTTATTTAATTTTAATTAAGTTAGATTTAAATAGCCACATGGGGACAGCACAGATCTAGCCACAGAGTCTGGAGAATAAGGGGAAATTGAAAACCTATCCCAGTGGTTTCTACCCACAAATCAAAGAAAATCTAAGCAATTTCTTTGTTTTTCTCTTAAAAGATCTTCTTAACTCTTTTTCAATAGAGTGGCAAAGCTGGCCCACTAAGAGATGAGGGCACTTTTAGTGTGCAGTTTATGATTTGAAAGATAGATACCTTGCACCAAAGATGGGCCACAGAAACAAAATGTGTCGCAGGCAATGCTTCCCAAACTTTAACATGTGCGCGAATCATCTGAGATCTTGTTAAAATATAGATTCTGATTTAGTAGCTCTAGGGTGGGGCCTGCAGGTCTGCATTTCTTTATGTACATACATACACACACACACACACACACACACACATATATATATATATAAAGTTTATTACTTTTGAGAGAGAGCCAGCCTGTGCGCTTGCAGGGGAGGGGCAGAGAGAGGAGAGAAAATCTCAGGCAGGTTCCGTGCTGCCAGTGGGGAACCCCATTGTGGGGTTCCAACCCACCAACTATGAGATCATGACCTGAGCTGAAACCAAGAGTCAGAAGCCCAACCCAATGAGCCACCCAGGCACCCCAAAGCTCTGCATTCTAAGTGCCGGGGGGGGGGGGGGGGGGCGCTGCTTCTGCTGCTGCTGCTGCCCGGCTCCAGGGGCCATACTGTGACCAGCAACGCTTGCGCAGAGGTCTTCAGTGAGCTGCTTTTGTCTCCTTCCTCCTGGAGGCATTTGGCAGTGTCTGGAAACACTTTGGATTGTGGTGACTTGGGCGGGGGCGGGGGGGGGGGAATGAATTCAGGGATGCGGCTAAATAGTCTACAATGTACAACACGCCCCCCCCCGCCCCCAGTAAAGAATTATCGTGCCCCAAGTGCCAACAGTGCCGAGTCTGGGAACCGAACCCCTAATGTACCACTGAATCTACTCTTCAGGAAGAGGGGGGCAGACCAGAGAGTAGACCTTCTCGGTATAATAACTGATCATTGTTTTCTCCTTCCCACTCTTTTCTCCTACTTGTCTGCACACAGGAGCCAATGCCTCGGCCCCAGACCAGCTGAGCTTAGCTCTAGCCTGGAACAGAGTGGACATCGCTCGCAGCCAGATCTTTATTTATGGGCAGCAGTGGCCGGTAGAGTATACGTCATCGCTCCCTGAAAAGCCCACTTTGGTTGGGCAAGCGTATTTGCTTAAGAAGTCTCTGAGCTCGGCTTGAGAAGCCGCCGCTTCTTCTCTAGGATGAAGATGCTCCCTTGCAGCCTTCCTCGGGCTCAGCCCCTTTCTCATATTTAGGAAAACACTGCCACCTGGTTGAAGACGCCATAAAGCACAACGGAAACATTCCAGACATTCCCATCTCTGAGCGGCCTTTGATGGCAATTTTCATATGCAAATGATGCTGCTGCCTTTATACGTCTAAAAAATATATAGGACAGAAATGGTATTAATGAAAATTAAGGAAGGAGTGGAATTAGCAGTTTGTTCTTGGTTGTCTTGGAGGCTGCCGCTCCTGAGTCGCGGCCACCCCATGCTGGTGTGTGGCTCAGTCGCACCTCGGGGTGCAGAATTAGCCGGCTTCCCCATGCAGGTACCATCTGGTCCTCGTGGTTGAGCACAGGCTCTCCCCGTTCCCGAGAACCACACAGAGGCAACCAAAGCTTTATATAACTGTTCTTGGGTTGTTTCCCTCAATTGACACTACCAGAAATAAAAACTTGAAAAATTGGCTATTGGATGGCTTATACATGTGTCCCCAAGAGGTAGCCAGCAGCCTGAAAGTTGATCTCTGTGCCTGGCATAACTGAAGGACAATGCCCTCATGGGCAGGTCTTATTTAACCCTTTCTCCCCCCCCCCCCAAGAGAGCGTCTGCCTACGGTTGAGCCCCTGCCTTTATTTAGTGCTGCTAATGGATTGCTAGTGTGGAACGATTGGTCAAGGAGTGGACACGGGAAATTTTCGTGAACGGAATTAAATAGAACTCTAGTAAACAGACCAAAGGACCTAAATAGTTGAGGGTCTCTGCACTGAACTGGGTGAGACAGAGGCAAGGTAGTCTAAAAATTAAAAGAAAGAAGAGCTTACTTTTTGATCACCTTGCTAGGGTCCCTTTTTGCAAGGTAGCCAGGGATCCAATTCAGAGCCTCAGGAAGAGGAAAATGAGGACAGCTAAGTAGTGTTGCAGAAGTTTTGTCAGAGAATTGGGAAAGGAAAATCCTTCCCTCCCCACTTCCCCCGCTTACATCTTCTCAGGATCCAGAAGAAAAAAGAGAGTCAAGGAAGAAATAGCTTTTGGGACTAGAAACTTTGAATTTTATTTGCAAAGACAGACCCCCAAACACAGGAGAGATTGTGACTGTCCCAAAAGTGGAGTTGGGAATAGTCTTGCCAACATGTTCTTGGATGTGCTGAAAGTTTACCAGATGTCAAAAGCATCCATTTCTAAACTGTTCAGGTGAACACCAAGCAACTGCATCCCTAGACCCTGGGGCAGACTAACTCAGTGACTTGATTTGCAGGTGGGGTCTTTGGAGCAAGCCATGTTGGATGCCTTAGTTCTGGACAGAGTGGATTTTGTGAAATTACTCATAGAGAATGGAGTAAGCATGCACCGTTTTCTCACCATCTCCAGACTAGAGGAATTGTACAATACGGTAGGACCAAGCTAAGGCACTTTTTATTTTCTCTGTGTATTTTTTTTTTGTTTTACCTTCTCCTGCCCCCCACATGCCTGTAAGTCTCTGCCCTGCCCTCCAAATGCATGGATCATTTTCCACAAATACTCCCTTAGACCTGTAGACGCCAACGCCAAGTCACCAAGTCACTCACTTGTTTTAACTGCTCAGTTGTCAGCAGAAAGCTAACATTCTCGGATTCTTACACAAAACCACAAGGCTCTGGAAATTAGAACACAGTTAATGCTGTAAGCCCAGAGGGCATTTAAGGCAATCAGCAAGAGAGAATTGATTTAACTCAACACATCAAAAAGAGACCGATTAACTACCCTGCACCATCTTGTTATCCTCAGAGCTATGTCTTTCATTCCCTTTCCACCAAAATGGAATAAAATGTAAAATGCCCCTTACTTGGAGCTGCCCAAAAATATTGTTTGTATTTTGTAATAATTTGCCAATTCATTTACTAGGGGTACTAAGGAGTAATCATAAAGAAACCCTACTATTTATGAAGTTTTTTAAGTATAGAAAACTATTCAGTGAGTTAAGTACATTGGCTCTGAGCTGACACTAAAATCCAATGGAGTTTAAAGAGTAGGTATTGGAACCTTCAAGAGGAGAACAGGGTATCTGGAGAGCACAATTAGGAAGGTTAAGAAAACTTTCTTCCCACAGGCTCAACAGTTTTTGCAACTTGTTCTTTGAATTTCATATTCTACACGGACAGGCTCCTTTGCCTCTCCAGTAGGCTTCTAATGTGGTATACGTAAACAACATCACTACCTTTCCCAAATACTCTTTCAATGCAGCTGTGATTAACATTTTGGGGAAGAAATTCCTATGATAAATCAGAAGCAGTATTAAATATATAAGAATTCTTAATCGAGGTCAGTAAATTTTTACGTAGAATTTTTTTTTTAAAAAAGAGTAGCTATTGTTTTCCTCCACATTACAGATAAGAAAACTGAGCCCAAGAAGGGAATTGGTTTATTCAAGGTCACAAAACTCCTAAATGAAAAACAAAGTCCTGAATCAGCACTTCTGTCCCTGAGGTTATTCTTCCCCTCATTTGTCACAATGCTCCTCTGTCCCACTGCCCACAGCACTAATAGATGGAACTCATTGACCCGTGCCCAGCCAGTGGTGTCTGTTAGATGGCGCCGCACTGGCTCTATCTCATTCCTGATCCTGGAACTAGAAAACAGGTTAGCAGAGTGGCTCCAGAGGGAGGGGGAGAAGGAGGGAGGGAAAGAGAAAAGGGAGAAGAAAGGAGGAGAGAAGGAGACAAAGGCATCCAATTTGGAAAGGAAGAAGTAAAATTGTCTTTGTTTGCTGATAACATGATCTTGTATATGAAATTCCTAAAGACTTCACACTCTCTCTCTCACTCCCTCTCTCTCTCTCTCTCTCTCTCTCTCTCTCTCACACACACACACACACACACACACACACACACACACACAACTGTTAGAACTAATAAATGAATCCAGTAGAGTTTCTTGACACAAAATCAATATACAAAAATCAGTGAAAACTGTATGGCCCACCAAGTCTAAAATATCGATAATTTGGCCATTTGCCAACCCATTTTAGACAATTTCTCATCCATTATGGGTAATAAACAAGTTGGAATCAGCAGTGTGCCAGAGTGTATTTCCAAAGCTTTCAATTGGCCCGTCTCCCCCTTAAACGATGTTCTGGCCCAGCTGTCAACAGAGTTGACAACTTCCTTTATAAAGATTGAACCTAGAACTCTGAATGCTCTTTCTTGAGGAACCACAATCCAAAACTCTGCCAGGGTCTGTGTTTGGAAGAGCCAGATACAACTGAGCAACTAGAACAAGGTTCATCGTGAAGAATTTTCCCCCTCCTCCAGCCAAAACCCTCCCTTCCAGAACCTTCTCACCTTGCCAACGAGAGCCCCTAACTAGCAAAACCATCTGATTCTTCTTTATTGTTTTCAGAGACATGGGCCCTCAAATACATTGTACCACTTGGTCAGGGATGTCAAAAAGGTAAGAACCCTCTCGGCCGCAGGTCGGAGGCCCTGTCTTGACTGCTTCCTGTATTAGAAAGCACCTGTGTTTTGCATGTGCTGCCAGAGCGCTCCTGTCCCTGCGAGACACTGTGTGTGTGCCGCCTTTTAACTATGACATCTCTGCTTCCAATGCAGCTGCGGTCTTACCTCCAGTCGCTGTGGTTTTTAGATGCTTTCGCTGGACACAATGTTCTGGATAGTGGAACGCTAGGCTTTGCCCCATGCTGTGTGGATTTATGCCATTGCCTATTTTATTCCACGTGCCCCTCACTGTTCGGGGAGCTGGTTTCCATGTTGTCTGACCAACCGTAGGAGGTGTCTGCACACACTAGCTCCTGATGCAATGCATCACCATCACTTCTAACACTGTACGGAGCTCAGGAAGCATAGCTCAAAAAGTCTCAGAGAATCAGAAACTAAAACGCCTCTGTGCATTCCGTTCTTCTAACACTTTATTTTTTTCCAGCATATTTTTTTTTCACGTTGATCATCTAACTTGATGGGGGTAAAAAAAAAGCCAGGAGGTCTGGATCAAGTGGATCAAGCAGAATTATTCCCATATTACAGAGATAGAGGCTGAAATGTAAAGAGGTGAGAACGGTAGTATGTAGTTAGGGAAGAGGTAGAATTTGAACTCAGGTCCTTCAATGAACAATAATAATATACCAAACCTTTAGTGATGATTAATCTACGCTTCCTGTACACTTCAGCTCACTTCATCTTCATGACAGTTCAGTGAAGTAAGTTGTTATTTTATTATTATATAGTATGATTCCCATTTGTAGAAGAGAAGAGCGAGGTGCAGGGGATCCTGTGTTTCATCTTAGCCACATGCTTGTTCTTTTGCCCCATATAAGCTCTCCCGGAGGTGACTTTAATTCTGAATCCTTGGCAGCCTTCCCAGTTGAAACTGGATTAGATGGGGCCACTTTTCCCACCCCCCAACACACATGTGTGCACACCCACCTGCTGGTTTGGAGCAATTCTTTACCAAACTCCAAAGGACATAGTCAGAGGAAGCTACGGAGCAAAGTAAAAAAATAAATGGAGTCACTGTCTAGAACCTCCCTTAGGAAAAGTAGCCATTTTTTAATTTTTCCCTTGAAAGGACAAGTAGAGGTCCTGGGGCTGCTTAGAATGTACCTAGTAAGCAGCTGGACCTTTGCTCCTAATGGGTTGAGGACAAAACAAAACAAAACAAAAAAAACACCCTTCTCTCAGCTCTTGGAAGCTCTCCTCTCATCTCCACATGACCTCACTGAAGGAAGCTTCATCTCCTGTGAGTGAGCAAAGCCTGTTCTTCTTTCAAAGCAAGAGAACGGTCGCTATGCCGTCTGTCCATCCAACCCAACCACCATCTTACCAAGATCACCCCTTTCCTTGCTCTGCCCCATTTCGAGCCGTAACCACACCTGCCCTCAACAGAACCATTTCCCTCAAGTCTTCCAATTTTGTATCATTTATCCTGCCCTACAACTGCCTGGAAACTGAAGAGGGGGAAGGGTCTCAAAAGATTAAACGTACACATTTAACACGTATCCTTTGCCAAGATATCTGGTGTTCGAATTCAATAGAATGTTCTGACGGTTTTTTAATAATAAAGTATTTTTAATAATAAATAAGATCTTATCCCCTTCTCACCTTAAGCTGGTCGGTGTCACTGCAGGAACTGTCTGAGGAGACAGACATGCTTTTGTCCCTCAATCCTAGCCATCGGCCAAGTCAAGCCTTCGAGTCACTGATTCACCTCCATCTCCTAGTTTCTCAGTATCTTGCCTGATTTCCAAAGAAAGCTTTGCAGTTAGATTACACTGAGTATAAATGACCAAAATGCCTCCCATCAGGTTCTCTTCCTTACAGGACTCTGCTTTGCAATACCAGTTTCTCCCTTTTGAAATCCCGTTAGCTGCCCATTACTTTTGCCCATGTCACTGCATTAGAAGGCACGTATATTTAAGGTTAAGTGTTTTTTTAAACTTCTCAGCTAAAGATGGACTCCCAAAGTCATGTAAACTAACAAGAGAGACCAGGATAACAAGGGTTTGGGAGGAAGGGGTATTAGAAGCGGTCTGATTTTTCTTTTATGTGTGATCCAAATATTGGAGCAAAAAGATATAAAGATTCATTTATGTACAGATTTCTTAAGTGGAAAAAAATGATTACAAATGACCCAGGATAGTTCTGAACCGACTCAAGAACGGTTCCTGCTTTTACCTGGGAAAAGAGACTTCCAAGAAGGTGGGAGAAATGGATAGCCTATGTTCTTTCTTCCCTCGGGAAGATAGCGGAACAGAAAACACACATTCTGTTTATTTCAGGGATAAAGGTGAGCCTCTGACTTGGAGAACAGGAAGGAATAACAGAGCCAAAGGAGCTGGAAACCTCCACCCTTTACGTGATATGAATGACGGGAGCTAAGAATGAGGGGGTTTGTGTTTTCTTAAGAAGTAAACGAGAGAGATTCATATCAGTGCACATCTTTCTAATACGTTTCCAGAGAACGAACAGCAATTTAGGCCAACGCAATACGCAATCTACAAAGCCTGGGTTTAAAATGCTAAGCAAATCTTGGGCGGTAAAAACAATCTTCAAAATTAAGGAGCTTGATAGTTAGCATGTGCTTTGAGCTTTAAGATTGTAAGACTTTATATTCCATGTTTATTGATATGATCTGGGACCAAAAAAAAAAAAAAAAAAAAAAAGAACCAGTAAGTGATAAGCCCTGATTAAAAAAAAAAAAAAAAAAGCCGTTCTGAACCTTAAACACAGGGTTTGATGCTATGTCTGTAAGATAAAACGCAAAGAGCTCTTGCGAACCCAGGGAGTACATTTAAGAACAATCAGCCGGTCCAACCTTTACCAGTATGGTCTCTCTGAGGCCAATTCTCCATTGAAATCAATAGAACTGAATTTAGAGAAATGCTCCCAAGCAAGTTTCAAAAATCTCAAAGTATTGATACCAAGGGAGCAATGAGGTAAAGAGTTGGTTATTCAGCATCAATCAGAATTTGGAATGATAAAGGCCAAGCCAACCCCCTGTCTTCCTGCATAAATCCATTGGATGCACCTACGCTACATTACACCAGAGTGGTCCGTGTCTGTCTGCTTTTCCGTGAAATCTAACTTGCCATTTTTCGAATCTAACTGTCTGCTCAGTTTGTGCCTCTGTATGTTTTCAAGTGCTGGTTTTTCTTTCTTAACTTACATGTGCTAATACTTCAGATTACCTGGACTGTCATTTCCCACCAAGGGAGGGGGATGTTTGCGTATTATATAGAAGTAGTTGTGAAATTGTGGTAGTGTAAAATTCATTCCCAGGGGAATCAAGACTCAGGGCTTTGCAGAATGAAGAGGTGGGGAGAAAGTATTTCAGACCCTCTTTGGGTAAAGAAAGGACAGCTTCATAATCCCGTCTGCCAAATTCATGCAGATTTGCGAAAGCATTTTTATTTTTTTTAAGGCTGCCTGCTCTAGGGGCACCTGGCTGGCTCCGTTGGCATAACATGTAACTCTTGATCTCAGGGCTGTGAGTGCAAGCCCTGTACTGGGCATAGAGACTACTTAAACAAATAAGACTTAAAAATTAAAGAAAACAAAAGCTGGCCCAGTCCATAACCATGCCAAATATTGCGGGAATGTCCTCTTTTTCCATGAACGTTTGCCAAAATAGTCTTTTCCCCACTCTTCCTTGGTAAACCTGACAGCCAGCAATCATTTTACACCTTACACACACTGGAAGGAAACAAGCCCGTTTTCAAGGCTTGGTATAAGTTTCCACGGAAAGGTGTTTCCCAAACAGCTGAAATCTGATGGTGAACGTCAGCTTGTGAAAAATACACTTTTTCAGAAGAGCAGATCTAATACGTGCGCTTAAACTATTATTTTAACTAAAAGTCATCTTTAGGGTGGCATGGATGAAAACTTAGCCTTACAGTAGTGGCTCAGGGCATAAGAAATAGAGACAGCATTTTCAGGTTGTCAGGTGGCGCCCCCCCCCATGGAGCCAAGCTTCTCTGATTTACTCAGGGGATTGAATTATTTGAGTCCCATAGCTTGCCGCATGTTGGTGAGACATGAAACAGAACCTAAGTGTTCAGGCATTACCAATTACCAAGTAAATACCCAAAAGGGGAGGGGAGAATAACAGAAACAAGAGACAGAAGGGGCATTATTTCAATGTCATTCTTGAATTCCTAATCTGAAAGCATCCAAGCGAAGGAAGTCTCCTCCAGAAGGTTTTTGGACATTACCTGTGGTTTATGAGGCACCGTTCACTTTATCTGCTTTCTCCAGAGGAGGCGGATGTGATGAGCACATCACCATGTCTGTCCAGCGCTTTACCGTCTGTCCCTGATGGAGCTCCCGACTCCACTAACCAAATTTCAGGAGCGATCAGCAGAAACCCCATCAACACTGCAGGCTCTGGAAAAGAATCTTTGTGCAATAATCAATCAGCATAGAGAAAAGAGCAGGCTGCCAGGTGGCGGTCAGACCATTGGACCTTGAGAAACAGCCAGGACCTTAGAAGTAATTCTGTCCAAAGTGCATGTTTTCAGAGTGTAAACTGAGGAACAGAGGAAAGAAGTGATCTCCCCAGGGTCACAGAGAGTCAGAGCTAGGGCCACCATGCTAGCCCAGTGCTATTTCCACTGCAGGGTCACACTGCTGGGTGTTCTCTGCATCTGTGACACCTGAGGTCACAGGTGGCCATGGCCATCGGCACAGCGCCTCAGATATGCCCCAATATTTCCAGCCCCTTCAAAATCCACCCAGCACACCTTTATCTCAAGAGGCCAAAATTGTACCCAATTCTACAAATTATATGAAATCGATTGCTTCCTCCCCAAAAGGTTTCCATTCTTCCTAGTAAAAATTGTGAAACTAATTTCCCTTAATTTCTCTGCTTTTTAGGCATAGGTGCTGGTGGGGGAGGGGGCTATGGGGACAGATGCCATCAGTCTTGGAGGCTTTCAGACACATGGTAAAGTAAGCCCTCCCTCCTCCAGATATCACTTTAACAAGGGCATCTGACTTTCCTTAGTTCCAAATCCTCCAATCCTCTTCTCATTTACATCGCCTAATTACACATACAAAACCAACAGGCCGGTAAATACTGGTGGACTCCTCATTGACTTCGATTAGGTGAACATCGCCCCCTTGTGGTCAAACAGAATGCAGGCCAATTCCTTTAAGACTCAAAGCTGAGCAGAACCCAGAACCTCACTGACTCCTTTCTCCTGCTTCAGATCAGATCACATACAAATCACTTGAAAATAATCAACCTTTTTATGAGAAGTGCCTACAAAAAAAGACGCCAGCACCTTCTCTGGTCGTTTATAAACCTAACAGCCCTTTGCGAATAAAATAATTTGCAAAAAAAAAAAAAAAGTTTCACTTGCCCATTTCAGATTTTTATTGAATTTTACCACGATCACTTTCCTGATAAACCCCACTCTTTTGGACAACTCAAAAGAATAATTAGTGCTGCTCACTTCAGGCAATATTGGTGTCTCGTTCTTAGAATTCAAACTGATGTTCACACATAGATTTCTCAAAAGAAAATATATATAGGTGTTAGGCTTGCTGTTACTCATGACTCAAATTTAGAGAATTCTTACAGGATTAAAAATAAGGCACCAATTCATAGAACTTGCTATGATTGTTTTTCAGTAGCATCCCACAAAATAGTTTAGAGATTTTCCTGAACCCTGGGACTCAAGCATTCTATAGAGACCATAGAGGCCATAGAGTTCAACCCCTTTTACAGGGAAGCCTTGAGGGGAAACCAGATGATTCACAAAGGACAGACAAAAAGAAGCTCAGGGTAGTTGATTCACAGCCAGGGCGCTCCGCCCTGCCTGCCTCCCAATGCCCAGGAAAATAACAAGGGTCCTCTGTGGGTCTTCCTTATGGGCACAGAGGAGAGGAGGCAGACCCAGGAGTGTCCCGGCTTTGGGGTTCTTTGACTATTGAAATAACAGCCCTGTCTGTTAGGGACAGCTGACGATCCAGAAACCCAGAGCCTTGTTAACGGGTCCCAGAGAAGTGTTTGCATAACTAATATTTATAAACTAAGTTTTTTTGTTAATGGAAAGGGCAGTCCATGAAAAGTTACTGTCTTAGACTTTCTCAAAGTTCCTTTTGTCTGTTTCTGCCAGACTTTGCACAGAGAAGTCAGACACTTGGTCTTGTCTTGTAGCAGGATTCTCACACACAGTCATGACACTGAGGCTTTTTTAATTTCCAGGAAGCAATTTTATTCTTGCCAGCGCTGCTCAGTGGGCTCGTACCCGAAGAACTGAGCACCGAACGTCACGTGGCATAGTTTTTTATACATTTTCTATTTCTTTGTCTCCCATATATGGTAACACACATAAACATGCAGTCTGATTAAGCAGTCTCAGTTTACAAGGTCAGGAGGGATGTTGTCACGTAGGTGCATAGCCAGGTGAAGTTTTCTTTCCCTTTTTTTTTCCCTCTCTCCTTAGGGAGGGGACCCTACTGCAGTCTGACTGCCCAAGGAGAGTTTGACTTGCCAATTCAGGCAGATTCATGACAGAGTCCTCAGAGGAGATTCCAAAGTCCTGAGAATGGTGGGGACGAGAATAAGACCATCTTTATGAAGATGATGAGCCAAGGTCAAGGATGGGAGGGGTTCTGTAGCTCAAAGTGTGACAGCTTTGCTCAGCTGCCTCATATTGGGTCCCCAAGCCTCCTTGGGGCCCCAAGCCAAGGAGAGGCGGAGATTGCTGGGTGGGGCCAGGAACAGGTTGGGGCACAAGCAAGTCTAAAAAGAAGCAGCAGAATCCGCTGTGCTTAGACTGGTGGGTATATTCTCTCCCTTCATTCCTTCTCGTCCCTACTCCACTGCGAATACCAATGGAGTGATAGACAGATTCCACGTCAGCTGCCTCGGTGATGTGGGGCTGTCCCAAACAGGACACACTCAGACTGTGGCTAGTTAGTTCCCATCCTGACAAGAACACAATACTGAAAACCTGAAACTGACACTTGATCCCAACTACATCATTAATTTCACTGTTTGACTCATTCACATTCTTACCGCCGAACATTCTGAATGCCTACCACACACCAGTCACTTATAAGGCACTGGGGAGACAACAATCAATCAAACAACTAAGGCTTTGGGTTTGACTGGGGGGATATGGCGGGCCACCTCTAACCGTGAACCCCTTCAGATGCATGCTGCTGACCATAGCAAAGCTGAGTGAGCATAACTGAAAACCTACCCTCAGTTTAGCAAAACCATTGAAGCTGACTTCCCAATGACGATGATTATACACGGCGAATTTTCCGACTGCCACGTGAGCCCAACTAAACCTTTGTCACTAGACCAGCGGTTCCACAAACTTTGGTGTATACCAGAATCACCTGGAGAGCAAATAAATCACGTAGAGGCCCATACACTGAAGCAGGACAGCAGCCAAGCCTTTGCACTGTCACCAAGTTTCCCAAGTGATTCTGATACCACCAAAACTGGAGAGCCACCACCGTGGCTATGAGCCACTTCTGTGACTTGGCAGAAATCTCACACAGCATCTGGAGTGGGTCCTCCATTAAGGACAAAAGTAGACAAAGCTTTCATGCCTCTCCGAAATACATCTAAGGAAACTGCACCGGCTCCCTCCACAGTGTGGTACTCCTGCCATTCATGACATCAAGGAAATAAACCAGATGGTGGATTAATCAGTCACACCCTTTAGAACTCTCTGGGCTCTCAGAACTTCCCACAAATGGAATTAATTCTTCCTTGACCTAGCAGATCAAGTATTTTTCCGTAGACCCTATAGAGCACCCTTTTGGTGTAGAAGCCCGTATTGAGTAGATGATGGTCAAAGTTCTTGTGTTTTTGCACCTACATATGCAAGCAGCTAAAACTTACCCCATAAGAAGCACTCTTTGAAAGAAAATATCCAAAAACTCCTTAATTCTGGGAAAATAAACCTTCCCTTAAGAGAATCTCTTCTAACGCCACCAGCGTTTCTCTGAATAACCACAAGGGGGTGCTCCTAAAGGACTTCCTCCTGACATCCATCCGTTCTCCTCTGATGAAGAAGGTGCCAAATTGTTATCATGGCTAATAGAGGTCTTACCAAGGGAGATCTAAACGCTAAGCATAACCCACCTGATGCAGGCCCTGGTGATAACAATCCTCTTCTGGAAGGAGTCTTCATTTAGTGAGTGTAACTCATCAGCATGAGAGTGGGTCAGAGGCAGGGCAGCGCAGGGGTGGGGGTGGGGGGACATGTAGGCAACGAAGTTGATAGCGTCTAGGACTCACAGTGTTTGCCATGTGAAGCCTGTGTTTCTCTCTGCTACACTGGTGTTTTTTTCTCCTCAGCTGAAGACTTGAATAAATATTTTGATTTTCTGTTATTGCCGACGATTACTGCATCTTCTTATTTAACTTATGTCTTCTTTCCAAGCGAGAATATCCAGGTTTCGGTTGGATCTATTTTAAGGTGAATTAATTAACCAGCATAATAATACATTCATATGTTTCTTTTTGAATTATTTTTTTTTACTCTAAAATAGTTACAGAACACATGGCATTGAATCCCTAGTAAACCACGCTGTCTTTTGGATGTGTTCGTGTGTGTGTTTTCCTTCTTCCCTGATAGGGGAACCTGCCCCCAGACTACAGAATCAGCCTGATTGACATCGGACTGGTGATTGAGTACCTGATGGGCGGGGCTTATCGCTGCAATTACACGCGCAAGCGCTTCAGGACGCTCTACCACAATCTCTTTGGCCCCAAGAGGGTGAGTTTTGCAGCAAGTTCCCTTTCTGGACTCCTGGGAGACTAGGACGCACACATTTGGACGCCGAGCAGGGTCTTAGATAGAAGGCAACTGGCCCACCGCCCCCCTCTTCTTTCCTCTGTCATCAAATCCTTCAAACAAAAAAGCAGTTTATCAGTTGATACACTCCTTCCTCTTCTCCACTTGGTCCGATTAAAATAAGAAACTGGCAACTGGGAGAGTGAGCCTTAATGATCAGGGAGTAATAATGAAAGTCAAATTAATCTTCTCTACCTCAGTGGTTTTCAAGGTTTTTGATCTGGGGATCTATGTATACCTTTAAAAAGTGTTGAGGACCCCAAAAAGCTGTTACATATGGGAGTCCTAGCTATGGGTATTATCCTGTTAGAAAGTAAACACTTAAAAATATTTATTCATTGATAGTGAATATTAATTCATTTTAACTGTAAGAAGCCCATTACATGTTAACATAAATAAGGTGTTTATAAAAAATAGCTATTTTCATGATAAGAGTAGCATTGTACATTTTTTGCATATTTCTGTATCTGGCTTAATAGAAGACAGCTAGGTTCTCACACCTACCTTTACATTCAATCTGTTGCCAGACGTTTTGGTTCAAATATACAAAGAAAATCTGACTTCATACAAGTATGTGACAAATATGACAAATATATGCATATATGGGGGGTGAAAAGGAGCATTTTAATAATCTTTACAGATAATTATAGATATTCTTTTTTGAGGTATACATCAAAGCTCAACAAGTGGCAGTTTCTTTTTTTTTTTAATGTATATTTACTTTTTTTTCCCCCTAATGTTTATTTACCTTAGAGAGGGAGAGAGAGACAGAGCTCAAAGCAGGGGAGAGGCAGAGAGAGAGGGAGACACGGAATCTGAAGCAGGCTCCAGGCTCTGATCTTTCAGCACAGAGCCTGACTCTGGGCTCAAACTCACGAACCTTGAGATCATAACCTGACCTGAGGTCGGATGTTTAACCATCTGAGCCATCCATGCACCCCACAAGTGGCTGTTTCTTAAAGATTAGTTGCAACACAAAATCTGAAATAGCTTCAATGAACTTCTCATACTCTGTTACTTTAAAATCCATTGGTTGATATTAAGCTTTGTATGGATCTTGTAACATCAAGGATTGGTCATTGTAAAAAAATGGTTTGCTGAGTCATGCAGATCTTCTCACTGTTGAAGCATTTCATCCAACAGTTTCAAAAACTCACATTCATTAATATCACCTCCAGTCTCGTCAGGAATGTCTTTAACTTCTGAAAAGCTGTCAAGGTCATGGGGGAAAGGATATACAACTGTTCAAAATTTCTCATTTTTTTTTCTAATTTCTACTTGGAAAATTTTTAATTTTGCCATTGGCAACAAATACCGTCAGTGACTTTCCTTGAAACGACAGCCCCACTTCGGCCATTTCCAAAAATATCCGCCACATGTCCAAGACTAAATAAACATAGTTAGTCTGCCAGCCATTCCTTCAAGCAGATAGTCCATGAAACAAGGTGGCCACAAGCCAAGTGACTGCATGTCTGTCCTCAGGACAACCCAGCGTAGCTTTGTATGTGACGGGAGTGCTTCACCGGTACTTGCCATTTCAACCCTCAAACACCGAAAAGACATTTCTTTAGCTTCGAGGGTAGAGATTTAATAAAGTTAATAGTTTTTTTAGGCCTCCTCAAAGGCTTCTTAAGTAAAAACTGGATTTTTGTTTTTAAACTTCAAGTGCATAACAGTGGACTCTAATGACCACTCGTAAAGTTTGGCGCCGCTGCCTTCATTCCTGCCAAAGCGACGGGCAGTTTTATTCTCCGTTCTTTTGCGTCGTTGCAAGTGTTAGCACAATGTCAAAGACAAATACCGTCTTAGCAAAACACCTTTGACTTCACAGAGACCCAGAAAGCATCTCATGGTTCTTGGACCACATTTGGAGTGCTGTTACTCTAGCTAGTGGTTGGCGTGATTCTTATGTTTAATAAAGCTTATCTTCTGATTTTGCAAGTATTTTCTGTGCTACAAGCCCACTTTGAAAACACCAAGAATTAGAACTAGAAAAAAAAAAAAGAATCACACAAATTTCAAACTGGTGGTCACTTTAGAAGCCAAACAGACAGAAGGGGAGAGAGGCAGGGTTCAAGCTGTTCCTGCTTGAGTGGACAAATAAAATTTGGAGGCATGACAAAAGCTATACCCTTACTATTTACTCAAACAACTTTCAGGAGAGCACTCAACCATTCTGTAACACTTAAAACACAGAATGGGAATTCCTGACCCCGAGATGTAATTTTGTGCCTCCACTTGTTAGGTATAAATCAAGTTCTGTAATCCGCTGAGTTGCCTTCTCTCTCCATCTTGGCCTGTGGCTAATTTGCACATTCCCAGCATGACCAATGATGCTACTGTATGTGCTGAGAACTTTCCATGCCACGGAGCACCTTTTGCTACCATCAGCACATGCCCTTGCGGCCCATGCACCCTCGCTCTACTGGAGAGCTGCACAGATGGGTGACATGAAGTGTCTGAACATATATTCTGAGCAGTATTCCAAGTCTCCAGGTTATAGAGGTCTTTCAGCAGTTTGAGAAACATCTCGTGGGTTGCCTGAACATTTCAGGACTCACCCAAGTGCCTGAGATCATGGAGATGTCAGCTACCTAGGATGGTTCTAGGAAGATGGAAGAAATTTTGGTCCATGGAAGACATTATAAATCTGCAGGCTCTACCCTTGGGCAATACCACTGTGCCTCTCTAGATTTCTGATTTTCTGTGATTCACAAAATCACTAAATCCTCCATTCTCCTAGAATTTCCATAAATAGGTTCCTCTTGTAGTGTTTTATTTAGTGAAATGGATAAATGCTATGTGGTACCATAGAGTTGTTCTATTACCTGGTTAAGATATAATAGGATTCTTTTATTACCTCTATAAAGAAAGATCTAACTTTATGTATAACATTTTTTTAAACAGCCCAAAGCCTTGAAACTACTGGGAATGGAGGTAAGTATTTGCCCAAATTATTAATGTCAATTATTTATATATATATGTATATATATTCAATATTCATTAATATATTCATAAATATTCATTCATATATTCTTTATATATTCATTCATATGTATCCATTCATATACTATATATACATATATATAAATAATTGACATATATATACTCATTCAATTGGTAAGGCTCAGTACATGATTCTAAAATAACAAGTGACCTTTTTCCCAGTGTTGAAAGGGCAAGTCACAGTAGCTTTCAAAATTCCACCCTGAGGTTCCATTAGCAAGAAAATAAATCGTTTTTGAAATACTAACTCGAAAACCAAGGAAGCATATAAACTCCAGTAAGTGAAATCTATTCATGGGTGTTTACAAATGGCAACCGATCCAAAGGCGGAAATACTTCACAAACGCACCAAGAGGTAGGTAGAAACTCAAGACAGATTATCTTTCTCAGGTTTTGTTCCTGTGCGTATTGTCCCTTATGCACCTGCAAGTATAGGATGTCCTTGTCCTTTCAGAGAAAAGGGTAGTGCTCTCCATCATGAGGCACAAATAACCTTACATGTAGAAAAAAAAAGTGGACAAAAGTAAAGGAAGGAAGGAAGGGAAATTGCAAAAAGCCATTGAAAAATA
Organism: Suricata suricatta; assembly: GCF_006229205.1. Taxonomy (NCBI): domain Eukaryota; kingdom Metazoa; phylum Chordata; class Mammalia; order Carnivora; family Herpestidae; genus Suricata; species Suricata suricatta. The sequence continues at coordinate 78,368,773 of NC_043712.1, forward strand.
CTTCTTAAAAATTGAAGCATAACACTGACGTGTTTCCATAGGGCTGATCTTATACACGTATGATAACTTCCTTTAAAGTTAGGCATGAGTGCTTCTGGGAAAGGTGATGGGCCAGGCTAGCTCCTTCTGTATCAATCCCAGAGCAGGGTCCATAGTAGATACACAGCAAATAACTATTGATATATTTAGTTGACTCATTTCTCACTCCACCTCTGTTTCTTTCCCCAAAATGACAGGATGATGTTCCCTTGAGGCGAGGAAGAAAGACAACCAAGAAGCGAGAAGAGGAGGTGGACATTGACCTGGATGACCCTGAGATCAACCACTTCCCTTTCCCTTTCCATGAGCTGATGGTGTGGGCTGTCCTGATGAAGAGGCAGAAGATGGCCCTGTTCTTCTGGCAGCATGGCGAGGAGGCCATGGCCAAGGCCCTGGTCGCCTGTAAGCTCTGCAAAGCCATGGCTCACGAGGCGTCTGAGAATGACATGGTTGACGACATCTCCCAGGAGCTGAACCACAACTCCAGGTGGGCCAGCCCAGCAAATGGGGTGATCAAGAGGTGGAAAGAAGAGGAGGCAGGCCCCAAATACTGGAGGGTCTGAGCTACCCAAGCCATTCTGTGGTGGTCGGGTCCCCTCACTGGCACACACAGAAAGTGGACACCAATAGCTAACATCTATGGCTCACAGTGCTAGATACAGTCCTCACAGATATGCAGATTTTGTTTCAGCCTCTCAAGTGCCTCAAGAGGTACGTCCTCTTATTATGCATATTTTATATTTAAATTTTTTTTCAATGTTTCTTTATTTATTTTGAGAGAGAAAGAGAGAGAACACGAGCAGGGGCGGGGCAGAGAGAGAGGGAGACACAGAATCTGAAGCAGGCTCTAGGCTTTGGGTTGTCAGACAGAACCCGATGTGGGGCTCAAACTCATGAACTGCGAGACCATGATGTGAGTTGAAGGTGGACACTTAACCAGCTAAGCCACCCAGGGGCTCCTATTATGCATATTTTAAAACTGAAGAAAGTGAGACTCGGAGAATTTAGTTAACATGTCCAAGATCACAAGCTTGTGGTTGATAAGGCTCAGCTCTGAACTGAGGTCTCTCATATTTAAGAATTACCACACACCAATCGTTGATTTTTTTTTTTTGGTCTCCCTCCCCTCCCCATAGCCTTGAATTGGGGGACCTTGAGTACCAGGAACATGTCCTGTTTGGCTTACACCCCCAGTTCTAAACACAGTAGCTAGCACATAGTAGATGCTTCATGATGTTGGCTAGATGAACAAATGAACAGACTAGATGCTATAAGCAACACCGAGGCCACACAGTGGCCACCTTTTGCGGCTTGGCTGGTGGGTCCCTGTTTGAATCATCCGAGGCTCCAAGATGGCCAAAGGACAAGACCCCATGTTCTGTCTTTCAGGGACTTCGGCCAGCTGGCGGTGGAGCTCCTAGACCAGTCCTACAAGCAGGACGAACAGCTGGCCATGAAACTGCTGACGTATGAGCTGAAGAACTGGAGCAACGCCACGTGCCTGCAGCTTGCGGTGGCCGCCAAGCACCGCGACTTCATCGCGCACACGTGCAGCCAGATGTTGCTCACCGACATGTGGATGGGCAGGCTCCGGATGCGCAAGAACTCAGGCCTCAAGGTCAGTGCGCCCAGAAGGCCCTGTTGGCCGGGAGGCCCGGAGGGTCGGTTTGGAGCTTTCTGAGCCTGTAGAACTAGGCATGTTCTTATCTCAGGAGGGTGGTTTTAAGACCCAACTGTGACCCAAAATCTTCTATATAGTCGTTTTGGGGGGGGTTTTCCTGTAGAGATATGGCCTACCCCAAACTCTGCTAAGTCAGAGTCTCTAGAGATGGCATGCCTACACATAAGTATTTTTGCAAAAGATCCAAAGGTGATGATCACACACAGGGACGCTAGGAGGTATCATTTTCTCTGACCCAAGCCATGCTGCCCCAGGAACATGCACCAGGCCACCTTGCAGGGCTGTGCAAACCTCAGTGCCTTGGCCCTCCTTTTTACCTTGTCACAGAGACCGAGACTCCCACCAGCAATGCTTGAGAAATGTTTTAGCCCGAAATAAAATGGAGATGGATTTATGTGTAAAAGTGTTGCTAGATCATCTTAGGCTGTTCTTTTTTTTTTTTTAATGTTTTTATTTATTTCTGAAAGAGAATGACAGCGTAAGCAGGGGAGGGTCAGAGAGAGAGGGAGACACAGAATCTGAAGACAGGTTCCAGGCTCTGGGCCTGCTGTCAGCACAGAGCCTGACGTGGGGCTTGAACCCACGAACCTTGAGATCATGACCTGAGCCAAAGCCGGACGCTTAACCAACTGAGGCACCCAGGCGCCTCTTTCTTGGTCTGTTCTTATGTAATGAAAAACAAGTTGCAGATCAGTTATGTGGAGCCCAAGTCCGTTTTGGGGTTTTTTTAAGCCTGTATATGCACCATTATATCTGTATAAATTAATATTTTTAAGAAACCAGGAAGGATACACAGCTGCTCGTCTATAGTGGTTACCTCGGGGGCACACGACATGGAAGGATGTGTGGCTTTGCTTCTTTATATTTTCTTCAGTGTTTTACAAGGAAGACATTTAACTGAAAGAGGCAAAAGAAAGAAAATGGGAAGGAAAAGACTGAAAGGAGTTTTCAAATGCTTTCTCTGTTTAGAGTTTGTGGTTGTTACAACTGAAGCCAGGCTCATATTTACCCAGGAAATCCCTGGTCTAGGCAACTCTGAGGTCAGCCCAAAGCCAAAAGGCCACCAGACCAGAGCAATCCACTGAGGTGACCCTGATGGAACCGGCTCCCCTCCCCCAGGCCATCCTCCTCGCAGCTCTTGGCCCCCAGAGTCTCAGAAGGGCTCCATGAAGTGGGTCATTGGCGCCCTATAGCCGCACTGCCAGTGACGGCCAAGCCTGGCTCTCAGCTCCGAGGACAGGGTGTCATGTCCTTTGGAGGCTGCCCACACGCCACCTGAGCCCTCGCAGGCCTGCCAGGTGCCCTGAGTTCAGGGTCACCACCCTCCCTTTTCCCTTAGCGGCTCCAGAGTCCCTGTGGGCACTCAAGCACAGGCTGTCCCTGCCTCATTACTTGCGGATCATTTACACTTACTGTTCAGGATCTCTCTGAGCCCCTCACCTTGGTGCAGTTTCTTCAAGGAGGTTCATAGTCAGAAGCCTTGCACAGAAGAACCACTTTAGTGATTGAGGGAAGAGGCAGGAGAAGATCTGGGGAAGACAATCATGTGTGAGATTATCATTCAAAGGGAGAATGAGGGGCAGCTGGGTGGCTCAGCTGATTAAGCATACAACTTTGGCATGATCGCCCAGTTCGTGAGTTCGGGCCCCACATCAGGCTCTGTGCTGACAGCTCAGAGCCTGGAGCCTGCTTCAGATTCTGTCTCCCTCTCTCTGACCCACCCCCACTCACACTGTCTCTCTCTCTCTCTCTCTCTCTCTCTCTCTCTTTCTCTCTCTCTTAAAAATAAATAAACATTTTAAAAAATGAAAAACAAATGGAGAATGAGGTTGCACTCTCCTGAGAGGGGTCCATGTATTTGTTACCACCACACAGACTCTGAAGCATATTGTTTATACGTGAGAGAATCACAGTGCTGGCCTTCCTGGAGCATTTGTGCAGGCGATTCTCATGGTGAATACAAAGCCCACGAGTGTGTGTGTGTGTGTGTGTGTGTGTGTGTGTGTGTGTGTGTGTTTCTGTTGTGTATTAGCAAGTACCAGGGGAATACTCCAAAATGAAAACATGCTCTCCCACACGGACTTTCTCAAGGTCAACTTAGGACAGCATTTTTTACAAAGATACCCAGATGACACATAATCAACTCCACTTGACATGTTAGCAAACAAATGCCAGTGGACATATGTTTGAATTGATTTCACAAAGCCAAGCGCTAATGGCTAAATGAGAGTCTGAATTCTTTCCCACATTTGCCTTGGGCAGGGCCCCTCACTCTCCTCAGCTGCCCCCATGCGAAGTGGGTGTTAATTGGGTGTATTTGGGCAAAATGCTCCTTTTCTCCAAAAACTACTATGTGCTGTTAGGCACAACTGTGCATAACAGTTCTCGGATAGGCTAGAGTGACCCTCTGAGTGTTAATAGGTGCAGGTCCTCACTCGGTGCATGCGCGCGCACACACGCACACACACACACACACACCCCCCACCCTAGGCCCTCTAAGAGAAAAGAAAACCACCCTAATCTTAATCCTTTAAATGTGATGATTATTATTATCATTATTATTACTTTAGGTAATTCTGGGAATTCTACTTCCTCCTTCAATTCTCAGCTTGGAGTTCAAGAACAAAGACGACATGCCGTACATGTCTCAGGCCCAGGAAATCCACCTCCAAGAGAAGGAGGCAGAAGAGCCAGAGAAGCCCACAAAGGAAAAAGACGAAGAGGACATGGAGCTGACAGTAAGGAAAACTGTCCCGTCATTGTGTGTAGGCAGCAACCCCACCCACCTCTCCTGTTGATTCAGCCTAAGAAGCAGTGACTCCCAGGGTCACCTTCCGACCAAGTGCTTTCATGTAAGCACTGAGGCCAGGGTGTTATAAAATGTCTTCTCTATGCACAGATAGTGTAACTATAGGGTCTGCTTCTGTGCAAAATCCTTCAGCCAGGGTCACAGGACAGCCCAGTGACATCCAAAAGCCAGGCACCCTCAGTCGTCCAAACAAGCCATGCTGGCTTTATAAAGGAGCAGGTGGCAGGGCAATCTTAGCATATGAAGAAGGCAAAGGAATGTACAATGTGGGAACAGCCAGCCCCATTGGGTTGTAGCCCTTCTGCTGATCAGATGTGACACCTTTATCTGTCTTCAGGGTCAGGCTCACAAATGCAGGACTAATTGAATTTTGAGGTTTGTATGGAAGGCTTTTATTAGCTCTTCTGGTATAATTATAGAACATGGCTGCTTTGTTCTGCAGAGGAAGGGGCAGCTGGGCCTGGGACAGCTTCCCGCAACCCCGCCTGAGCAGTGTGACCACTACTGGATGGTGTCCAAAGTCTAAAAATGTCACATGCTGTTAAAGAGACAAACAGGGCTTTGGAGCTTTGGAGGCATCGAGCGACGGCTCCATAGGACATCCCTGATATTATTCGCCCCTCCTCCCCACCACCCTAAGCAATGGCTGCAATGACCCCAAAAACCTGTAAGGGACAGAAAACCAAAATTGGTTTTGCTCAGGTGACAAAAGGCCCTTTGCATTATTACCTAGCGGGACCTCCCTGTGAATTGTTTTTCCTGCGGATCAACAGTATTTCTCTCCGAAAGGAATCAGTCCCAGTGCCAAGTGCAGCAGGGTATGTGCATCTGACGACTCTTCTGATTGATTAATTATTCACAGTTTTTGACTCACAGAGGTAAAAGCCAGTGTTTGTTTTCCATTTCAGGATTCTTATGGAAACTAGCACAGGCGTCTCCTTGCCTCCGTGACAGGATCAGATGACTGTCTTCCCTAAAGACCTTACCATGATTTTGGCCTCTGAATCCTTCAGGGATAGAGAAGGATATTTTAATCATTAGCAGAAACATTAGTAGTAATAAGACCAAATCTTTATTAGAGTCGGAATCCTGCCCCAACACCTACTCGCTGTGGGACCTTGGACACGGTTTCTTAACCTCTAACATGGGAATACGAATAACTGTTCACAGGCAGTTTTGCAGTTTAAAAAGTGTACATGTCAGTTCTGTAGACTGGGGCCTCGCACACTGTAAACCTTGATAAATGTTTGCAAACATTGTTATAACAGCGCTAAGTATTTTATGTGCACTTACTCATGGAATCCTCACAAAAATCCCATGAGATGGGTACTATTATTATCCCATTTTACAGGTAAGGAAGCTGAGACTCAGAGAAGTTAAGTTGCCCAACGTTACCCAGCTAATTGGTTGCAAGGTCAGGATTAGAACACAGGCATAGAGATCCCGTTGGCCATGCTTTTAGCCGATAGCCTGAGGGATGCAGAGAATTTCGTCTTAGTTCAAATGTAGGCATGCACTTGGTTTGGTCTACCTCATAGCAGAAAGATTTCAAAACTAATGCAGGGGATTCCTACATCCAGTATGACTTGGCCTTGAAGCCTCAAGGAAGGGCCCTGTGAAGGCAGCCAGAAGCCGAATCACCATTCTCTCTGGGTGGGTCTCAAGGAGGAAAAAAAAGAAAGCAACTCCCTGCTCCTGCTCCTTTTAGAGCTTTGAGAACCTGATCCTTCAAGAAACCACACTAAAGGATGCATCTCTTGACAAAGAGCAAAGTCTGCTTCCCAGAAAATAGACCCTGCTCTTGTTTACTGAGACCCCAAGTTAAAGACATCACACCAGCAGTACTGTCTGGACTTCTTCCCCATGGGCAGAAACAGCTAGAAGGAAAGGAAGAAGGGACTTGTGCACTGGTAAAGTTAGGGCTGGCCAGCAGATATGTTTAAGGTGGAGCCTCTTTTGATCCTAATGACAAATTCTGTCCCTGCTGTGGTACTGGTGTTCACTCAGCCTGGAGAGGGTTCAGCTTGCTGACTCCTTCACTCCTTTCCTGGGAAAGATAGTAGAACTTTGATGTTAAACCTACATATCTTTTCTTGACTGGGTACATTTTCCCCTGGTCCCTCCAAAATTATACACAAAATATGAGCCTCAGGTTCCTTCTCAGTGGCCTTTAAGTGGCCTACTTCACTTCAATGGATCTTTCCCAGACTTGCCATCTGTATCCAGCCAGCAAAATGTCCCAAATCTGTATTGTGTAGTTTTGCCTGTATTTGACCCTATTACATTCTGCTTAAGGAATGTAGTCAAAGGAAATGTTTGACTACTGGGAAGAGAAATCAAGAAAATAAGTGAGTTAAGCTCCTTAGGCTGGAATTAATTAAATTTCAAAAATGTTTTACTTAAACCTATGAAAGAAAAGCTTTTTAAAAATGCATTCACTTGAGAATGTATCTGAATAATGAAGGCAAAACAGACTATGTTGTTTTTGTTTTTGTTTTACCTGCATTGCCAGATAAGTGTTTTCACATTCTGCCTAATAAAACCCCAACGTGTCCACAGACCCAAGGCTTTGTCTCAACTCTGTTGGGGAAGCCACTGTTTCTAGAGGCTAACCCAGGATGTCACTCTCCAAAATGCCTACAACCCCCCAAGCTGCCTTTACCAACATTCCCTTATGTCCCTATTATTGGGCAAATAAAGAAGCAGAACAGAAGCAGGATAATTATGTTACATAAATTATAAATTATAGAAGGATGTAACCTCAGAGTTTCTTGAGGTCATTGGTCATTATTGATAGAAGTCAAAAATGACATACTCATCATGGAAATTGACCCAGCTCACTGATCAAAATAAAGGCTGGGAGGCCATCGAATGGGATCTTACCTATTCGTTAAGTCAACGTAATTTTCTAGCCACAGAGGCTGTAAAGGAAAGAAGTTAGCTTGTTACCTTCTCCAGAAATCCTGTTGGTTGCAGGTTCACCATTTGCGATTGTTACATATTTGAGGAGGTGGATAGTTGAGGCAATGACAAAAGCAGTTGAAACCAATATTTGCATATCTTGAGTAAGGTGGTTTGAAACCAGAATTATCTGCTCTCAAATTCAAGATAAACAAATGATTTCTATAATTAGATCTCTCAACTCTAAACCCGTATCCCACCCCTTTCTCTTACCCTAAATCCTTGTCAGTCACCCAGTTAGAAGGATTTGCCCCGTTCTCACATTTAATACAAATCTCATTCCCCATACATGGTAGAACTAACTTTGTCTTGGAGTAATACCAAAAGAGGGGTGCCTGGGGGGCTCAGTCAGTTAACTGTCCAACTTTGGCTCAGGTCATGATCTCATGGTTTGTGAGTTCGAGCCTCGTGTCGGGTTCTGTGCTGACAGCTCAGAGCCTGGAGCCTCCTTCAGATTCTGTGTCTCCCCCTTTCTCACCCCCTCCCATGCTCATTCTCTGTCTTTCTCTATCAATAATAAATTTAAAAAAATAAATGTTAAAAAAAATTTTTAAAGAATAATACCCAAAAAATTAAAGCCAATAGATGATGCAATAATAGAGCCCTAATAACACTTTTCCTTTTTCTGGTAAGAGATTGCCAACCAGATTATTTTCATCAAGACTATCTGAGAAAGTCTCAGCTCATTGTAAGTAAACACTAGCTTATATACACAGAGCAGTTATTAAGTGCCAGATGCTTATTGACTTGTAGAGGTGCTATTGTTACCTCCCACTTAAAGATAAAGAAACTAAGATTCAGAAGAGTTAAAAGATTTACCCAAAGTGCCATGGGTTCTGAGTGTCCAAGAGAGGATTCAGTCCTCCTTCCGAATGACCCAAAGTCTGGAACTCTTCACCAGCACCATCTTCAGCCATATTTGACTCATCCCATCACTTGATACCCAGACTGGCATACATCTGTCTTTTCTCAAATTCTACCATTTTTGTGATGTTTTGTTGTCATTTTTGCTGCTGCTGTTGTCATGGGTGAGAAGGAAATAATTTGATTCATAAGGAAACTTCCAACAGGTTGGAGATGAGGCCCCTCCAGGTGAGGCCTGACTTCTAGTCCCATCCAGCTGAGTCTCCCATGCAGAGGAAGGCAGGGTGCCTAGGAATCACTATGAAACTAATACCAGCAAAGGTTTATGAAGTTTGAGATCAAGGAACCAAGGTTTATGCCTAAGGGTTGAGGAGTTGTTTCTAACCTAACTAAGCTCTGGGCACTTCAGATAACTTAATTTCTTGAATACTCATAACCTTTGGGTAAGTTAGGTCCAGTGTGTGTGTGTGTGTGTGTGTGTGTGTGTGTATTTACTTAAGAGTCATTAGCGTGAGTGGAGACAGAATTTGAATCCAGATCTGACTGTCTCACTAGTACAGGAAGAGGGGTGGTAAGAAAAAAATAGATTCCTGGCCTTCTGAGGTTATACTCTTTCTCCTTCTCAGAACTCTGGGTATCTTCCTTTGTGGAATCTTCCAGAGCTCCTATGGTAGAAGAGAAGAGACTGGTCAAGAGATATCCCTAAGGCCTTCCATCCCAGCCAAAGACCTTTAATTCTATGTATGATGTAAATGTATGCTTAGGGAAGACACAACCTATGAATCTCTGGGGACCTTGGACAAAACACTTAGGTTCTACGAGCATGCATTCCTGATCTGTAAAATGAGCACATTGAACTACATGCTCTCCAGAGCGCTGCCATGATGGAATTGATTCTCTTCCACTGCAGGCGATGTTGGGACGAAACAACGGGGAGTCTTCCAGGAAGAAGGATGAAGAGGAAGTTCAGAGCAGACACCGGTTAATCCCCCTGGGCAGAAAAATCTATGAATTCTACAATGCACCCATTGTGAAGTTCTGGTTCTACACCGTAAGCTTCTTCCCTTTTCTTCTTCCTAAGGGGTAACCACAAAGAGCCAATGTCAATTTCATGTGCATCTTTGTGGTTTCCTCTGTGAGTCATCATATAAGGATCACACAGGCAGGGATGAAAGCTGTTCCCAAGAGTTCTGTAAGATGTGTGGAGATTGTGAGGTGGCTTCTACAGCTTCTGCATTTCTCCTCCTTGCAGAAAATAAAGGAAATGGGAAAAGTGAGAACTCACAGAAATAGAGGTGGGATGGGTATGAGTCTAGTCTAGCAGGAAAATAGATGTCATTTTATAAAACACTTCTGTGTTCTGGATGGATGCGTGCTGGGTCAGAGTTGCCCATTTTAGATGCCAATCCTGGGTGTGGGGAACATTTGAAGGGTAAGAGTATTCAAAGCAACACCACTACAGGTGGGTAGCCTAAGTGTGTAACCACTCCCAATCTGCTGGTGTCATCAAACAGCCTTTCTTGTTCAGACACGAGGAAACAACATGCCAACGAAAGCAACAAATGCTACTCCGAAGTAACTGCAGTCACGGTGAAGATTGTTTTGTGCACACCCTGCAAATATTTTGTGCCCACAAGACAAAAGCTAGTCCCTGAATTAGGCTCTTGAGATGATACAATGGCTGGGTTGTTGGTTTTCTACTTCTGTTTTTCATGATATTTTAAGCTGAAGGTGAGCTGTGCCCAGGTCATCTCTCGTTCTCTCCAGTAGCAGTGGCCCTGTGTCAGATGAGGGACAGGTGTCTGTATTTTTGGCCTTTCTCACAACCAGCTACTTGACCAGGCACTTGAGTCAGCAAAGGAAAATCCGAGGCCGAGGCCAAGATGACTCAAATGACCAGATGAGGTGTTTTTGTGTGTGTGTGTGGTCCTGTATGCTGACACTTACCACTGGGTTTCAGTGACGCTTTCTCAGCCTCAGCACTGTGGACATGGGGCACAGGTTAGTTCTTTGCTGCGGAGCACTGTCCTGTGTACTGTAACCGGTCAGCCAGCACCCTTGGCCTCGGTCCACTAGATGCCAGTAGCACTCTCCAGCCCCTGAGTGTGACAACCACAATGTCACCAGACATCGCCATATGTCCCTTTATTGAGCTTACATTGCCAGCTGAAAACTACTGATGTTTTTTTTTTAATGTTTATTTTTGAGAGAGAGAGAGAAAGAGAGACAGAGCACAAGCTCAGGAGGGGCAGAGAGAGGGAAACACAGAATCCAAAGCAGGCTCCAGGCTCTGAGCTGTCAGCACAGAGCCTGATGCAGGGCTCAAGCCCACAGACGGTGAGATCATGACCTGAGCTGAAGCCAGTAGCCTAACTGACTGAGCCACCCAGGTGCTGTGAAAACTACCATTTTAAAGTATGGTCTTGAAATATAAATATTATATTTTTGTTAGTGAAATAAAAATCCAGGTTTCTGAATATTAAAAATAGCAAATAATTCTCCCCTGAAAAAGTTAAGAGATGCAAAAATAATTTCCATTTATATATTTTATGCAGATATAAAATTTACCTTGCAGAAAACAACTGGGTGGTGACAAGCATGGACTTTGGGGTAAGACAGGCTGAGCAGAGATCCTGTCTGGGCCCCTTAGTATTATTGTGTGACCTCAAACAAGTTATGTTAGCCCTCTGTGCAAGATTACTTAAGATAGGGATAATAATAGTACCTACTGTGTAGGGTTTCGTAAAGATTAAATGTGTTAAAATATGTAAAGCACTTAGAACAGTGCTTGGAACGTGTAAGCACAATATAAATGTAACCTTTTATTCCTAGGCTAGTCACATTGCATGGCAATAGTCTGTGTTTTTATTCATCCATCCAATCAATAATGACAATATTTTTTGAACACCTACTATGAGACACTTTTATAAATTTTTTACATATATTTTTCCTAATCTAACAGTTTTATCATGATAATAATTTTACAAAGAAAAAAGATAATTTTACTGCATTTTACACCCATTTCGGTCCTTCTTCTTTTTTTTTAATTTTTTAATGTTTTATTTATTTTTGAGACAGAGAGAGACAGCATGAGCGGGGAGGGGCAGAGAGAGAGAGGGAGACACAGAATCTGAAACAGGCTCCAGGCTCTGAGCTGTTAGCACAGAGCCTGATGCAGGGCTCAAACCCACGAACATAAGATCATGACCTGAGCTGAAGTCAGAGGCTTAACTGACTGAGCCACCCAGGAGCCCCCATTTCAGTCCTTCTTCTTACACCGAGATTGCCTCAGTTGTCCTAGCCTACAACAGGTCTTGGCAAACTACATTCCCACAGGCAAAATCCAGTCCCAAATCCAGGCCTACTATTGTGGACCGTGAGCTAAGAATGGTGAGTACATTTTTAAATTGAAATAAAATCAAAGGAAGAATACTTTATGATACATGGAAATTATATGAAACTCATACTTCAGTGTCCATAAATAAAGTTTTATTGGAACACAACCAAACTCATTTGTTTACCTACATTCTGGCTGCTTTTGTGCTAACCAAAGTAATTGAGTAATTGAGTCAATTACTTGCTGTAGAAAGATGGTCAGGCCCGCAAAGCCTTAAAAATTAATTTTGTGGTCCTTTACAGAAGAAATTTGCTAATTCCTGATCTAGAGCATAAAAGAACTAATAGAAGTAATAGTATCAAGAATAATCTAGCACCTTTACAAATATAAGACTCATTTGTTTTATCTTTCTAAGACATCGCTCTCTTTTTTCTTGATCATTGTTCAGCATTAACTTTATTTCCTTGATTCCCTTAGTCCCCATTTATTCAGCTGTGGCAGTTGGATAGCCAAGAATGCTTTTGAAGTTGCAAATGCCCTGGACAGTGGTTTTCAGCCTTGGCTACACATTTGGATCACCTGGAGTGCTTTAAAAAAAGAACAAAACACCACCACCACCACCTGGGTTCTATTTAATCCATATATTTTTTTTTTTTTTAATGTTTAAAGGTACCTGTTTCTCTATTCTTGAGATTCTGACATCATTGATCTGGGCACAACCCAAGCATCAGGCTGGTTCAAAGCTCCCAGGTGGTTGTAATGAGTAGCCAGGGCTAAGAACCACTGCCCCAGACAGAAGGCGAAGTGGTTAGCCCAGTATGTTTTCCACAACTTCTGTACTGATAAAGAATTTTGCTAGAAATGCAAATCGTGGCCCCGTCACAGACCCACTAAGTCAAATCTCCAAGGAGTTGCTGAGGAGGCTCTATGTTTCACAGGCTCCCCAGGTGAGTCTTGCAGTCCAGGAAGCTTGAGCCGCCCTCTCGCCATGTATCATATGCAGGTGGGAAGCTGCTTCTGAGAAGTGGAGCCTGTGTGTCCAGCTCCCTCCCGCACGGCTGACCGTAGATGCCGTGACCCCATCGGACCGGGTGCCCCAGTCATGCTGTGGTTGTTCACACAGCGACTTTCAGAAATCCTTATCTATGTATTTACAAAGCCTAGGCTTCAAGGAAGTGCAAGGAGATGAGGAGTGCCAGATTTTTAAATCCCCTCCCCTGAGACGCTTTACCATAAAATTGAGCTTTAGATCAAAGGTCCCATTTGCTTTCAGTTGTGTTCTTTCCTATAAGAGTATTTCTCACTCTGATTTCCAAAAATATCTCCTTCTGCACACACCCCCAAGTTTCTGAAAGACAGAACACACCTCATTTCCACGCCAGCTCACTTTCCATATCTTAGCAAGTTTCCAGAAGACCAGGTTGGGTGCTCCTCTGTTCCAAGAAGAAAGGAGGCAGGCACCCCACTGGCTCCCAGACCTGGTTTGTGATGAAAGCCCGGCTGGAGAGGACACCACTGCAAGGTATAAAAGAGGAACCAAGTCAGAGGGCAAGGGATGTGCTCTGGCCTTCTCCAGCACTAACAGACTCCTTCCTCTGAACACCACTGTGCCCCCTCCACTCTCCAGGGGCAGTAGGAGAAGGCCCACCAGGGATCCACACAACCTGAAACAGGCTCTGGTGCTTGCATTGCAGAGTTTGGGAGTTGTGCATCTTGGTTAATGGGAATTGTATGAAAAGAATATATAAGCAAACAAAATACAGATTCTTATAGGATGCCTGTGACATAAATAAGGATCATAAGGTTATGTTTTTGTCCCAAACTTGGACATTCTACACACAACTTGTTAAAGCCTACAGAATGTATGTGTGTACACACACACACACACACACACACACACACACACACACACCATTCAAGCATGTCATGTTAAGGTAATCTGCAGCAAGACCCCATGAATGCTAGTGAGTTCTAAGATAGGTTGCTTCTCAGCAGCCAGCCCTCTGTTGTGCCATTTAAACATGTTTAAAGCCATATTTTTGGAAGTCTATATTTTGAGAGTTGGCCCAAAATGTTATATGATAGCTTGAACGTGGAAAGAAAAGCATTATAGAGTAACTGGATTTAAAGAATAGAATGAGGGGCATCTGAGGGGCTCAGTGGGCTGAGTTTCCAACTTGTGATTTCAGCTCAGGTCATGATCCCAGGGTTGTGAGATCAAGCCTGGTGTCCGGCCCCATGCTGGACCTGGAGCCTGCTTAAGATTCTCTTTTTTTCTCTCCCTCTGTCCCTCCCCTGCTCACTCGCTCTCTCAAAAGAAAAATAATAATAATAAATAACGAGCTGATCATAGAAGAGCATAAACAATAAGGAGGGCAATTTAAAAAGGGAGAGGTATGGCTAGTTAGCTGGATCAAAAGGAAACAAGGACTAAGAGAAGACGAGGAATGGACGTTTCTTGAAAAAGGAAACACAAAATAACATTAGCCACCATTCATCGGGCCTCTACACTATTAGAAACTAGATACCGGGGTGCTTGGGGGGCTCAGTCAAGTCTGACTCTGGCTCAGGTCATAAACTCATGGTTCATGAGTTCGAGCCATGCATGGGACTCTCTCCTGTCAACCCAGAGCCCACTTCAGATCCTTTGACTCCCTCTCTCTCTGCCTCTTCCCCACCTCTCTCTCTCAAAAATAAATAAACATTTTTTTGAAAAGGGAGATAGATACACACTCTTCCCCCTCACCCCAACCCCTCACCCCAATCCTCCCAAAAGCTCTGTAAGGTCAGTAGCCAGTGTCTCCATTTCACAGGAGGGAGGGCAGGCAGGTGCAGTGATTTACACAAAATGATACAGCTTGAAGTACTCGACCTGGGATTTAAATCCAAATTTCACTGACTGCGTCTACATTCCTTCTGCCAAACAAACACGCTAGCCCTGTATTCAGAGGACAGAGGCAGGCTGGAAGAGATGCTTAAATACTAAAATGCCGTCGTTCTGGAAGAACTGCGTGGGTGTCCCTGGGCCTACGTGTGACAAGAGAAGATAGTTCTTTGGAATGTGTCACAATGAATTGGGTAAAATAATAAAAACCAAGGCAGTCAGAGAGACTCATTGCCCCCAGAAGCAATGAAATATGATCCAACAAACAAAAGGAAGCAACCAGAAAGAAGGATTTCAGGCCAGAAGGAGGCTGAGAATATGTTTTAGAGTTTTGCTATTGAAGTCCGCTGTGTCTTGTGAAATACAGTTACTCACAGAGACCCGGGAGTGGATGCCTGTGTATAATGGTAAACAGGCACCATAAGAACCAAATTACATTTTAAACAGCATCCCACGTGATTTCAAGTAGAGCAGATTCAGCGGGTAAGGTTTCCACAGTGGGCTAACAACCCTGGAGGGGAGGCGCGGGGCGGGGTGGGGCCCGGGGTGCTGCACGGGGCGCCTGGGCGGCTCAGTTGGTGGAGCATCTGACTTTGGCTCCGGTCATGATCTCACAGTTTGTGAGTCTGAGCCCCGAGTTGGGCTCTGTGCTCACAGCCCGGAGCCTGTTTCAGATTCTGTCTCCCTCTCTCTCTATCTCAAAAAAAAAAAAAAAAAAATTAAAAATTGTTTTAAAGTGACAGCCTCTGAAGGGGTAGGTATACAGGAGCACATCCCTCAGGTGTCAGGTGGAGAAGGACCCTGCTGGCCCCCCAGCCCCTCCACGGCTGCCCTCATGCTCCTGCACCTGATGTCACTGAACCCCGATATATGTTCACTGTGCAAGAGATGAGAAATTATATGGTTGGGTCTGTAAATGCGTCAGCGTCATAGGGTCTTTAAAATTACCTTTGATTCCTATTCAGAACCTATGTATTCATTTTCTTTAAAAAAAAAAAAAAGGAAAGAAAGGAAGGAAGACAGTGAGCGGCCCCATGAGCAGAGAAAGCAACATTTCTCGAGCTCCGTGGGGCTCCAGTGCCCTTCCGTCTCGCAGCCAGGCTGTGCCGTTCCCCACCTGCTAAGGTGCCTGCACGGCTCCAGAGACATGCTGTGTCTCCAAGGCCTCCACCCTTTTGCCCACACAGCGTCCTGTTCTTTGCTCTGTGGGCTCTGAACACTGGACAGGAAATCAACCTGCTCCTGCTCCCAGTCCCTGGGGCTCCCACAGCCCGCAGGCACCTTACTCCGCTCAAAGCATTGCTTTAAGAAGGTTGAGCTTATACTCCATTTCCCGGAGGGAGTGGGGTTCTTCTCCAGAGGTTCCGTGGCTCCTGCCACAAGAACCCCACCAGCCCTCCTGCACTCCACACACTCATCTAGACATAGCCGGGTCCTCCGGTGACAGTCACTAAACCTGAGCCCCGAGGGGTTTTCACCGGACACCCAGCACCTCAGCCAGTGCTATCAGGATTCCGCCTCTGGTGTCAGAGCCTCATGAAGATTACACCTCGCTTCAAGCCACAGTCGGCTACCCAGACCCATTGCCTTCTATAAATTGCTTTATCTTCTCTTGTTTTCTTTCAAAGAAGCAGAACCCAGGGAGGAATATCCCAATTTGGATAGGGTGGGAAGGTGTTGCGATGAAAAATGGATAAAATCCTCCCGGGGCACTGCCAAGCCACACACATTCAGGTAGGAGGAGAAAAAAAGAAGACATTAACTCAGAAAACAATTTAAGTGGGATTTGGAGATAAAGTCCAGTGTATTTTTATGTTGGTTTGACCAGTTTACAAGTGTAGTATGTGCCTTCCTTTCCTTCCTACAAATGTTTCAATCACCTGGCATTCATCAGGCACAAATCCACTGCGTGCCCTAGTTCGAGAACCTGAGGCTGGGGGCGCCTTGGTGGCTCAGTTGGTTGAGTGTCTGACACTTGATTTCAGCTCAGGTTGTGCTTTTTAGTCGTGGGACTGAGCCCCACAATGGGGTCTGTGCTGAGCACGGAGCCGATCTGGGATTCTCTCTCTCCTTCTGTCTCTGCCCATCCCCTGCTTATTTTCTCTCTCTCTCCCAAAATAAATAAATATACTTTAAAAAAAAAAAAAAAGAACCTGAGGCTCATGCATGAGCAAGAGAAGCCCTGAGAGAAGAGGTTCCCTTTTTAGCCATAAAGACGCAGGAAACTGGGTAATTGCAAAACAAAAAGGTAAAGGCAAAGTCCTGGACCCATGGACACACGTAAGGGTCAAAAGGAAGATGGCATAACACATTATTTCAAATATTACAGTCTCTTTTTTTTTTAATTCTTTGAATAGTTTAAAGCCCTGAAGTTCATTTTGTTGTGAATCCTGCGTCCTGCCTGCTGACCTTGCTCTGGGCTGCCACGCGGCCGCTGTGCCCAAAGGCAGGGCTCCAGGCCTCCTTAGCCAAAGCCCTGTATCGTGTTTCCTTACAGCTGGCGTACATCGGATACTTGATGCTCTTCAACTATATCGTGTTAGTGAAGATGGAGCGCTGGCCCTCCACGCAGGAATGGATCGTCATTTCCTATATATTCACCCTGGGAATTGAAAAGATGAGAGAGGTAACTGCTTTCATAAAGCAGAACATAGGAGAAAGACAGTGATTGACTACCTTTGTGAGTGGGGGCGGGGGGTCGGGGCTGCCAGGATCCAAATTAAGCCAGCAACTGTTTTCTCTATGCTGCACAGAAATAACGGACTTGGCCTCGAGGGCTCCTCGCAAACCTGGGGAGGCGTCACAGTGTGTGTTTTTCAGGGTTGTCACTTCCTGCCTGCCTGGGGTTTGCTCTCGCTTTCGCCAACAGCTCTCTCGCCTAAGAAACCCTTCAGTTGTCTTTGACACTGTTTACACCTCTCTTTCCTCAATCCATATAAAGATGAGTTTTCAAATTTTCCCGTTTTCCCACTTTGAACTCCCACTGAAACCCTTCACTCTGGGTCTCTTTGGACCCTGTCATCCAATACCTGTGGTTTTTCAAATGCATTTCAGCAGCTGTAGAAGGAACGATGCTTCCCTTCATTAATTATCCTCCAGTTTATTCCTTCTCACCATTTTTTATGCACCAGCCTCTCCACCCGCCCTAGGCATCCCTGAGGTGGACTGAACATATTTCTTGTCCTTCAGACTAAGGGTGTGGGACCCTCTCTACTTCCCCACATCCCCATCTTGTAAAAGGAGGCCTCATAACCCCACCCCCATATGACTTGCTTGAAGTTCAAAGCCAGCGTCAGGGGCCTTCAGAATCTGAGCTCCTAAATTGAATGTGGTCAAGCAAACGTCCACCAGAGGGCTCTGCAACTCTGCTCAAGGCGCCCACAAACGCAGGCCCTAGGCTGCTGGGAAGGCAGGCTGGTGTGATGATTCTTCTGCATTTCCCCCTGAACTACCGTCAGCAGGACAGATCTTTTCTGGGAGAGTTACTCTCCGTCAAGTCCACTACACTTTCAAGAGCTCCTGAACAATCCTTCTCACTGTGCTATAGTGAGTGGGGAAATATATTGCGATCCACACAAAAATGGATTCCTACAAATCCACAGATTCCCCCTTGCCTTCATGACGGGTCAGGTTAAAATACCCTTCGTATCATAGGTTTTAGTTCTACAGTGTTCTCTTTGAGACAAAAGGATGCATATGTATTAGATGCCGTCATGTTGGGATCATTAAAAAAAAGTCTCTTAAAATATACTCAGAGCCCTTTTTGGGGGGGGGGGAGTTAAACTGCTTCGGGGACACTATAATCAGCATGGCCCCATGCTGAGAGTTTGGAAGTGTGCACTAGTCCCATTTTGTAAAAGGCTGGATTTTTTTTAATGGATGCCCTTCCTGGCCTTGGTCTAACTAGACGTCTACTGTTTGGCCTCCCCATTCACAATGCCCTCTACTTCCTGAGCACGGTTGTGGATTTCCCACTGGTAAACTGAAAAAGTGTAATAAATCTGCAGTGGCCTTTGTTCGCGCTCTGACACCGGAGGCCCGCTGCCGCTAAGGGCTCCGGTGCTGTTCAGTGCCAGCTCCCCTCCCGTGATTTAACGCCCAGATGCATATTCCTTCCCCATGATAAGCAGAAAAGGGAAAGACTCGGGCAGGGACTGGAATCCCTCCAGGGACGAGCCTGGAAGAAGACAGGGAGCAGCCTGTACTCCGCGGACTGTTCTGGAAGAGGCTGCCAAGCCGGCGGGCTGCCAGGAACCTCCCGGCCTGGATATCCATTTCTCCTGAGGAGGCATGAACAGTAGCCCGGGCTCTGCAGGCTCGGGTCGGCAGGGGGTCATCCCAGGAGTCCCGGCTCCCGAGGAGGCCGCGCGGGGAGGCCCCGCCGCCTTACTGGGCGACCTTTTCCTCCCCAGCCTGGCGCCGCCGCTCCCCGCCCGGCGTCCGGGACCCACTGGACATGCTCAACGGCCCTGGGGCTGCGCACCCCGCAGGTCCTGCCTCCGCAACGGCCGCGGGGCGCAGGCACGCAAGATCCTGGACACGTGGAAAAGTCCGTAGGCTTCCCGGCCCTCAGAGATACACAAGCAGGGCTTTGAGGTTTCACAGGCGGCCCTCCCATTCCCAGCACCACGTACTTGGGCGCGCAGTCACCAAAACAAGCCCGGGGATCCCTCCAGCGCCCGGAACTGTTTACCACGCGCGTGGGCGAATGTTCTCCTGCTCCGACCCTCCTCCCGGCAATCCCGCGGGGGCGAGGCCGAGCCGTGTCGCGGGGGCGAGGCCGAGCCGGGTCGCGAGGCCACGCCCACCTCTGCGGGCACGCCCACCCTTCGGCCACGCCCCTCAGCACGGGGTTTGGGCTGGCCCAGAGCCGGTAGGAGAAGCTCTAGGGTCGGGCTAGCTGCGTCCGTATTTCACCCCAGCCTCTCAGTCTTGATCCCTTTTTTCTTTTTTAATGTTGAGATTTCATAGACATATTTCCACAGGTTAAAAACTCAACCTCTGTGTTGACCAGTTGTAGGAAAGTGTGGACGCAAGGTTAGAAAAACTCCCAAGCATTTCCCATTCCCCCTGCCCACACCCAGGGAGTTTTACCTAGCTAAGATGGAGCGGTGTGAGAAACCGCCAGGACGATGGCGGCCTCAGGAATCCCTGATGGGGAGGATCGTGGTTCCCTCAGCCTGTGTACACCAGCTTGCCCTGGGAACTGGTTAGAAACGAGCCCCACGCCAGCCATTACTGAAGCAGAAACTCCAGGCCTAGGGGGCAGCCATCTGTGTTTTCACCAGCCCTCCAGGTGATTCTGATGTTTGCTCAAGTTTAAGAAGCCCGGGCGTAGGGTTTAGGAACGCAGCACCACAGAGGATCAGAATGAAGCCACCAGCTGGCTCTGGTATCCCGCACGGGCGCTCCCAGCCCTCCACCTGACTTACTAAGACTTCCCTCCTCAAATATTTCAGGAAACGGTAAGCCATTAAAGGGGACAAAAGGATTCAAAGAAATAGCTGCAGATTAGACCTGTCCCCTGTCTTTGCTTTCCTCTCTTTTGAGAGGAGATTCCGAGTTGAAAAAGTGGTGGGTGAGGGTTCAAAGAGTTGGAAGTCTCAGGGTAGACCCAAAGGATTCATGAACGTAGTCCAGCTATGCAGCCTCCCTAGGCCAGCCTCCCTGGCCCCTCACATCCAGGGACAAGTTGTGTTGGACCACTGGGATCCACTATCCAACTATGTGTTTCATAGAGCCTCTGTGGCACCAAGAAGTCCCCTCTAGATTTAAGATAAGTCAGAGCTGTACCCAGCAGCTAATGATATGTAGCAGTCAGTCAACAAACATTTAACTGAGAATCTATTATGCAACAGGCCCTGGGGAACAAAGGGTCTGCCTCAGAATTTACAGTCTAGTGGAGATAATAGATAGGCAAACAAAATATTTACATGCATATAGAAGTTAACTTCACATAGTGATAAAGTCTTCAAAACACAAGATAAGGTAATATATTAGCAAGTCACAGGGATGAGAGGCCCCTGCAGGCAGGATAGTCAAAGAAGGTCTTCCTGAGAAAGGGAAATTAGAGCAGAGACCTTGAGGACGAGAAGGAGCGAAACATGTGCACATCTGGGAGAAGAAAATGCCCAACAGAAAAGAACAGTGCAAATGTCCTGAGCACATAATGGACCACTATGTCTGTAGTTGTGGAATGGGAACGATGTGGTGGGATGTGAAATGAAGCCACTGTAAGGAGTTTGGATCTTTCTCTATGTGTATTGGAAACCGTCAGGAGATTTAAACATTCACTTAGCACAATTTGCTTTAGTTTTTGTTGTTGTTGTTCACACATCTCTCAGATTCCTCTCTTTTTTAGATTGTGGTATAATTTACCTGTAAGAAAATGAACAACTCATAGGGTTTGACTTGATGGGTTTCTGTTTGCCCACACAACGGTGTGTAATCACCACCCAGATCATGGCTTCGGTTTTTAAAGAGCATTCTGTGTGCTACTTAGAGAATGGATTGAGGGAGAGTAGACAACCGTGGTGGCAAGGATGCCAGTGAGAAGACTGTTGTGACGATCATCTAGGTGACGTGATAGGACTTCCAGCACAATGGCAGCCGTGGGTGGTGGGGAGCAGTGGTTGCTTGCATCAGATCGTATTTAGAAATAGAGGTGATATTGATACAGATCATATGAATGTCAAGAGAAGCATGAAGGAGCCCTCCCTGGTGGTCTGAGTAACTCAATATGGTGACAGTCTTCTGAGACGGAGCAGAATTTCAGAGATTCACAGTGTAGTAAGAATCTGTCATTTTATAGCAAAACCCTAATGGGTATCCTAGGATTGTTCGAAATTCTTGCTTCCCTTTGTCTCTGGAATGCTTGTATCTGCATGGCCTGAGCTTAGCTCGGTAGTATTTTCATGGCATGCAAATCTTCAAGTAGACACAGGTAAACAAAACAAACCATTGACGTCACCTAACAGACCCAGCATTTTCCAACTGGACCGAAAATATGGCCTGACATCAGACCTAACCTTGCCCTCCTTTCCTGCTTTTTAGATCCTGATGTCGGAGCCGGGGAAGTTACTACAGAAAGTGAAGGTGTGGCTGCAGGAGTACTGGAATGTCACGGACCTGATCGCCATCCTTTTGTTCTCTGTGGGAATGATCCTTCGCCTCCAAGACCAGCCCTTTAGGAGCGATGGGAGGGTCATCTATTGTGTGAACATCATTTACTGGTACATCCGGCTCCTAGACATCTTTGGCGTGAACAAGTATTTGGGCCCATATGTAATGATGATTGGAAAAATGGTAAGCAGGGTTCTCTGATTCCGTGTTATAAATTTGCAGAGGAGAAGTGGCAGTAATAGGAAGAGGAAAATCCTTCATTTGGGCCTGCTGTGATGGTCTGAGATGGCTCTGGGGGTGTTTTGGTTTTTAATGCCTTTCAAGTGTTTCGGGGTCGGACTACATCTGTATACATCACCAGCAAATTAACCTTCCCTCGCCCATTTACTTACTGAAAAACATACACAGATCATCCTTTTGTGCTAAGCACTGGAGTAGGAGTTGGGTATTTAAAGGTGCTCATTCCAGGAGATTGAAGATGAGAGAGAAGTAATTACCATACAGTGTGCGAACGCTGTTAGAGAGATGTGTATAAAGTATAAAGGAGCATAGAGAAGACAATGTAGGTCAGGGATAGCTTCATGTGGAGGTTACATTTAGCTGGATTTTGGAGGAAGAGTGGGTCTCCAACTCCAAATCTTTTTTTTTTTTCCTTTTATAGTTTATTGTCAAGTTGGTTACCATGTAACACCCAGTGCTCTTCCCCACAAGTGCCCTCCTCCCTGCCCATCACCCCCCTCCCCATCCCCCATCAGCTCTCACTTTGTTCTCAGTATTCGAGAGTCTCTCATGATTTGCCTTCCTCCTTCTCCCCAACTGTTTCTTCCCCCTTCCTCTCCCCCGTGGTCCTCTGTTAGGTCTCTCCTGTTAGACTTATGAGTGAAAAACATATGGTATCTGTCCTCAGCCTGACTTATTTCACTTAGCATAACACCCTCGAGGTCCGTCCACGTTGCTACGAATGGCCATATTTCATTCTTTCTCAGTGCCATGTAGTATTCCATTATATAGATAAACTACATTTTCTTTTTTTTTTTTAATGTTTTATTTATTTTTGAGACAGAGAGATCAAGAGCATGAGCAGGGAGGAGCAGAGAGAGAGGGAGGCACAGAATTGGAAGCAGGCTCCAGGCTCTAAGCTAGCTATCAGCACAGAGCCCAACACGGGGCTCAAACCTACAAACATGAGATCATGACCTGAGCTGAAGTTGGAGGCTTAACCGACTGAGCCACCCAGGCGCCCCAAACCACATCTTCTTGATCCATTCATCAGGTGATGGACATTTAGACTCTCTCCATGATTTGGCTATTGTTGACAGTGCTACTGTGAACATTGGGGTACATGTGCTTCTATGCATTAGCACTCCTGTATCCCTTGGGTAAATCCCCAGCAGTGCTATTGCTTCTAACTCCAAGTTTTTAAAAGATTTTTAGATGTTAACATTTCTTCTTCCTTTTTTCTTAACAACGTCTTTTAAAAATGCCTTTCCCTACACAAAAGGAAGGAAATAAAGTCATTTTAGTTTAGTTAGGTTGAATTTTACTTGGAGGTTAAGTTCTATCCATATTGTATATTGTTACACTACTGGAAAATGGAAAGTTAAAAACTGGGTTCCAGAATGATGCCCCTACTTATTATTATTTTTTAAATCCCAAGGGGCACCTGGGTGCCTCAGTCAGTTAACTGACTGCAGCTCAGGTCATGATCTCATGGTTTATGAGTTCAAGCCCTGCGTCAGGCTCTGGGCTGACAGCTCAGAGCCTGGAACCTGCTCTAGATTCTGTGTCTCCCTCTGCCTCTCCCCAGCTTGTGCTCTCTCTTTCTCAAAAATAAATAAACAATTTTTAAAAACTTAAAAATAAATAAATAAGAATCCCAAGTGGCAAACCGGTATGCCTTCCCACAAATGGCTGTAGGTTTGTTCCTTGACCACCCTGGTTTCCAGACTCTCTCCAAAAAGATTCAGCCATAGGAGGACAGCACTAGTGTGAACCTAGGGGTGCACAGATAAATCAGCTCCTGTACCAGACTCATTAGAAGAATAATTAGAGCCTGCTGCCCAGAACCGAGGTGCTTATCAGTTACCCCACTTTTCAAAGTGTGATCCTTACTTCACCTTCACGGGGCATATGTGGGAAAGCCAAATACCGCCATCCTACCCTGGTGAGTGCCTCTTCCTGAAAAACAGCAGTGCTAAGAACCTCCCCTCTACTTCTGCTTGTGAGCTGTCAAAAACCCACAAGCGGTGCATAGATGTCCTTTATCACCCTCCCTCAAATTTCACTATATACACCATCGCTCTGACCTTTCAGCCGGCAAATCCATATTTATCATTATTATTAGTGTGTGGGTGCATGTGTCACTCTGCTGAAACGAATCTTCAATAACCAAGACTCTTTCTACAAAAGCCCTAGGAAACATGTGTAAAGAAAAGGGGAATTTGAATCCAAAGGGTAGGAGTTATGAGACCTTGAGAAAGGTATTTAATCACCTTAAGACCCAGTTCACTTATTTAAAGTAATTATAATAAATGCAAGGTGATATCTTGCAAGGCTTTTGTTAGAAATAACACACGCTAAATAGCTATTAGGGTCTGGCTCATAGCAGGTAGTTGATAAATTGCATCTGTTATGTTTATGTGCGCCTTATGTTTGTTAAAGTACAATAAAAAGTTTGTTGTTTTTTAACAAAAAGGTGGGGGCAGGAGGTACTGGTGAGCATGGTTGCTCTGCTCTATTCCTAACCCTTTTATACAAAAGCTTGAGGTTTATAACACCAGTATTGCTTTGGGGAAATATCACCAAGCCCATTCTAGAGAGGAAAAACTTGAAATCAGCAGGCTTGATTGTTTACCCAAAACTGAATCCCAGTTCAATTGACTGGGGGGTGGGGGGGGGGTAATGTGTATCTTACGCTATTGCACAACCTGTTATATAATCTTCTCCGTGCTTTTAGTAGTGAATTTGAGATTGTGGTGAGGATTCCTATGTCTAAAACCAGAGAGTCTCCACTTAGTGTCTGTCATTGGGAGAGATTTAAGAGAAAAGATCGGTGGACCCTCCACCCAATTTATATATAACAAAAATAAAATATGTGGGTGTATGAATTTTCTGGACAGAGAAGACAAGGTTCCATGAGATTCTCAAATGTGTACTCAGATGGACCCAATGACAGTGAAGAGTTATAACAGCTGCAAAATTAGGCCATGTTTTCTCAACCTTGATACCGTTGGTATTTCAGACTAGATCATTCTTTGTTGTGGGAACCATGCTGTCCATCACACAATATTTAGCAGCATCCCTGCTTTCTACCCACTAATGCCAGTAGTGTAGGCGTGTGCACGTACACACACACACACACACACACATACACACACACATTCTTATGACAACAAAAACATCTCCAGACATTGCCATATGTCCCCCAGGGACACAATTGTCCTCTGTTGAGAAGCACCACAGCAGACTATTATGTAATCTGATTCCTTGTTTTTTCCTAATTGATCATTGCCTTGTTTTGTTTTATTAAATAAGATCTGAAGTCTCAAACCAGATAGATCACTTTAAAAAGATTGGGTGGCATTTAAACACTTGAGATAGCTAAAGTCACACTAAACAGCAAGCTTATTTTAAAATCCATATTTTAATAATGGCATAATTATCCCCACTTTTGACTAGAATGAAACCTTACTATGGAGCGAGCAAGTGAGATGGACTGCATTTTCTCAACCTTCCAACTTATGAATGATTCCACCCATATGTAGAAAATGAGTGTATTTGGTGGCTTTGTTCTCTTTCATAGGGCTTTTAAGATAATTAGTTAAATAATTGAGTCTCTGATCCAGAAGGTACATAAGATATGCCTATAGAATTTATCAGTGAGCTAGATGGCCTGCCAGGTGGGAAACTTAACAAAATATGCCCAGATGTGATTATTCTGAAAGCCCCCCAACATTACAGAGTCCCCATTCAGTACTAAACAACCAAGAAACTCACCATGTCCTGTGGGCTATGGACAGACTTCTGCTAAGATACCTGGACACAATACGTAGATCAAGTATGATTCAGGCACCTTGGTGGCTCACTGGGTTGAGAGTCTGACTCTTGATTTTGGCTCAGGTCATGATCCCAGGGTCATGGAATCAAGCCTGCATCAGACTCTGTGCTGAGTGTAGAGCCTGCTTAGGATTCTCTTTCCCTCTCTCTCTGCCCCTCCCTCGCTTGTTCTCGCTCGCTCGCGCTCGCTCGCTCGCTCGCTCGCTCCCTCTCTCCCTCCTCCTCCCCCCCTCTGTGTCTCTCCCTCCCTCCCCCAACCAAAAAAAATAAAAAAGTAGGATCCCAACTGATCTTTAAATCCAGGATCACTTACTGGAATCCTGACTCCTTCTCTTCATATTCCACTTCTCAATGCAATTCTCTAAGCCTAGTACTAAACTCACTTGTATAATGCAGAATAAAAACAAGAATAATAATAGCTATCATTTACTCTGTGCCAACTACCATGTAAGACATAGCATCACTACAACCCTGTAAAATGGGTTTTAGTATCTTCATTTAGCAGTTGAATTACCAGAAACCAGGCCAAGAACAAAGACAGGATACCAGCTCTTATCAGATCAGACTTCACAACCTGACCTTCCACTTCTAATAATGGCAGTGCATTAACATTTTCTGCGACCTACCCACATGGTTTCACATATTATTTCATTTACCCCTTATAAAATGAATATGCATGGTGATTGTCACTACTATTATCCCCACTTTGAAAATGAAAAACAAAACCAGATCGAGCAACTTGCACATGACCACCTAAGCTATTTTTATTAACAGAGGCAAGATAAAAACCCAGGTGGCCTAACACCTAAAAACATGTGCTTAGCCACCACCGTATGTACTCACCTGTATAGAACACAACCTACAGATATTTACAACTGTTATTTACAAGAGTGAGACTGAATCAGCTCTCTTAATATTGAACCAACTGGAAAATGTAACTGTAAAAGCAGAGTACCCAGCCCTGTTTTTTACTAATAATGTTCTGTTTCTGCATTCCACTCTATCAGATTTCAGTATTTGTGTGGAAGACTGTTTTTGAAATAGGTGAAGTTGAGTGGGAAGAATGTTTCTTATCTTTTGATTGTTTTTCATGTCGGTGGTACAGTCAATCTGAATGAAAATAATCCTGTGCAATTAAATTAGAATAGTTGTGGTGTGTACTGGCTGAGTTTCCTGGGGTCAGACTAGCTCCTAAACTTCCTGAGCACACACCTTCCTCTCCCTGCCCACTAGTGGAGCCATCAGCGTTTTTTCATTGATAGAACTTCCAGTAAAGAAATGATGAAATAATTTTACAAAATAGACGATGGGAAACAGGCCTATGTTTCCTATAAAACTGTTTCAACACAGCTGGTTTCTTCACTTTTAAGAGAGCCCTGAGGCCACTAAGCTGTGTAACGAATAACTAATTAAGTAGCATATATTTTTAAAAACAGTGAACAAAAATGAATGAATGTCAAGTTTTGAGAAATTCTTATTTAGTTCCAAAGTGAGATGATACTTGAAAGATGGATTCAGAAGTTGCCTTGAGAGTTGATTAATTGACCAAAAATATTTTGAGCCCCCAGTGTTCTAAGGCAAAGAGGAAGGCTCTCGTGTTTTAATTCTAAGAACAGACACCATGAAATACATTGTTTTAAAATAAAATGTTAAAGCTAATTTCAAGCCTTCATTATCATTGATAAAATTATCATTAGTCTTTCTTTGTGGATGGGTATCCCTTCAGGAAGTTTGATGTCCAAGAGAAGGTCGTCTTTTGTTTACGATAGTTTGATCAATCTCCAACTAGCTTGAGCCCAGGAGGGATATACTGACTTATGACAGGGCATGATGAAACTGGCCTTAAGGATAACTGCAGTAAGTCTCTCAGCCACTTTCAGAACAGGCTCGCTCTCTGCCTGTAATATCTGCTTCATTCACTCTTGATCAGTTTTACTGGTGAGGGACTCAGCCTCAGACTGAATGTATATCATTACAGAAAAAGAAAGGGAGCTTCTGTCTCCCAGCCTCAGCTGAAAAAAATTCAAAGAAAGGATATTGGTTGGCCCATCTTGTGTCACATGCCTACCTTCTATCATTGTTGCCAGAGGGTGAGGTACCATCATTAACCTAGTCTGGAAAAGACACCATATTTGTGGCCAAAATGGGTGGGAACTGCTTCTAAAAGAAGGAGGCAATGGGTTCTGGCCAGACAAAATAATAGTTATTACATCCTCATCTATTTTTGGTGATAAAAGGAAAGTAATTTGGCATATGAGAAACAGATCCTTGATAATATGTATCACGAAAACAAGCAAAAAAGAAAGGAACAAAGAGGAATGAGAAATAACATTGTGCTTGAATGCAGTCAAGAGAATTTTATAAACATGTCAAGATGAAAATCCAACATTTCAACAGCAGATACAGAAATGGGCCATTAGGCAAACTGGTTCTATTGTTGACAAAAGCACCCTCCATAACTGATAATGTGTGCTGCAAGAGAATTAAGTACAGAAAGAGTGATTCTCTGAGAGACTGGTTTGTGGTAGAATACCAGGCAGTGAGGTGGGGCCCCAAGAATAAGAAGGTGGATGGTGGATCGTTGGACTGTCCTAGCTTTGCTTGCAAGGCATTATTTTCTTGAGCCTTCCAATTTTCAAACTTAGGGAATTTACAGCATTGTGGTAGTTCTTGAAATAGTTCCATCATCCTCAGTTAAATTTTGCTAAGAAGAAAGAGACCCAGGGAGGACACTGGCTCCCAGGAACAGAGACAAAGTTAGTACTGGATTCATGTAGAGACACGAGCTTCATGTGACGCCCATACCTAGTCTTGACTAGGTAGCACAGACAACAATGAAAAATGAAAGGCTTCCCATCTAGGTGTGCTTTTTTTTTTTTTAATGCTTTTGAGTTACTGATAAAATTCTGTGGACATTGCTTCAATAGACCAAGTGTTCTCTTCCTTACTTGGACACAGCTGTCTATCTATATAACCCTTATCAGAAGTGTTGAAAGTGACCCTCCTTCAGAGATTTCCGTCAATGTTGATGTCATAGTAACACTCAATCATGTGGCTTTTCTTTTGTTTCTCCCTCTGCTTCTCCACCCTTCCAGATGATAGACATGATGTACTTTGTCATCATTATGCTGGTGGTACTGATGAGTTTTGGGGTCGCCAGGCAAGCCATTCTGTTTCCCAATGAGGAGCCATCATGGAAACTGGCCAAGAACATCTTCTACATGCCCTATTGGATGATTTATGGGGAAGTGTTTGCGGACCAGATAGACCGTAAGCAAGTTTATGATTCTCATACACCAAAGTCAGGTATTGAACTTCAATTGGGTCATGTCTTTTCTGAGTTCATTTGTTTGTTCTCAATAAATGGCTCAAGATAGAGGACCAATTTCTAGCTTGCTACCTTGGAGGTAAAAATCAATTACAGAAGGTGAATATACAATTTTAGCAAAGTAGTCCTTAGGTGTTTCTTCTGGTATGTCTCATCTCTGACACAAATTGACATCTGGTGTACCAAATTTAATCAGGAACCATTATAAAAAGATCTAAATTATTTGGGGATTTGAAATCCTAGGGCCATGTGTTGAACATTTCAATATTATTAATATATTATGTCATTACTCCCCATCCCTACCCCAGCCCTCAGCCTGTAAAAACTAAATTCCTCGGGTTTAACTTCAGAACAAATAAACAGTTCTCTAGTTTGCCATCAGAATTCAAGAGGGCAGACATCTGCATGGTGTTTTCCTTGCGATGGAAACTATTCTCTAGCTCCTTTTCCCACTGCCTTAAAGTATGTGCTATTGAGACTCAAAAGAAGCTAGTATTCATTGCCAGGAAGTATGGAAAATGCCTTAGATTATAAGTTGCTTGCTGTAAATGCCAGGGGGGAAGAAATAGTATCTATATCATGAAATGATTCAGTGTGAGGAGCGAGTGCCAGTAGGCCACTAATGTTTCATGCCCTAATAGACACTAATTCTCCATAATAAACACCCTCTTATATAGCGTTTGGAGATAGTTGTATCCTAGGAACCTATTCCGGTATTTTATTTGGACTGAATGTCAGGGCACACTGGGCATTGGGACATTATTTGGGAAGAAAGCATCAGGAAAGAAATATCTTTCAGTATGGAGGAACTGCGTCCCTGGAGCAACTCCTTCTCATTTTCCCTGAGGAGTTTAGCTCTAGAAATAACATCCCTCCAACATTGTCGAATTAACATTTTTGAAACATTTTTTGCTGACAAGCCAGCCATTTGAGCCCTGGACTGTGGACGTGGATTAGGGTTACATAACCAGGTAGTGTAGTTTATTAAGAGCAGGAGCAGAGACTAGTCAGCATCCCCTCTCTCACCCCTGCCAATCCCAGGTAGGACTGAGACCAAGTAAATAAGAAGCACACACCAAAGCATCTGAGCCCTCTGGGCCTGGGTAGAGCATGTATCCATTGGCAACAGGATACATTAATATGTCATTTTCCCTCCTGTGATGGATTTTGAACAAATACCTTTCTTAAAAGGAGTTATCTGAGGCCAGAAAGCTTCTGAGAACACCTCACTGGAACAAATACTCATTTCAGGAGACTTAGCCAAGCTCAGTGAGGAAGAATTATTAATTCCATCTCCTAGTTGGCAATGTGCAGCCTTCACCATGACAGCTTTCCAGGGCCTGGGGAAAACCCTTTGGGGATCCTCCGTTCAGATGCTCCCTAAGGGCAAAACAACTAAAAGCCCATCAACAGTCATTTTCCTCAGAGATTAAATGTATTATTCCCACACCCCCCCCCCCAAATCGCTTTCCACATACATTATTTTGCTTTCCTTAATTTTCCTTTATTCCTCAAAATGAGACTAAGCCCTCATGGGTGTTTTGACAATACAACATTTTGGGATAGGAGAAGGAAGGAAGTGTGGGTATATTTTATAAATGGGATTCTGTCTGTCCCTCTACAAGTGGCCATTTATTGATGTTGTACTATGAGCCCAACCTAGTGCAACAGATACCACCATCTGGCTGAATATGAGGATTTATTATTGTTATTCTGAAAGAAGGGCTGATTGTAGTTTAGAACTGGAACACCCCCTTCCCCCAACCCCAGAGGTGGAAGAGAAGTGTTTTGTGTGAGTGAATTATGAAAATAGATGTCCCTCGTTGTTCATTAGATCTGTGGTGCTCTACATATGTAAGAATCAATTTCTATCCCAAATCTCAATATATAACCAACCCAGCCTTGAATGGATGCAAACTTGGTGACACCCTTTCCCAACCCACCTTCCTCTTTGACATTCCCAAATTGGCTGCAATGGTAGCCAACTGTTCTAAGCTAAATCAGCCAGTTTGCTGTTTAGAGTGCTGAAGATTATTTGTCCTTTCTCAAATGAGTATAGGAGGCTGCCCTCAGATTGGTCATTCCATTGGGCCAAGGTCATAGAACATCCCTATCTTTGAAATAATTTGATTTTCACATTATGGGACTGGCCAAGCCCAAGGGGCTTTGGGTGACTGCCCCACCTGGTCATTCAGAATTGCCCAGGAGACCTAAGAACCAAGCCACTTGAGAAAGGTACAGATCGTTTTCGCTGCCCTACGGTGTCTTGCCTCTTCTCTGTGCCGCGTCCAGGCTAGTTTGCAAAGCATGTGTTCAGGCTGATTGGATCTCATATCCACCTGGACCCACCGCCCTGCCCAGGGTCTGCCAATCCCATCCTGCCAATGTGCCCATGTGTGGGCCTCTCCAGCGCTGCTCATCCACACACACACACACACCTTCCCAGAGTGACTCATTTCTAACCCGATGCACGTGTTCCATATCTAACTCTGTTTTTACTGCAAACTGCTGAACCCATTTCATGTTTGGGGTAAGAATCTTTCTTGGGATGAATGTCTATGGATGTATAAATGGGGCTCAAGGGGCAGGTTATTACCATCTTTCTTATACCTCAGAAGGGAGGACAGTTTAATGCCCTCACTTCCGAGAGACAATGTTACTGAACTACAGATTTTTTTTACATACATTCCGTTTTTTTTTCTTGTAGTTTTTCCTAAGCCCAGAAACTTTCAATAAGGCAGAAACAGCTGGAATGAGACTTCTAAGGTTACTTTCCAAATGTGCTTAAAACTAAAAGTGAAAGAAATAAGAAAGAATGGAGTCCCCATAAAATCCCAAAATAATTTAGGTGTTTTTCGCCTCTAAACTAGGTTAGATGAACACAAATAACAGTCTGGCATTAATCTTGATTATCTTTAGAGGCTAAAATATTTGCTTGGTATCAGGAGCAAGTGTGAGTGCACGATCGTGATCGACAACATCAGATAATGAAACAAACCAGGGAAAGGACAGTTATGGTCTCTCTCGCTGGATGTTTTGCCTAGCACCCTGCTGAACTGATAAGAATTGAACTCTCTGTTGTTGGCTTGATTTGGTTTGGGTTTGCGGTTATTTTTCAAATTACCCACATCATCTTAGATGTTTACATTATATATAATACTAGCACTGTAAGACCCAGTATATGGGCTACCATTGAGTGACCCGAGCCCCAGCTTGCTAAAGGCATTGCTACCAAATGATGACATCCTTTTAAGTGTCTCATTAAGGTGACCCATGTTGCATGGCATCTGAGAGCTGGTCAGGATCCCACTGGAGCCTGAGGCGGGGGGGGGGGGGGGGAGGCCACTTAGAGAAAAGGAGCAACAGCATCAGTTTCCAGCACACTCACACCAAGGCCAGGGCAAAGCTAAAATTAGGTGGACTCTCACCAGTTGGGAAATCTGGTTCCATGGTGTGTGAAGTACCTCAAAATACACCTTTGTTGGCAGAGAAGATGGGGTGTCTCTAGCTTCCTTGAGC
Source organism: Suricata suricatta (assembly GCF_006229205.1). NCBI lineage: Eukaryota > Metazoa > Chordata > Mammalia > Carnivora > Herpestidae > Suricata > Suricata suricatta. The sequence goes on from NC_043712.1 coordinate 78,401,373, forward strand.
CTCTGAATAAATGAGATTTCCCTTTATTTACAGGGCTTCCTTGTGTTGCCTGCCACACACACAGATTGCCTAGGCTGTACCAGGGCAGGGGGAAAATGAATCATGCTCTTGAACGCATTAAGTCAGGGTCTAAATTTAGCCTTTCTTTCTGCTGCTCTGAGTGTTTTTACAAGTTTGGGTGGTAATGTGAAAGCAGAATATCCAAAACTTACTTTTTACCATAACCACTTAATATTATTTGGCTGTTCCCCTCAACCTAAATCAACTATCCAATCTACTTAATGCGTGGGTCAATTCTTTTTTTCTCTTACTGTCTAGGGCTTTCCATCTGAAATTCATAGGTAATCTGGAATAAGGGGGCTTATTTTTTTATTGTGGTTTGGTTTGGTTCAGTTCGGTTTTGCTCTATTTTATTTATTTAGTACAAATTTTGGTTAAAAAAAAAAATCCTTGCTCTTGTAACCTTGATGTCTCTGTGATGGTGACTGGATCCGAAGTGTTTTTGTCAAGAAAAAAGGAGCATGTATGTGCTTGTAAAACTAAAACATTCCTTTATATTAATTTTCTGTCTCAAATGATGTGTTCCTCACTTCCGGTGTGGAAATTAGGATAGCCCAAGGTCAGTCTCTCAAATATGCCTGCTTATGGCAAAGCTGAGAACAACATGAACAGAGAAAATGGCTGTTGTTATACATTTCTGTCCTTCGAATTCAGTTTTGGAAACTCAAGGCTCTGCATCTGTTTGGTATTCAGGACTGACCTTCTCTAATGGATTCAGAGCACACTAATGCCTAACAGCTATAGCGTGGGGAGTGCTGCCTGACCAAAGAAAGTATTTTGGAAAAGAAAAACTTGAGCCATTGCCAACTTTTGGGAAAGGGGGAATTGTTTTGCTGATTTTGTTTTTGCAGATTGCTAAGGAAGCAAGCCAATAGGAGGCACCACCCCCCTTTCTCTGTCCCTGGAAGTCAGCTTACATTCTAGAGAATACCCACCAGACTTGTTTGCTAATGCAAGCTGAGACTTAGTGAGTTTACAAACAGCAGAGCTCTCTGCAGACAGGCCTTTGTGATGATTCAGTATGCTGTAGTGATCAACATTTGCTCTACTATCATAATATGAATAAATACTCATTTAGCCTTTGCCCACAGGTTGGGCTTCATTTTTAATTCTACTATGAGCTGGACACCAAGGTAGAGATATACTTGGCAGAGATATTGTCTTTAAGGAATTTACAGTCCAAGAGAGGCACACTGACATTGACAATATGTATGTGGAGATGGAGCCCCAAAAGAAAAGTGGTCAGTTCTTTTTAGGGTGACTGTGGGGGCCACAACAGATGAAGCCTTGCAAAGAACGGGAAGGTTGAGCTGAGACCTGAAATATGAGCAGATATTTGCTGGGCAGATGGGAGCAGGGGGCTGTGAAGGAGAAGAATGGCATTCCGATGTGAGACTCAGCATGGATGGTTCCAGGCACAGCAGGTAATTTAATATGGCTGACCGTAGGGTGAGAAGCAGGAGGCAAGAAGCAGAACAGATGGGTCTAAAGAGAGAAACAGTAGTATAGATCTTCGAAGATTTATACTCCATGTTTAGAGTGGCACCATGATCTGACATGTTTTAGTCAGCGCTCTCAAGCAAAAATATAAAGATGGGAGGTGAAAGCACAGCAGCTAATGCAGTAGCAGTTGGGATGGAGAAGAGAGGCAGCATGAGACTTTAAGAAAGTAAAATCAGAAGGACTTGGGCAGAAGTCAGGTGCCGCAGAGGGTGATGGTGGGGAAGTGGAAGAGGACTTAAGACGGAGAAGTTAACAGGTCACTCTAAGGTTTCTGGCTTAATCTAAAGAACAATGTAATTAAGTGAGATGGAGAAACTAGGAGTAAGAACTATGAGGGAAGGGAGATTTGTTCAGTTGGGGTTGGATTGAGTTTGAGGTTCCCATAGGAATTCCAGGAAAACCACGAAGAAGGCTATTTTCTGTCTACATCTGTGGAGGTAAGTAGAGCTGACCTGGAGATAGAGATCCGGGGATCAAGACTATAATTCCAGTTAAAGCCAAGGAAGTAGGTGAGCTTGCCAGGGAGCACAAGTAGAGAGAGAAAGCCAGAGTAGAACAGTAGAATGGAGGAGTCAACAATATCAAATGCAAGAGAAGACAATAGTTAGGTGAATATTTAGAAAAAATCCATTCAATTAGACCTTTAGGAAGTCATTGAAAACTTTGGCCGGAGAATTTTGATTTCAAGAGTGAATGCAAAAAACAAATTACAGTGACTTAAGAGCAAATGAGCAGCAAGACAAAGTATTTACCAGGGAAGAGAGAGAGAGAAGTGTTGGGTGTGTGTGGAGGTGGCGAGAGGGAGGAGGAAGATCAGTGAAGTGGGGCTTTGAGAAGAAGAGTGATGTTTTGTAATCACCACTTAGGAAAATCACTAAGTACACATCAAAGAATTGCTTAGGGCCACCTATTTGCATAGTTAGGTTGTCTGTTTTCTCAGTCAAGACCCAGCAGCCCAGATCAAGAAAAACTCATAGTTGGACTAATCCAAGATTGAAGCTTCGCTGTGTCAGTATGGCAGAAAGAAAGGAGACTATTTTTTTTTCCGAAGATGCTTGCAAGGGTCCTTAAAGTTATACATTATGAGATCTAAGATAGAAGGAGAAGAAAATAAAGGTATAATGTTGGTAAATACCTAGGAGGAAAAAAGAATGGTCAATGGACCAGAGTCCTTTGCTTTGAGAACTATGGATGCTGAGACATGTGGAGATAAGATGTTGTGGCCAGAGAATGGTGAATTGGTATTCAAGAGTTCAGAGGTAGGACAATTTAACATAATGATAAGGTCCAGAATGGGTTCTAGGATATGCTGGAATTGAGGCCAAGCATCTTGAAGCTAGGTTCTTCTGTGTTCATCAATGCAGATATTGAAGTGTCCATAATGACAGAAGAGGGAGTGGACAGGATGTCACTGAATCAGAATGACCTGAAACTCAGAGGAGAAGGGCTTTTTTTGCACAAGAGTGAAAAGCAATGGTTTGGAAGAGGCAAAGTATCAGTGACAATGCGGACATTACTTATGGGGACTACAAGGGTGGATGTACAAGAATGTGCAATTTTCATTTGAGAAGGTTACACGGTGTCTTTCTGCAAAATGGGAATTAGTGAAGGCAAGAAAATGAGGATGGGGGTGGGCTTATAAAAGTATGAGAAAGCATAGGAGTATGTGCTCAATGACAAAGGTGTTTCAAAAGGCTCTGGGGAAAGGGAGGAAAGGGAGAAATGATGGGAAAAGTCAGTGATCAGAGAGCCCAGCATCATGTGAGGACAATAGCATGGGAAAGATGGTTGACCAGAGGAACGTCCACTGCAGGAATGAAGGATGGTAGGTAAGGGAAACAGCGCGGAAACAACTATTCCAGAGATGAGCCCTAATGGTATAAGGGCCCAAATTGGGCTAATGATAGCTAGGTCTCATGGGCAGTCTAGAGCAATGTTTGCCCAGGTTTCTAAGATTGTGATGAGGACAGATTGTTCTGGTGCCTTAAATGGGTGGAAGTGGAGACTTTGGTGGCACAGAACGACCAGATTCTAACCAGACTCTACTTTACATGGCTTGGAGAATTCTCCATCTTGGGGGAGGCTGTCCTTTTGAAATTAGCAATGGCCTGTGGTGCTATGGAAGCATCATTCATTACCTTTCACAAGAATTAGTTTTTATTATCACCTTGGATTATTCCATTGTTCTTTAACTGTAGACTTGCTAACACCTTGCGTATAATTAAATTTAGTCCTTGGCTCATCCTGGCCATTTTCAACCTCTGTTGTAACCCTGCCTTTAACCGAGTGCTTTTGGTGTGTCATAGGTTTGCATGACTCTTCAAAGCCCATGCTTTTTCTCCTCTACCACAAATACTCCAAGCAAGTCCTACATAACCCTGTGGGAAATAAAGCATCAGCAGATGGGATATGTTTTAAATTTTTGAAACTTTCTCCAAAAAAGCTCTAAACCGCTTCTTAAAAAGTTTACTTGGGAGAGAAAAGTTAGCTTCCCATCTAACTGTTGGGTCTATTTTGTCACCTGTGGGGAGCTAACTTCTCACTGGGGTCAAAAGATATAAAAAGTACATATCCTTTGAATAGAAGCAAATCAGTACGGTTTTTCTTACAAACTGATAGAATTTGTTTTCTTTAGCATGTGCAGAAATAAAATGGGATTCTGTAGGATTTAGAGAAAAAATTTCAGTCTATGGTGATGCTGACCACTAAGCTGACAGTGAAGGACTTCAGGAAGAGTTCATGTGTGTGCCAGCAGAAAAGTAGCAGAAGGTTTTACTAAGAGCCAGTTTCAGATGAAATTAGTCATTAAAAAAACAGTAATAGTCTGCCTTCTAGTCAGATGTAATCGACTACAGGTAAGGAAAGGTAATCACTGTAGCTTGAGTACTGGAGATGCCTGCATGGTGTGTAACTCAACCCAAAATGATGTTGAACGTCCCCTAGAAGAGCATTAAAACTGAAACAGAAGGGGCTATCTGTACCTGACCTGAAGCTGTGGTATATCTGTTCCTGGGACACTGAGGACAGTGCTGGTCCCTGTTTCTCAAGAAAGACATAAATGCACTGAGCCAGAGAAGAGCAGGCAGACTCATGGAGGGAGTGAATGAAAAGCTCTAATTTGAGAATGCATCAGGAAGATGAGGGCTCTTACTCCAACAGACAAAAGTGACCATGTCTGAAGTCTGTAAGCTCCCAAAATGAATCTCTCTGTAGATAAAGTCAATATGACATGGGTTCCCAAATCCTGGTGTACTTGAGCCAAGGATCCATTGAAGTATGAAAGTTTTGACTTAAGGCAAATAAAAGAAATACCATTCTACAGAATGGGTAGGGACGTTTAGGGATTTACTTCCCCCCGGAGATGTTACAGGAGAAATAATACAATCTCGAAGAAAATTTCGAACATTTTATCTTTTTAATCATAACAAGGGAGACTCTGAACAAAAAGTGGCTTTTTTGGTTTCCTCCCCCAAAATAACTTGAAGGGGAAAAGAATGAAGAAAAAGAGGAAGAAGATTATGCTATACATTGGAGGGCCCATATCATAGGAAAGACATGGATAATCCAAAATTATATCTAATCCCAAATCACCTATAAGCATTGGTGGAGAAGGTAGGCTGTCTGGCAGATAGCAGATACCATTAGTCCCCTCCCCAGAGCCTCTCGCATCCCCCTTCACCAAAGTGGTATGCACCATACAGTTTCTATGCGTGTTGATGCTAAGGGCTCTTTGGTATAAGTTTAGCCCATGAGCTGCTGGTGCCTCTTCACTACCCAGAGAGCTGACGGTGCCTGAATAAAGGTCTAGCTCCCTTGGCTCTTGGCTCCTACCACCGTCAGGACTGCAAAGTCACTTCTTGAATGTGAAGTGTAATTCGGACTCCAGAGATCCTCCTAGGAGCAGGCTAAGGCTCAGACTTCATCGGAAATTACACTTCCGTTCTTGTTTTGTTGTTTTGTTTTGTTTCCATTGCTTACTCTGCGTCCTCCACTTTCTTCTATCCCTTTCTTCTCCAGAGCACTGCCTTAACAAATACTTCCATGCGAATCCTTTGCATAGGGTCGCTCCTGGAAGAACTTCACCTAAGAAAAGCACTCAGGCTCCAAGTCTTCTCCGATCCAACCTGACACCATGTGTATTAGAGGCTCAGCACCCTTCCTTGCAGTGCAGAGAAGGAGGCCATGGGTGCCCAGATTATATACACAGCAGTTGGTTGATCCGGTCATCTGTAGTAACATGGCAACAAGATTATCTCTCATTACAAATGGCAGAGACTGATTTGCACCCCATCCTTCTTTAACACCTGAAATTGATGCTGTAGCCTAAGGCATTCTGTTCCCAGGAGTCCATGAAAGAAGTCCTTCTTGAAGCAGGAAATTTTATTCCAGCCTTAGAATCATTTACTCCGCCGATTTTCTCAAATCCCTGCTCTGCACCTGCTCTTCCACCAGGAAGGCACTGTGAGAAAACAGGAGATGTATAGACACTATCCTTGTTTTTCAGGAGTTTGTAAGCTCAGCCAAGGTCCCAGCAAACCTTTTCCCCTAAAGGTCAGATGTTACTGAAAGCCATACAGTCTACCTGTAACTCTGCAATGCAACAATAAATAACCCAGTGGGTGTGTCTGTGTCCCAATAAAACTTTATTTACTAAAACAGGAGGCAGACCAGATTTAGCCTGTGGGCAGTTGGTTTGCTAACTCCTCGTCTAAACCACCCAGTCATGCCACTGCATTGGCTTCCTTCCCCTTTACTTCAGTCGGTGAACGTGTGAAACCAGAGCTCCAGGATGGAATCAATTTCCTATCTGCCCTTCTATCCAAACCCAGATGACACTGCTTTGTGCATTTGTTTTTTCCAGCAGAAATGTTACTCTACCAATCCAAGTACAACGGACCAAAGGAAATTAGGTCTGCGGTTGTAGAGCTAGTGTGTAAGGAAACCATACTGCTTGAGGAGTGGGTCTGGCTCCCAGACCACAAATGCAGATGCTGCCAGAAAACCAGTTTTATTTTTTACTATAATTCCACTGACTTCTGTTTTGAACACGCGTCCCCATAAACCGGTGGAAAATCACAACCCCAGGCTCACTTTCCCTAGGTGGGTTAAGGTTGAGGTTAGGGCAGGATGTAGTGGCATTATCACACAGCTGCTGAAAATGTCTATCACCCCAGTCAATTGGACCCTTCAGGTGTTGTGGATTTATGACATCTCCCCACTGTCCCAAATCCCTAGACACTTTATCCCTCTGAGATCACACGACCCCCAACAGAACTGCCAGGAAAACCATGTAGCATGAGCCCATAAAGCACATGCAAGTTGGCGTTCACCCTCAGACCCTCCCGTGTGTGCACAGACACCCATTTCTTTCCTCTCTCCTCCAGTCCTGCTTCTGCTGAGATGTTTTTATCTTTCTCCAAATCCTCCTTTCTCTCGCCTCTTCTACAGGTGCTCAAAGATCCTGAGCCCTGATACAGAGCCAATACCTGCCTGAAAGGCAAGAGGGGAAAATGAATATTTCAAAATGCTATTCCACCACACTGATGTAGCTGTCTTGTAAGGAAAAACAGGATGCTCAACATAAAAATAAACTCACCGGCTCCAGGCAAGCTGGATGCAAGCTCCATGTTTCAAAGGGAGGATTGTATGTAAAGGAATCATGATCTCGTGTCATAATAAATCATCTCGCAGTATTGCTGTTGGGATTCCTTCAAGTCTTAGAACGGTGGTAGGTCTGGCAAATTCCTCCAGAACATCCCAGTTCCATAAATCTTCTGTGATGATGGGACTGGTCTAGATCCATGCCGCCCAATGCCAGGCTGCTAGTCACATGTGGTTTGTGAGCCCTTGAAACGTGGCTGGTGTGAATGAGAATGGATTTTAAATTTTATTTAATTCTAACAGATTCAAACAGCTGCACATTGATAGTGGCTACCATATGGAACAGCTCAGTTCTAGAATATAGAAACCCTTTAAAATGCCAGCCCCCGAGAAAAGGGATGGCTTCTGCCTTGCTCCCTCCTCTGGCCTCGGCATCTCAACTGATGTCTGGCACATGGTAGATGCTTGAAAAATAGTTAGTGTATGAATGAAACCCTTTGAAGCAAGGAACAGAAAGAGAATAAGGCTTTTATCTGTTTTACACAATTTTTTTAATTTGACTTAAGTTAAATATAGTGATTATGGATTCCTGCATCTCACACACCCAGAAAGAAGAATGAAATCAGGGGACCCTAGAATTGATAGCTTGCTGACACTTAGCTGAATTTATATTCAAGAAAAGAATTATAGACAGGTGCATGAACTATTTATTGAACAAATCATCATTCTAGTCTGCGGACAGAGAGTATTGTTGGACAGATACAAGGAAGAGAGGAAAGAAAAGGGAAGGCAAGAGGGAGGGATAAAGGAAAAGAGGAGGAACGGAAGAAGGAAGGAGGGAAGGAAGGAAAGGAGGGAGGAAGGAAGGAAGACAGGCAGGCCCTGGCTCACTGAGGACCACTGGGGAAGGAAGAGGGAGCTTTGGGGCCCACCAGTAGGACTGGATAAGACCTGTGTACACAGCCCTGAGAGCTCTGAGCGTGCTTTGCCAAAGGCACGGTGTTCTGACCAAATGCAGTGAGGCAGATGGCTGATTTCCACTCAAAGCAGAGCAGAGCACACCCCTTCTGATAACATGGCAAGATTTTAGCTGCTTTGTATTAACAGCAATTAGAACAGAAAAAAATAGACTGATCTCCACACAGGTTAACTATTAGCAAATAGGCTCACATGCTAATTGTTTTTTCTCAAATGTGACAGAGTCCAGATAAACCTGCAGTCTCAATATATGGGGGGAGGGGGGAGAGTAAGGTGCTCAAGATCTTGTACAAGATACTGTCCAGTGGAGCGAATAGCTTCCCGTAGCTGGATTTCAGACCACGTCTGCCAAGTGATGTTTGACTGAATTGCTTGGCTTCCGACCAAGTCGGTGGTATCTGGAATATCAGGCCTGAGGTTCAAGCTGAGGACATGCTTCGCAGGAGACCCCAATAACTTCAGGTCAGATACAGAATTTTGAGTCCTTGGCTTAGTGACACACTCAATTCAAGTAGATGACATCCACTGATGAGTTAAGAATAGAAGGAGTGATTTCTTGACCTGGGCTGTGGTTACATGGATTTTCATTTTATAACCGACATATATGTTTTATGGACTCTTCTGTATATATATCTCACAATGTAATATAAAGAGAATAATGCGGGCAGCCTGCTATCTCATTTTGCAGATTCCAGTTTGAATGACTTCATTCATACAGTGGCTTTTACTGAGTTTCTGTGTGCCAGGCCCTGGGCTAGAACTGGGAGATAAAAAGAGACATACTTCATTGCCTCAGCTTTGAAAAAAGTTTAACGGACGGAGCACCTGGGTGGCTCAGTTGGTTAAGTGACCAACTTTGGCTCAGGTCATGATTTTGCAGTTCTTGAGTTCGAGCCCTGTGTCAGGCTCTGTGCTGACAGCTCAGAGCCTGGAACCTGCTTTGGATTCTGCATCTCCTTCTCTCTTTATGCCCCTCCTCTGCTCACGCTCTCTCTCTCTCTCTCAAAAATGACTAAGCTTAAAAAAATTTAAAAAGTAAAATAGTTTAATGGAGAAGATTAACAAGTAAAGAGATTATCGCAAATCACCATGATACGTATTTCCATAGAATGGGTGTATAAAGCTTCAAGAAAAGAACACACTTCTTTGGGGGTGAGCAAGGGAAGATGTAGCAAAGCAAAGAAAAGCAGAGAGGACAAAGTCGAGTCAGAAGAATTCTCCTGGGGGTAATAGGGAAGCTGGGTCATGAAGGATGTTAAGAGTTTTCCGGACAGATGATGGGAAAGCATTAGACAGAGGGACTGTCAGGTACAAAGCTAGAGAGAGGTGACAAGGTGGGCCAGGTAGAGGCATATGGAGATAGCAGAGAGATTCCCTCCCTGGACCAGCCGTTGGGGTGAGTACCCCCTACAAGGTGCTCCCAAGCCTCCTTGACCCACCCGAGCCAACATTTGGCATTAGATGTGTCCCCCACTGGATAGTGCATTTCGGGAGAGGAGTGCCAGGTCTGTATCCATCTTTTTCACCATGTTTGAGAGAATAAATGGAGAAGGGTTTGGGAAGGTGAGTAGCAAAGGGCTTCGTAGGCCTAGCTACGGAATTTGGATATTTTTTATGGGAAATTCACAGCTCACCTTGTGTGGAGCCCCTTTCTAAGTGAAGTCTGGTTTATGGACTTCGTGGGTTGTGATTGCCGAGTGGGGAGACAGTGACTGGAAAATAGACAACCAGGGTGCTCATTTCAGGGAAACTAGAAAAGCCATATAAAAGCCCTTTGTTCCCAAAGGTCTTCTAAAGGAGGAGTTGCAAGCTTCAAGGAATCAAAACATCCCCTGAATAGGTTAAACCTACTCACTCTTCTCCCCTTGGTGTGAGGTATTTGAATCTTTAATCTTAACCCCCAAAGTAGCTGAAATCAGCATTTGGAGGAGGAGAGTTAAAATGGGGGCAGGTAATGAAGCAGATGGCTCAGGCTGGGTGAGGCAGACTTTGAGCAGCCAGAGGACAGCACGAGGAGACTGTGTGCCTGGAGGGCAGAGAGCGAGACAGGGTGTGGGGGAGGTTCACAAGGAGAGAGGTGGCAAAAACAGCTTTGCCTACAGTGCAGTTTTGCCAAGGGCCCTAGCCGATCCCGGCTGCCTCCACAAACCGCCTTCCATGCTGCCTGCAGTAAATTGCTGATGCCTGAATTTAAATGTCAGGATTGCTTGAAGCCCCAGGCTTCCCCAATTCAGTCTGCAGACTCTGGGCTTCCCAGCTCCAGCTTGTCCAGTTCAGCTAGTCCTCTCCATATCTACACCACCCTCCTTCACTGATAGAAGACTAGAAGAGGTGCAGAGGAGAGAGAGGAAGAGAGAGAGGGGAAGTTAAGTGCATTTGGGTACCACCCTCTCTCATTTTTTCCTGTAGCTCGACCTTTACCTGTCTGCAAGTCCATCAAAAATCCATTTTTCAGGGAACCCAAAGCTCTAAATAGCCCAGGACAACCAAGAGAAGCTGGAATACTCCAGATTTTCATGTACCCACGAAGTCTCCCTCAGTAAGAGTCTATCTCGCTGGTTCTCCACCAGAGGCAATTTTGCCATACTCCTTGTGCCCAGGAGACATTTGGCGATGCCTAGAAGGAGTTTGGGTTGTCACGACTTGGAGGATGTCTGCTGATAGACATCTGCTGCTAGGGACCAGGTATGCCACTACCCATCTTAGGAAGCACAGCACAGCCCCCAAAATAAAGAATTAGCCCACCCAGAATGCCACCCAAAATGTCAGTAGTGCTGAGCTGGAGTAAACCTTGTCTATCAGAATCTAAAATTCAACTTCTTGTCACTTCTCAAAAAGAAATGTCACAAGATAGTTGCTCTTGACATCTGCAAGGTCCTCAAGATCTGAAAAGATCCCAAGTCCTCACAACCTGAAGCCAGAAACAAAGGGCACTGCCCCCCTCTGCCAGCCTTTAATGGGTATCACATCTCTCCCAGCTCTGCTCACTCTCCTCAGACCAAAGACCAAGTTGGACATCATGCAATCATGGTGTCACAACGGCCACCGTGACTAACCAGTAGGTCCCATCTCCTGCTCTTGGGTACCAGCTTTGAATAGAATAAATCTAGCTGCCATTACAGTGAAGAATGAGGGACCCCAGAGGCCTGACTGATCATTCAGAATTCACCAAAACTATAGCTGATCTAGGTGAAGTCCAGCAAACTTCAATACTTCCCTTCCCAACTTTATATCTGAGAAAAGTCAGTGACATTTGTTTTTAATGGGAAAGCATCATCCTGCAGTAACAGAGGAAGTAGTTTGAGTGACCTCAGAAGTCCTGTGAAATTGTCCTGTTCAGTCAGTCCAGCTCACCATCTGGGACAAAGTGGGAAGGAGAACCATATACCTCATGATCGGACTCCATAGTTAGAGCTACTGACCGAGTTAACACCACCGGGCCACATTCAAAACCATTTTTAAGCATTTGCTGGAGCCATTGACTCTCTCCTGAGTAGACCACAGGGCCCAGCTTTACAAAATCACAGTCCTTGAAGCAAAGGAATGAAGTCTGCTGTGTGCCCTTTTTAATATTCTGAACAAGGGCTTCAGAAGTAAAATGCCACTGTGAACTGAGTGGTTAGAGTACGGTTCCAGGAAAGCCAGTTGCTGACACCTACTTCAAAGTCACTTATGCCACCTAGGAACATAGTGTTCAACTACGGAATGATATGTGGTGCACACGGTTCTATTATACGGCAAGTAATTGAATATACAGGGGAGGGACACCTCTATCAAATAGGTCATGCACTAACAGACGAGATTCCTTTCAGTGGAGTTAAGACTGTACAGCCTCTCAGGTGTCTACGTAAGATAAGCAAGTTTCGAAAATGTCACTGCTTTTTGAAAAATGGACTTACGCAGATTGTACCGACTATAAGGAGACCGGAGTTCTTTATTAGCCGTCAAGTGTGTTACAGAGGCCGTCATGAGTTTCATGGGTTTCTTCTGGCATTTCTTAGAGATGGGAAGTTAGTTAACATTTGTTGAAATTCTAGAACAGTGGTTGGCACGGGGCCAAGCCCATTATACACCGCAGCGCACTCAGTCCTGGTCTACTGTTGATGTGCCGTAAGAGCAGGGATGAGATAACTCACTTATGGCACACAGCCAGGGTGGCAGAGGTGGATTGGAACCCAAGCCTACCTAACTCCTAAGCCCGTGTTCCTATTTCTCCATTAAAACAAAAGGTTGCATCCATCTGACTCCACAGTCGTCCTTTTCCCCCTGCTCTTCACTGTGGAGACCAGACCACAGTCATGTATTTCCTTAGCTCATTCTCAAGTGCCCTGCTTGGCCCTGGAGGGAAAGTAGTAAATGAGAGAGTCCTCATCTTTCCTTTTGTGAGAGTTACATCGTGCTGGGAACAGGATGGAGAGAGACCATTAGTAACCAAATAAGATACTTTGGCGTCATAATAAATCTCATTTAAAAAAAAATCCCAAGTAATAGACTTGGAGTCTTGGGGTGAGGAGTTGGGGTGCGGTTTTGCATAGGATGGTCATGGAAAGGACCTGAAGAAATAAGATTGAGTTGAAATGTAAATGATGAAAACAGGTATAGCAAAAACTGGGGAGAGAATGTTCCAGTCAGAGGGAAGAGCAAGAACAGAAGCCGTGTGGTTGGAATGATCTAGGTGTGTTCAGCCAGGATCAGAAAGAACACCAGTAGGACCGAAGTTTAAGATCTTCAAGCAGCTCAGGTTGGTACAACGTGTCGCAGTGGAATTCCTGGGATCCACCGGTGACACCGTTCCAAGTTAGGGATTGAACATAAAATCCAGATCAGCACCTCAGCAACAGTTCAGGAGACAACACACTGCCATAAGCTGACAGCCAGGAGGGCAGGGAATCTTCCAGAAAACAATGGCTCCCAGAATCAGAAAGGGAGCTGCCTCCAGTGCTAGAACCATCCCGAGTTCTTACTGAAAGTTTCCTATTGCACGGGGACAGTGACGCCTTCTCTACTCTCAGAAGCATCATCATGGGTGAAAGAGACACTCACATGGAAAATACATCGTCCCTCCTGAGAGGAGATTTCCTGTCTCTATGAGGATGTCAGAATAGCATTTGTCATCAAAAACCGTGAACACCTTAGTGATGTAAACAACAAGAATGCAGCAACTGTAAATGAGACATGGCTCACGGGTGGCTCAGAACATTACAGATTGGGAAGAGCCAGCTAAAAGGTGTTAGCCTCCTGGACACCAGCAGCACAAACTGGATAGAACATTCTCAGAGGGAGGAGAACCTTACAGAAGAGTCTGCTTTGAGGAGGGATCATTAGTCCCATAGCCGTTCCCATTTATGGAGTGCCTGGTGTGGGTGGAGAGCTCAGTTAAGAATGGTTTGAGTTTGCGTGACAGGGACAGCCCAGGACAGAGCCAGGAGCCAGACGCTCTGAATCCCAGGTCTGTCACTGCTAATAACTATGACCTTGAGCAAGTCAGCAAACCTCTCTGTTCATCCACATTCTTAACAAATTAAGGACAGTAAGGTGATCCGCATTGGTGTGCCCCCACCCCCGCCCACAGGAACACTGTTAAGAAAAAGGGCCATCTTTCCCAAATGAATATAACAAGCCCCAGAAATACAGGAGTTCACCCATATTAGTGTGTTTTGAAGCTAATATCTGCGTCAATGTCAGGGTGAGATGTGTTCAAAGAAAAACATTAATAAATAATAGCACCGGTGATGTGCAGATGTGCCAAATTAAGGAAAGGGATACCCAGAGGACTGAAGTTCTGGAAAGAATGAAACAAAATTTGCACTTTAAAAGGCACAATATCCGGGGCACCTGGGCAGTGCAGTCAGTTAAATGTCCAGCTCCTGATCTCAGCTCAGGTCAGGATCTTACAGTCCGTGAGTCCAAGCCCCACATCGGGCTCTGGGCTGATAGTACGGAGCCTGATTTGGATTCTGTGTCTCCTTTCTCCCCCTCCCCTGCTTGTGTGCTTGCTCGCTCTCTCTCCCTCTCTCTTCTCAAAAATAAGTAAACATTTTTTTAAATAGGCACAGTATCAAGGACTCCTTGGAGATAAGATAATACCAGGGGAAGGACAAAGTTGGGGGGTACTTGTAGGGTTGAATCTTCTAGAACCGAAGCTTGCAGACATGTTACCTGAGCCTCCGGTTCCAGCTAGCACAGAAGCTAGCTCCAGAGGGAGGCAGGAGCTCTGAGTAGTCTAAACAGACAGGTACCTTCCAGCCTCCTCTATTCTACCACACTCTTTTGAAAAGCAGCCCATTGAAACAAACCAAAACCAATGGTCTCAAGTAGCATGCCTCTGTATCTTCACAGCAGACTAGAACCAAGGTTCTTTTGCTCCTGCCTGTCATGAAAAACTGTGATTTTGTTTGCCCTGTTGTGTCCACCTTCAAGGCAGCCTGAAAACCACTCTAGAGAGCTAACCTGGCGATTCGTCCATCCACGTGCTCAGCAGAGATTTAGAACCCACTCTGTTCCAGGCCCTGGGCTGGGAGTACAATAATGAGTAAAGTCCTGCCTCCCGGGGCACCTAGTAGAGGCAGCAGATATCAAACACAGAATCCCACAATTCCTAAATCATAAGCTTTGATAAGTGTGTGTTCAAGAAATACGGAATGCTATGAGAGCATCTAATAGGGGACTCTGGGAAAGGCTTTCTGAATAAGTGACTTTTAAGCTATACTGTGCAGAATAAGTAGGAGTTTGCCAGGCAACAAGTAGGAAAAGAGCCAGGGGTGGGGGGGGGGGAGACTAGCATGTGCCAACGCCCTGAGGCAGGAAGGAGGCAACTCTTACCAGTAACTGAGAGAAGCCCAGAAGGGTAGAAGCATAATGTGCACAGGCGGCGGGTGGGGGCGGGGGGAGATGTATGAAATAAAGCCGAAGGGACAAATGAGAGTGAAGTTGTCCAGGGCCTTTAAGGCCAATGTAAAGATATGAATATCCTCCTACACTCCGTGGAAAATCTGTGACGGGTTTGGGTGCAGGAATTGAGTTGTGGTGACGGTGGTGGTGGTGGTGGTGTATGTAGGTGTGTGTAGGCGACGTGAGTTGCATGATTTGATCAATCAGCATCCGTGTCACCAGTGGGTCCTGTTGAGGCTTCAACAAGCACCAGATCACACAGATTAGGAGCTGGCAGACCTGACTTCCAGGCTAAGTTTTGCCCTCCTGTGCTGGCTACATGGACCCACGCCCAGCTCCTAGATGGGTATGGAAGCAACTGGACTTAAACTAGACCAGTGGTGGCCCCCATCATTTGGAAATTCTATCTTGAAATTGGAGGAGCATTTCTGTTTGCCCTCTCTGTTTCTGGGGTACCGCCGGCGTCTAGTAGGTGGAGTCCTACAATGCACGGGACATTGCTACAGTCCAGTATTGTTCTCTACCCCACACCACTCTGCCGTGTTCATGTAAGCAGAAAACCTGGTTCCGATTATCTGAGCCTAACTCCATTTTACCTTTAAAGACACAAATATTTTTACACATTTTTAGGAAGCAGTGCATTTCTTCTGGGAATGATAGAAGCACCATGAAAATTGAGGGCAATGGCATTTTGTTGGAACTTTCCCGAGAGTGGCTCACACATTGGGAAAATCAGCTCACCAATGACAGTGCCACTCATCCTTGAGTCCTTGATCAGCCTACACATTTGTGGCTGTGTCATTTGTGCAGTCTTTCATATAGATGTAAGCATCTGACCACAGTGCTACGGCTAGCAGAATAGTTAGACTGGACCATTTCTATCTGGAAATATTTATAATTTTATCATATGGTACTGTCCTTTTATTTCCCCTTTGTATTAAAATTAGGATATTCTATTGATTTTTCTGTGATCATGAGTACAGATAAATTATACCACCTATAATTTTTTTCTCAGAATAGTCAACAAGGCATTTGAAGATTTTTTTTTTTAAAGGCATTTTGTCTGATAAGGTTGGGGGCAGACAACAGGGGGAACGCCTGTTCAGAGCTTCCAAATGCTATGATTTTAGCAATGTACCTACTTCCTGTGTTTGGACAGTCTCTCGGTAACTTTAACATACAGAGAATTCTGTGTAAAAATTGTAGACCAAAGGTGTCAAGACCAACATCCCCAATGAGAAGTCATGCTGGTATCATGTGCCCCCAAGATGACATGAGGAGAAGACATTTGGCCTTTTTTGGTGTTCTTCCCCAAAAGTCCATAACCCCAGTGTAATCACTGGGGGGGGAGGGGGAATCAGATAAACCAAATCAAGTGACACTCTGCAGAATGCCAGACTGGTAGTCCTCAAAGCCTTCAAGGTCATGAAAAACAAGGAAGACTAAGAACTGTCACAAACCAGAGGAGACTGAGGGGACATAATGACCAAATGCACCATAGCATCCTGGGTGGGATCCTGCAGGAAAGAAAGGACATTAGTGGGAAACGGGAAAAGTGTTGAATCAAGCTTGAAGTTTAGTTAATAGTAGTGGACCAATGCAAGGTTCTCTGCTTGGGCAGTTGTAAAATGGTTGTGTACGATTTTAACATTAGAGGAGACTGAGTGAGGACATTTGGTACTAGCTTTGCAATTTTTGTATAAGTCTCAAAGTATTCAAGTTTTTTTTAAGTCTGTTTAAAAAAAAAAGGAAGACATTAGAGGTCCCCCATTTAGTTATAACTTAAGGAATTTTTCTAAAGATATAAAATAATCATCACATGACAAGACATAAAAGGAATATCACAACCTTCCTGGACCCTCTCACTCCAGGGTCAATATATGAAACAGACAAAGATGCCATGGGACCACAGGCATCCAATGCAAAACATCGTGTCCTTGGTGAATATACAAACGCCAGGAGACATGGTAGAAACAGAGCGAATGCAGTGGGCTGGTCAATCAGGTGAACTGAAACCAAGCTTTGAAGGAGAAGACGGGCATTGCAGGCAAGACAGGCTGATTGACAGAAGCAAAGAGAAGGATTAATAAGCAGGCTATTCTTGGGGTCAGTTTCTGTCAAGCAGTAATGAGATGTGAGGGCAACAAAAATAATAATAGCAAATACTTAAATAGACTCTGTATATCAAGCAGTGTCCCACGTGTTTGCAGGTGCTCCCTCGTTTACTTCCTGTAACAATTCTGTGAGGTATTACTTCCTATAACAGTTCTGTGAGGTAAGGTTATGGCCCTGTTTTTTTTTTTTAATTTTTCTTTAATGTTTATTTTTGAGAGAAACAGAGCATGAGTGGGGGAGGGACAGAGAGAGAGAGAGAGGGACACACAGAATCCGAAGTGGGGTCCAGGCTCTAATCAGAATCCAAAGCAGGCTCCAGGCTCTAAGCTGTCAGCACAGAGCCCAATGCATGGCTTGAAGCCACAAACTGCAAGATCATGACCTGAGCTGAAGTCAGACGCCTAACCAACTGAGCCACCCAGGTGCCCCAATGGCTCCTGTTTTTAATGGACAAGTAAACTGTCTTAACAACTCATTTCCCTCTGCAGCAACACTCTTGAGGTGGTACAACTATCAGCCAATTTCCAATTGAGCCAACTGGGGCCCAGGGAGCTTCCATGGCCTGCCAGAGGTTGCACAGCTAACAAATGGCAGAGCTGGAATTTGAACCCAGGCTGCTAGCCCCAGAGCACTGGTCCAGTGCTCTCTGCCTCTCCTGTGTTTATAGGTTCGGTATGGCAGCAATGACTGAGAGCAGCTTTCACAGCAGTGTGATAATCTGGAGAGAAGAGGCTTTCCATGTCAAACCTCAAAGTGGATGCCAAGGGCTTTGCATTTGGTGGGACCCACAGGAGGGGGGCGTTGTATCTTCTGGCCAGCTCAAAATGAATGGTGTTGTTATTCTGGGGGAAGAGAAAATTGACCTCAGAATCTCTTCAAAAAATAAGCATGGAAATAAAAGAGAATAAAAGGGAGCAAAAGAAGAGAAAGAGGATGTTGAGAGACTAGAGAAAGCATTCCTGTGATGGAGGGTATTTGGAACCCAGTACTGTAGTTGCAATTGGCTGGCTTCTCTCTACGCCTAAATAACATGCTGGACATCCCTTGGAATTTGGTGCTCGGCTCTACTCCATCCAACCATGTTGTGGTCATGTCAGAATGACCTATACTTACTCTACCTAACATACACCAGGATTCTCTTAGGCAGAAAAGAAAAAAATAGCCAAAAGTTGTTTATCTGGCAAATTAACTTTTTACAATGCCATTTGACCTAAACCTTTACTAATGTTAATGCCCAACTGAACCCAAATTAGCAAAGAAAGAAAGAAAAGAAAAAAATCTATACTACCTAATTTTAAGAAATGCAATCCCATTATCGTTACATGTGCGCAGTATCTTAAGCTAGCTATGGATTGCCTAGCAAGAAGATTTTACACAAATCAAAAGTTTCAGAATCTAAAGTAACTTCAATCTTGAGCACTAATTAATTCAGGCCACCAATTCCACACAAAGATGGAAACCTCCTTAACTTTATCTCTTTAAATCTCAAAATAGAGCGAATTAAAATGCCATTGTTCATGGATCAACATTTGGGTCAGTTCCTTGGAAATATCGCTTAGACTTGAGACAGACATAAACAAGGCATGGGTATCCCCCAAAACTAATTCATTCATATGAAAATTTAAGTGGAAAGAGCACCATAATGAATATATTATTGGCACCATTCTGCCCATTTGGCCCTGTATAGTGCTCATAACAATGGCAGTTCTTTCCAGTTCTGAAGTACACAAGCATGACCGCAAATGTCTCAGTCGGTCTAGATGCTGACACACTTCCACCAGCTGGTAAAGCCAAATCCCTTTGCCTGACATTCCTCAACTCAACATCATAGTGTAATCTGGGACAGCAGGGCACATATCCATGGCAACCATCGATACAACCAGTTCCTTCACTCACCTAGTAACATGAAACAAAAGGCTAATTGCTCATGACACACAGCAAAACAAGATTTGCCTTTTGTCATTGGTTATACGTGATGTTAGGCCAGTCCTCAGCCTCTTTTCCACAGAGATCCTACCGCAAACCCAACACTGTGTTGCTAAATCAAGCCATCTGTCACAGTGGGTGCCAACAGTGATGCCTGAGCACGCCGCTGATCCTTGGACCATGGACACACTCTAGTGAAATGGGGAGACCTCTGTTTCCATGGCTTGAAAACAGCCTTTTAAATTGAAGAGTACTTAAACTGAGTCTTCAAGCCTGTGTGATGGAAGCATCTTGTCCAATGACCCATGAATGGTACTTTCTGACCCAAAGTTAATTGTTCACACCCCTTCCAAAGAATATCGGTTTGTTCATTTCCAAAAGCAACATTGGGCAATCAATAAAATGAAAACTGGGCTTTGTAATTTCTTTCACTATATTTGTGGTGATAAATACACATTTTCCACTTACACTGAGTATGTTATCCACATAGATGTGGTTCTAAAGTAAGCATGTTGGCCAGAAATTACTTACAGTCAAACTTACTCTCGCAAGTCTTTATATGGAGTACTACCTGTGGACATCACCATTTGGGAGCCACTGACCAAAAGAATGAAACACAAGCAAAGTCTATATGCAGATGTCTGGACATTCAGCTTTGACATTGCTGTCAACCCCCTCATCCTGAGAAATGGGACGACGTGGTAGCTAAGATGATGGGATATCTTAGGTTTGAATCCAGGCTCTGAGGCTCCTTACTAGCCATGTGCCATTAAGCCAGTTACTGCCTATTTGTGCCTCGGTTTACTTATCTGTAAAATGGACATAATAGTACCTACCTGTTATGAGCTAAAGCTAAAGTATTTCCCCCAAAATTCATGTGTTGAATCCCTAACCCCCACGGTGATTGTGATGGGATTAGTGCCCATATGATAAGAGACGGTGGAAGGCTTGCTTCCTCTCTCTCTGCTGTAGGAGAACACAAGGAGAAGGTGGCCGTCTGCAAGCCAGAGAGAGGTCTCTCCCTAGGGAACCAATTCAGCTGACACCTAGGTCTTAGACTTCCCAGCCTCCAGAATTGGGAGAAATTAATGTCTATTGTTGTTTGTTATTTTTTTAGGACACATTGAGCTCACTAAGACACTATCTCATATTTTTGTCTTATTTTTCATGAGCTGAAATTTATAAAGCATGCAGAAGAGTTCCTGCCTTATATCAAGTGTTTTATTAATTGTCAAGTGGAGTCTTTAGCAGTAAATGAATAGATAAGCAATCCTAAAGCGTTTCCTGCAGGACTTTCGTTTTGTCTTCGCCATCAGCCTCTCTATATATACGCTTGATACCTTATTTTTAAAAAACGTGGTTTTAAACGTACATTTAAAAAAGTATTAACTCACATATGTGAAATATGTGAGCTAATATATGTGAAAGCATCTGGCATAGAATCTGACACACCCCTCTCCAAGATGGTTGTAACTATAGTTTGTTTGCGATATAATTATAAATCCTTGCCGTACTTGAGTTTCAGATTTGTTTCATCAGACCCATATCAACCCTGTTCTTTGAAAGGTTATAGATGAACACTTGGCCTTATGTCTGTCCACGTTGGCATGTCCTGTTGTGACCTCAAGGAACAAAGATCACTCTCGTCACTAACCCCACTGGACATCGGTTTTATGTCACCTTAAGTAACATTGCATCTGGCACTGGGATTTGATCATAGGTCAGACTTTAAACGCACAAGGAGGCTACTCCTCTATATCCTGTTAGCTAACATAGCAGTCAAGCGGTTAACTTGACCCCCCCCCCAACTTTCTTTTAGCTCATCTCTCTCTTCGGCCTCTTTGGGTGTGACTGTGCTCACACACACGTAATTATGTCATCGCTGAGCACCCAGCACAGAGCCTGCGTGTTCATCATCCTCTTTTGACTAAATGGCTGTACAAGATACAGGGACAGAGAGACAGAACATTCAGTTACAAATCCCCCAAGCTTGCATCCCACAAGCTGGCCCACCAGAGCCCCGAGAACAGGCTCTGTTTCACAATTAGGCGAGGGAGAGAGTGGGAAAAGCCCAGTGTGTTCCTTTTCTGTGTAGGACTCAGAAACTAGCCAGTTTTACTGTTTGTAGTTTAGTGTTCAGATGTTCCCACAGGTCTGTTCAGACCAGCGTGGCCCAAGGAAATGCCACCACACAGCATTACGGAGAGTGGAGCTGCATGAAACATAAGCTTGTTGAAAATGGGATGGCTGTGTTTTTTTAAACAAACAAATAATAGGTGAGCTGTCTCATCGCTAGTTTGTGCTTCGTGCAGTGACCGAGTGAAGTCATCTTATTTTCCAGCGCTCTAACCGACATGGTCAACTCAGTTGTTCTTTCGAGAAAACAGCAGCATCTTGGTTGAAGGGAGGGGGCAGGGAGCATCCAAGTCTAAGAGGAAGATACAGATGTGATATAAACCATCTCTTTTGGGGTGCCTGGGTAGCTCAGCTGGTTAATCATCCACTCTTGGTTTTGGCTCAGGTCATGATCTCATGGTTCGTGAGATGGAGCCTCCCATGGGGCTCTGCGCTGATGGTGTGGAGCCTGCTTGGGACTCTCTCTCTCTCATCTCTCATCTCTCTATACCATCTATTTCACCTAAGGGGAAAAAAAAGTAAGAACCTTCCTATCTTCGCAAAGAAAGGAAATGTGAATTTAAACCCACCACTGCTGAGTAACACTGTCTACACATCTTTCAGACTAACTGCCGCCTACAGCTTTTGGTTGGGTGTCCCAAGCCCGGAAAGGTTAAGATATTTCAGGAACACAGGTGATTTTCCCATATCTGAGCCTAGGGTCCTGTGACACGGTGGGTCCAGCAGTTTGCACTACGCAGCCAGCACGCAGGAGGTCAGCCCTCCTGGGGAAAGGTGGGCTCGTATTCTGAAGCCATCAGTGAAAACGCTGACCCCCTCCCCCAGCCTCACACTAGACATTGCTTCTGTCTTAACGTGAAAGGTGATTGTGCTCTAATCAGATTGGAAATCAGCTTTCCCTACACGGCTGCTGCCTGGCCCGTAACGGCAGGACAACTCTTCACGTGGGTGGGATTGAGAGAAAACTTGTGTGAGCCCAGGCACCTTGTTTTCATTATTACCCCATTTCTCTCTCACGGGCGGGCGCACGGGGGAGTCAGAGGGCCTGCTGCGGAACATGGAGGACCGACGTTCAGCTGGCTTCAGGCCTCCCACCTGGGGACAGGGGTTTGGCCCCTGTTTCATTTCAGGGCCCTGGCGATCCATTAAGGAATGAAAACCGAAATCATAAGGAAAGGGCTTACTCAGAATAAGAAACCTTTAAGCAGGAGCTAAAACGTGTGAAGGGGAATTACTGTGTCTTTAGTGGAGCCAGTAAGGGCCACAGTTCATGGTAGCACCTTCTCACTATCTGGTTGGATCCGGGAGGTCCCACCCAAGGCCCCCCTGTGTTGCACCCCCTCCACCACTTAATGTTCTTTCCGCTTCTCCAGCTACTGTGCCCTGCATGACTTCAGACATAAGAATTTGCCTGTGGCTCTCAGAATACAGCAGGCACATGTCTACCTCAGGGCCTTTGCCCTGGCAGTGACCACTGCCCGGAGCACCCTGTCCCCAGAGAGCCTCTGAGCCAACACCCTCACCTGCTCCCCCCACACGCCTTCTCAGTGTGGCTCCCAGCCACACACATGCCCTCCTGATCCTTGCTGCCCTGCCTTACTTCCTCATTTCTTCCGTACCACTGGTCACCTGCAAGCATAGCACTTATTTTACTTATTTATTATGCCGTGGTTTATTTTTGGCCCGTCCACCACCCCCACCACCCCTTTCCCAGCACAGCCTGTGGGAAGGCAGGGATCTCTAGTGTATTGTCACTGGTGTGTCCGAAGCACTTAGAACAGTGCCTGGCACATAGTAGGTGCTCTATAAATGCCTGAATGATGAGAGAATCTGGACATGTATCATCATCATCATCATCATTAATATTATTTCCATTATTCTGATGTCAGGCCTAGACATGAGGAAACTGAGGCTCAGATACATTAATTGAGCTACTCAGTAGTACCCAGATGGCAAAATATCAGATCTAGGACTCGCACTGCACCCACCCATGGTTAGTGCCTTGTGTTCAGTGACTTCAAAGAATGAATCAATAAGACGGATCCATTATGGGTAGATCCCCTAGTGGGAAATGTACGGTAATGTGATTATTTAAAATACGGAAACCATGATGAAGAGCAGACTGGTTTTGCCATCCTGCCCTGTTCTGTGCCCCTCCCCCCACCTCCCCTCTCCGTTTGATCAGCTTCGGAGTTTCTTACTGTTAACAGATCACTCCTCTAAGTTGTGTGTCAGTGTAGCCCTGGGAGAGAAAAAGCTTGTTAATCCACTGCATGCAGACACGCTGCCACCCCACCGAGTATTAGAATCATAACGATGCTTACGTTCAGCCTACAGTTGGACTCACCGAATGGCTGTAAGTGACGGGAACCAATGAGCCCACCCACAGGAGTTAAGGCTTGAGCAGAAAGTGGACCAACTACGATCTGGATTCCTTTGCTGTTTGAGGAGCATCCGTTGAAGTGTGGAAAGCTCAGGTTTTAACAATAAACAGAGACAAGAGGGCAGCCTGGCCTTAAAGTAGTAGGAGAGGGGACAGGGGAATAGAGCCTGGGCAGTAAGCGGCCGAGGGGCACTGAGAGGAAAGTGTGCCAGCAGGCAGAGCCAGGAGCACAAGCCCTGAGTATAGATGGATTTCCTGCATCATCGCTTACCCGGGAATTCATAAATAATGTCAGCAGGAACTTGTGTTTGCTTATAAATGCATTACTAAATATCAGGGGCCACATCGATTGTTTCCTCTGATGTCATATAACTCTGGGGGCACAATCCAATGGCAATTGGCAGGAGCCATGGATCATTCCTGTGCAGCCAGTAGAGCTTAGTGTCCACGATGTATGTCCACATGGAGAGATTCACAGTCCAGCTCCCTGGACTGATCCTTCTCAGCACAGAAATCCCTGACTTGTGGTTGCTGGGTTGAAGACACTCCCTCTTGAGGAACACCCTGGATCTTCCCTCTTCAGACACCTTACAGAACAGATGTATGGGTTTCTGAAAAATCCCACAATCCCTTCTTAAACAAAAACAAGAAGCATATTCCTTAACATGCGGCATGATAGCTAAGGTGGTGTGGACCTGATGGGAGACCTTCCACCGTTAAGGCAGTGAGGATGGAGTCAGGCTCCCTGCACCTGTAACGGAAGGGGCACCTGTTCCCACCCACGTGCTTATGGACGGTGTATTGTTGCAACATGAGAGGCTGTGACAGGCGCTTCACAGCTAAGGGCACCTGGGTGGCTCAGTTGGTTAAGCATCCAACTCTTGATCTCAGCTCAGGCCTTGATCTGACGGTTCGTGAGATGGAGCCCCTCATTGGGCTTTGCATTGTCAACATGGAGCCTGCTTGGGATTCTCAGTCTCCCTGGCCCTCTGCCCCTCCTCCACTCACAGGCTTATGCTCTCTCTCTCTCGCTCGCTCTTTCACTCTCTCTCTCTCTAAAAGTAAATAAACATTTTTTAAAGGCTCACAGTCAAGAATTACAGTGGAAGTGACAGTGGCACAAAGATCTGAGAGAATAAATCATTTATTTGATTTTTTCTGGAATTCTTTGTTGCTTTTGGTTTGAAGAAGAAAAAAGCTCATCTAATTGTAGTTTGTATAGGCAAACATCAAAAGGAAGGAGGTGAGCCCTCAGTGAAATTGTAAGTTAAATGCTTTTTACTGCTGTCCTTCCAACCTTTCCCTGAACTCCCTCCCCAGCTGCCATGAATTCCCAGCACCCTGGATCATTGCCTTCTCTGATGAAACTACTAGCCTAAGAAGCTGATTCTCTCTAAAGTGTTAACGACTATCCTCAACCAGAGAAAAATGTTAACTGCGAGAAAACAAAACCCACTCAACCCAGATTAAATCAAGAAAGGCTGGCTGTACGTGTGTAAGAGGAAACCTCAGAGACATTCAAAGACAGGAAACAAAGCATGACGCAAGTTGACTGGAAATGAAACTGGAAGTGGTGTGGGGACGCCAGACTCTGAGGACATGACCACTCTCGTCTGCTTTTCTCACCACTTCCCTCCAATCTCAATCCATCAGTTAGCTCCCTGTTTCTCCCCTTGCCTTCCTCCTCTTGTCCTCTGCTCCTTCTCTCAGATGATCTGCTTCATGTTTACATACCTAACATGGTCTGACTCCGTGTGACAGTTCAGTTCCTGGCATCATCTCCCTAAAGTTGCTGTCCCTCAGTGTAAGTTCTAAAGACAGAATCTGACTAGTTATTGGCCATTCAATGAATTTGCGCCTCCTTGGGTAATGATGGGAATGGCTCTGAACTGGGGGTTGGGAAGGGGAAGGTGAAGAACTTAGGGCTTTGTCCATGTGAATGAAAGACTTAGGCTGCCTCTCCTAGCTGTGAGCAGCACAGAAGGAGCTGAGGGTATATATATGTATTGACATTGTCTATTGGCCATGGATATGGACTTACCTATTGATAGTGCTGTAGGACTAGCCACCCCAAAAGGTAGTGGCTTATAGCTATAAGCATGGATTGAGCTCAGGCGGATGTGGGTTGGCTGGAAGGTTCTTCTGGTCTTAGCTGGGCTCAGTCAGATGCCAGGGAATCAGCTGGCTTTCAGCCTGAGCTCCAACAACAGAAGTGACTAGAATCACAGGCCCGTGTGTTTCATCCTCCAGCAGGCTAGCTCAGGCATGTTCCTCATGGTTCTGACTGGAGTGGAAGGGCAGAAACCAAAACTCTCAAAGGTTTTTTCTAGGTTCTGTATGGAACACATTTGCTCACATCCCATCGGTCAGAGAAACTCACATGGCCAAACTCAAAATCAAGGAGCAAAGAAATTATTTTCTACCTATTTAGTAAGAGAAACTGTCTAAGGCAAAGGAGCTTGGATAAGCGGGAAGGAGAGAAATTGGAGCTACTAAGGCAGTCAATCTAGTGTGTCATGGCAACAAACTCAGTGACATGTGCAAAGGCTGTCCCCTTCCCCAGCAAGAGGTGCACATTAGTTCCTGATCCCAAATAATGAACCACCAAGGTTAGCGTTTTGAAGCCTCTCAAATAATAGCAAAAAATGACCATTTTTTCTCTACATGTATAGAATTGCAAAGCCACAGAACCAAGATAACAGAGGGAACTGAATTTTTCTCCCTTTTCCCCCATAAAGCATGCCCCTCCCGGCCCCCCAGCCCCGACATCTCACACACGACATACCCAGGTCTGTGACATCCTGCTTTCTAGTTCACTGGATTAAAAAATGAGGCATGTTCAGTTTAATGGTGCTTTTTAGGTAGCTCAAGGTTGAACTTGTGTGCAAACAGCAAGTAGACCAGAGCCCCAAGGACTTACACACTTGGTCATCTGCATCCCTCCTCCCTCATGGTGGCTGGCTTCCGTGTCTGGCAGTGGGGGCTAATTATTTGATTGCTTTTGTGCCAGGAGTAGAAAAAATAAGGCTTCTACAAGTGACCTCCAGGGTCACTACGCAGAGATAGATGATCTGGTCTCGAAGTTATTCTGGTCTTTTCTTCCCCTTCACAAACCCATAACTTAACAGATCCGGACTAGATGGGCTTGGAGTTCATCTAGCCCAGCATTTTCCATCTGTTAGTCACACAAACCACTCATTGCTTTGTAAAAACATGCTCTACTCTCAAATGGTTTTAGTGAAATTGGCTTATTTTTAAAACCTCAATTATTCTTAAAAATTTATCATTGCAGCCATATACTGGAAAATCAGTATGTTTTGACATAAATAAAAGATAAGCACAAAATAAACAGAAAGACACCCACATTGTTATGAAATTCTGTCCAGATGTTTGAGCCTTGAGCCTGCCCAGTTTTTAGTAATAAGGAGGTTCAACAAACGTGAAGGAAGTGTTAAAGAAATGTTATCCTCAAACTGACGTATTCTCTCTGATGGAGTCAGGAAGATCGGAAGGGATTCAGAAAGGTCATCAGTTTCTCAGTGTCCAGTTCAGTGTTATTTAGTGCCTGCTTCCTATATTCTAAAATCGACTTGGACTTCCTGCGTTGGGGGGAGTCCCACACTGTAGGGAATATCAGTGGTCCCAGTCCCTCCTTTTGCATGGAGGGGCTGAGGCCTCTCTCTTCTCCCTGATGGTCACCTCTGGGCCTGGCCACTACTACTTTGCCTCTTCCCTTCCTCTTCGGTTAGGGGGAGGGAAAAGAAACGAACTACAGAAGAAGTAAAGGGCAGAGCTGGAGGCTGGTGCTTTTGACTCCACAACTCTGGAGCCTCCCTAGTTTTCAGTGACCTCTGCTCTTCCGGTCTCCAGCTACTAGAAGACCGAGGCGGTAGCCTACTGAAAGGAGAAGAACGTGCCTCACACTTCCGTAATGAAAACTTCTGTCTGCCTCCACCACCCTCTGAGACTTTTAGATCAGGAACCTTCTAGAAAGATGTACCCATACAAAGGAAGGCATCTCCAGTTGTCTTTCCCCCCCAAAAAAGAAAGAAAAAAGCGTTGTGTCAGAAAAGGCCAAGAGCAAAGCCATCTAAGTCTAGTTCATTCTTGGAGTAAGCCACAGGGGCTGCGCTAATGGAATTCTAAATCCTCCGGCAAACTATATGGATTTTCAAAAGGAGGCGGAGAAATCCTCTTTGTCCTGTTATCTTTTCAAGATGGATTTTTAGTTGAAAATCCTTTCTTTAAAAAAAAAATAGGATAAATGTAGTCATACACTCAACTAAGCTCTTTATTCCATTGCCTGTGATCTGGAAAAAGCTTTTGAGACATTTCTTCAGACAGGAGGGGAAGGAACAATCTTCAAGAAATATTCCTCCTCATATTTTTAAGGAAGATGCTGATTATATCAATCACTGCCTTGTGTTTCATTTTAAATTTCTCTTACTCTTGGAAAAAAGGTACTTACGTGCATCTTTTTAAAAAATTTCTTTCCCCCATATATTAATCTTTGGGACATGGGTGCCTACACCTGGTACCTATGAATCAAATTTCTTTCTCCGCATTCTGAATCTTAGTGTCATGTACATGTGTTACCTCATCTGAACAGTTTGGGCCTTTATTCATGTTGATGGAAACCAGAAAAATTCAGATGGCGATCAGCTTGTCTCTACATTTGCTCATAAATGAAAGACTGCCCTCAGCCTTGTATTGGCTCACTCTTCAGGGGCACAGAGGAAACTTTGTGGTAGGAAGGCTTGTGTGGACCTCCTAACTGTTCTGTCTTTGAGATCCTGACAGAGGTACTAAAGCTTTCTGAGCCTCAGTTCTGTAAAATGGGGATAAGACTATCTATTGTGTCAAAATATTGTCGATATTAAAATAAGGCCATATAAGTTAAGCTCGTAGCACAGGGCCTTATTTTTATTTTATTTTTATTTTTTTTTTTTGAGAAAGAGAGCGAGCCAGCAGGGAAGGGGCAGAGAGAGAAAGTGAGGGAGAGAATCCCAAGGCTCTGAGCATCAGCAAAAAGCACTATGCAGGGCTCCATATCACAAACCATGAGATCATGACCTGAGCCAATATCAAGAGTCAGACACTTAACCGACTGAGCCACCCAGGTGCCCCAGGGCCTTATATTTAAGCATGCAACAAGCGGTCGCTATTATGAATACACATTACTACCTTGGAAAGGCCACATAAGACCAGGGCTCTGAGGTCAGAGAGAAGACAGGGCTCACTTCTGCTCCATTCATAACTGCATCCCCAGTAGCAGGCCCCCTGGCGCATAACAAGAACTCAGTATTTTTTGGATGAATGTTTGAGTGGTTCTGGCATTATGCCTTGTTAGCTATGTGATCATGGGTAAGGCATGTCACCCCTTGGCACATGTTTTCCCAGCCATGAAGCAAAGAGAATACATTTCTTACGGAGCTGCGGGGATGCCGACGTGCAGGGGCAGATGTGAAGTGCCCAGCATGGAGGCTGTATTCCCAGTCTCTACTGCCCTTCACGTTTGAGAATCCCAGATAAAGAACCAGGGTCAGCACTTCGTGAGGAAGATGGCAAAAAAGACTTTACTCGAGGGGGTGGAGGGCTACGACGATGCAGTTTTGTGATAGAAGAAAGAGCTCGTGCCCCACTCTGAATGCAGCACCTAGAAAATCCATAGCCACGAGCCGGTGCTGGACGGAAGATGGGAAATCGTGAAGAGGAAATACCAGGGCCAGGGGGTTCCGACCATACCAGGCTGCTAGGTGGTCAGACATCAGCGGGAGGACGGCAGAGGAGAACACTGATCAGATAGCAACAGTTGTGAAAGGTCAAGGGTGGGAATTCTGGCTGAACTGACTTAACAGGAGTCTTGCTGAAACTGTCAATGAAGAGACCATTCCAGAAGGTACAGACGCAAGTCGGGGCCTAGCTGACGCAGAGTACAGACCAGCCTGAGTGGAGTTTGGCCAGGCAGAGAGTCCCTGTCAATACCTACTCCAGTCCTGGCTGGAAAGGGGCAGAAAGTGAGCCGGGGTGGGCTCCAGAAGGCTAAGTGAACATTGAAAACCGAACAGGATTCACCCAGGTGGAGCATGGGAGGGAGAGGGAGGTTTCAGAGAGGCCTTTTGGAAGCCAAAGAAGCATGGCTGACAGGAAGGAAGAGAGCGAGCATGACACTTCTAGGAGCTGCAAGAGGCTCACGCCAGCTTGTGCTGTGAGGGAAGGGCGGGACGTGGCAAGAGATGGCCCTGGGCCAGCCACTTCCGACTTTGGACTTCGTCCTGGAGCCAGTGGGGGCCTCCCTCGCTGGCTTCTCCTCCCAAGGCAGTAAATGAACAGGACCTTCCACAGGGCTCTCTGGGTGGTTGGTGCCACAATCGCTGATAATGAAAACAATGCCGGCTGTTTGGACACACCTGCCTCCCACCCTCGATCACCTTGCAGGCAGATCTGAAGGAGGCACTTTGGCCAACTTTTCCTGCCCTAAAAACAGGGTCTTGGTGTCTTGACGTTATTAAAACCCTCTTAGGCTAAGAGCATGCATTTTGGACTTGACAGCATGTCAAAAGCCATATCATCTTTCCAGGCTAATTATAGCTCAGTGGACTCACTTTAGTGGCCCTGGAGAATTGCCTGGGAAGCTTTATAAGAAATATTAATACCTGGACCCCCCACCCCCCACCAGAGATTCAGAGTCAAGAGTCTGGGGTGGAGAGGGCACTGGCGGATTTGAAAGCTCCTCTGTGCAGCTAGGGTTGAGAGCCACCACGGAGCACGCAGCGTTACAACGGTAGCTCTGACTCCCCTTGCCAGATTCTCCAGGCGAGGTTCAGAGTCACATTTGCACACCTTCCTGGCAGATCATTAGAAGCTGCCTGTGGCAACAGAGACTGAGACAGAGAAAGAGCACATGTGCACAAGAGGGGCAGAGAGAGAGAGAGAGAGAGAGGGAATCCCAAGCAGGCTCCCTGCTGTCAGCTCAGAGCCCAGTGCAAGGTTTGATCTCATGAACCATGTGATCCTGACCAGAGTTGAAATCAAGAGTCAGATACTTAACCAACTGAGCCACCCAGGCACCTGCAGATAGACCCTAGTGTTCTAAAGCCAACAGAAGGCAGCTAGAGATGGGACCTCCCTACCCCTTGGCACCAAAGGGCATGATCTCACTCCCAAGCTGTGTTGTCTGTGCAGCACTAAGCAGCTCTGTCAGGGAATTGCTTCCCTGGATTTACCTGGAAACTCCAAGCGGGCCTCTTTAGCACATTACTCACACTCATCCAGCCCCACACTTCACCTTTCCCGTCACCCCCACCTCCGGAACTTTTTTTTTTCCATTTGCCCATTTGTTCGGTGCAGTTGGGTTCTGTGCCCTGTGCCCTGAAAAGCATATTTTTGGAAAGGAAATGTTCCTGGAAGAAAGCAGGGACCTGAGGGCTTCAGAGTCACTGCCCATCACCCCTCATCAGTAACCCCCCACCCCACCCCCACCCCCGGGGGGAAGTGCCATCCATCAGGAGCACTGAGCACCAGCCCTGGAAATACTTCCCCAGGCTCTGCCCTCTTTTATTCCTACCTCACTGAGACTGCAGATCCTTAGCTCAGAGCCCTGGGGTTGTTTCCTGGGGCATTAACTGCTGCCCTCAGGTTAATTCCCAATCAACAACCCCTCTGTTGTTCCCACCCCTGTAGGCAGTGGCCCGCACAGCACATTTTGGAAGTAACTTGGGGCAGTGAGACTTTGCACCCCCGGGCCAGTCCCCAGAAAAGCCCTCACCAGGCTTCCTCATGACAGCAAGGCCCCTCACCCAGTGTCAGGGGGCCAGGGACAGGGTGGGCAGGCAGGGACCCAACACCTCGTTC
The DNA here is from genome assembly GCF_006229205.1 of Suricata suricatta. Classification (NCBI taxonomy): domain Eukaryota; kingdom Metazoa; phylum Chordata; class Mammalia; order Carnivora; family Herpestidae; genus Suricata; species Suricata suricatta. The sequence goes on from NC_043712.1 coordinate 78,432,820, forward strand.
ACCTCCCACGACAACTCCAGAGACGGCAGCGGCAGCTCCCCACTGGCATCCCGTGAGCTACTATTCACCACGCTTTCATTTTTCTCTTTTGGCTTTTTTAGAGTTCTTTTATGTTTTTTTTTCTGTTTGTTTAGAGATGGCTGTATTTTTCCTCCATCTTAAAAAAAAAAAACTCATTCAAATCAGTCTTTCTTTCTTTCTTTTTTTTTTTAAATCACATAACCATGGTTTCTCATTTCTTGCCTGTGCTGCTTTCTTCAGCTCCCTGTGGACAGAATGAGACCCGGGAGGATGGCAAAATAATCCAGCTGCCGCCCTGCAAGACAGGCGCCTGGATTGTACCCGCCATCATGGCCTGCTACCTGTTAGTGGCAAACATCCTGCTGGTCAACCTGCTCATCGCCGTCTTCAAGTAAGTGGGTCCTTCCCCAGAGGACTTTGGGGGGCCGGGTCCTTCCCCAGAGGACTTTGGGGGGCCGGGTCCCGCCCCAGAGGACTTTGGGGGGGTGGGTCCTGCCCCAGAGGACTTTGGGGGGGTGGGTCCTGCCCCAGAGGACTTTGGGGGGGGTGGGTCCTGCCCCAGAGGACTTTGGGGGGCCGGGTCCTTCCCCAGAGGACTTTGGGGGGCCGGGTCCTGCCCCAGAGGACTTTGGGGGGGGTGGGTCCTGCCCCAGAGGACTTTGTGGGGGGTGGGTCCTGCCCCAGAGGACTTTGGGGGGATGCAGAGAGAGAGGCCCGGGGAGGGCGGGCTCTGCTGCTGCAGAAAGGAGTGGGGCTTCTCTCTTGATTCTCTCCCATCTCTATTTCAGCAATACATTTTTTGAGGTAAAATCAATATCCAACCAAGTGTGGAAGTTTCAGAGGTACCAGCTCATCATGACTTTCCATGAGAGGCCGGTTCTGCCCCCACCTCTGATCATCTTTAGCCACATGACCATGATATTCCAGCACCTGTGTTGCCGATGGAGGAAACACGAGAGCGACCCAGACGAGAGGGACTATGGCTTGAGTAAGCTTCAGGGGACAGCCCTGGGCAGCCACAGAGCAGGACCGCCTACCACATCGCGCAGGCGGTCACGCAGGACCGCGTGCCCCCCGCCCCTGGTTCCTCCTACGTCCAGCAGACTGTGGGCGGCTCTGAACACTTGGGAAGCCGTGGGAGGGTCTGTTTCTATGGGAAACGGTGCTGTGTGAGGACACAAGGCGCTGAAATGGAACATTCGTAGCCTCACATCTTTCTTAGTGAATAAAACCAGTCTCTGGCATGGCGGTTCTAGCTCCTCTGTAGATTGTAAGCTTCTTCCTGTCCAGAGGTCCCACCACAAAGTACATGCACCGTAGTGATGTGTTCCCATTGCTACATTACGTATAACATGAGGATCATTACATGGGTTTCGTTGGGTTGCTGGTGACTAAGTCTGATTTTTTTTCATTATCATTTCTGGACCTATCTTTTTTTTTTTCAGGGCTTAAACATTCCCTAAGCCTTAGGGTTATGGCTTTTTGTCCTACTTTTAGTCAAAGGAAAAACAGAAAACCCCTCACCAGCCACCTGCTACCCAGTGTTTCTAGAAGGAGGTTCTATTGGCATTGGGGTGGAATGATTCTTCAGTGTATGGGAGTGTCCCACATGTGGCAGAAGATTTAGCACTTCCGGCCTCCATACGTTAAATATAACAGCTCCTGCGATTTCCTACATGTCTCTTTAGTACCACCCAGAGTTAATTACCACTGGGAATCCAGCCCCGACAAGCAAGTTCCTGTAGTTTCTCAAAGTGTGTCAAATAGACTACCTATACTAAACCCCCTGAACCAGAGCCCCTAGGATTGTGGCCCAGGACTTACCTCTTGGTGACACTGGTTAGTGCTCTAAACTTTAAACCAAAGCCACTTCATCAACTGACTCAAAGTCTGGAGCTTTTTTTTTTAAGTAGTTTATTGTCAAATTAGTTTCCATACAACACCCAGTGCTCTTCCCCACAAGTGCCCTCCTCCATCACCACTGCCTCTTTTCCCCCCTCCCCCTTCAACCCTCAGTTCATTTTCAGCATTCAATAGTCTCTCAGGTTTTGCGTCCCTCTCTCTCCCCGACTCTCTCTCCCTCCTCCACTCCCCCTGGTCCTCCCTTAGGTGCCTCCTGTTCTCCTGCTAGAAAGTCTGGAGCTTCTAACAACTTCTCCAACAAAGCAATGCCCAACTCCTTTCTAGATGTTAAAATTAGTTGAAGGGAAATGAGCATTCCAGAATTCACTATTTCCACCAGAAACACAAATTTAGGCACATAGAAAGCTTAGAGGGGAAAAAGGATCAAATTTCCACTGGGCTCTTTCTAAGCTGTATCAGTTATGAATCAGCCTACCTGATATGAACAGAGAGCCAGACTAACAATAACAAAAATCAATAAACCTTTATTTTTCTCACATAACACAAAGTGACGAGATAATAGCCCTGAGCTCAGCCAGACCTCCCTGAAGTCAAAGCCCCCAAGTCTTGTTTTTTTAGGTTCAGCTACACCTTATTCCACCGTCTTATCTCATGGTTGCAAAATAGCTGCTGTACTTCCAGCCATTACATTCACGTTCAAGGCAGGAATAAGAAAGTGTAGAACGAAGCAGCTACCCCTGAAAAGTTCATCAGGAATGTGGAACCTCTTCCCAATCCACCACCCCTCCCTGCAGCAGAGAAATGTGTGGATTTGGCTTTCCAGCCTCACTTGTGGGCAGATGGAAAGAGGGAATGGGGTTGGCATGGGCTTGCAATAAGCCCAGTGACCAATGTGTGTCTGCCACACTTTACAGACCAGTAACCGAACTTGTAAGTAACCTCCCTTCTCTGCATCGCTCCTTTTGCTTTGATTTAGTTCCACTCGCAGCCTCGAAATGGGTGTAACTCTAACCAGCCCCTGCAGTAAACCGGATATGCCCCGGTGAACTCCAAGCCTCCATCCTGAATCTAACACCCAGAAAGAGGACAAGGATGTCACTTGCCCAAGTGGCTTTGGATTTAGCCCGAGACTTAGTGAAGAATCTAGGCCCCTTTCCTTCCCCTCGATGAAACAAAGAGCAGTCAGGCCCGCAGATCAGACGCCGTTGCTGATCCTTCCCGTTGTCACTTTTCCCCACAGAACTGTTCATAACTGATGATGAGCTCAAGAAAGTACATGATTTCGAAGAGCAGTGCATAGAGGAGTATTTCAGAGAAAAGGATGATCGCTTCAACTCATCCAATGATGAGAGGATCCGCGTGACTTCAGAAAGGTCGGTTCCGTGGGCACATGCCTCTTGGGGATGCCTTGTGCCATGCCTTATCTGTTGTGTTTGTTTGCCTTGCCCCCCAAAACAGACCCCTTTGTGTTTATTTGTGCTGTACAAGAGATCATCAAGCTTGTGAGAGAGTGGAACATTGTCAGAAGCATCTACCAGCCCAACATGCCAGACTTAGGGATCCTAGACTTCCCCAGAGGCAGGGCCACCCGCCCTTCTGGAGACTAGATTGTTGAGGCTAAGACAGGGCAGGGCTTGCTGGCTCAGGCCAGAACCTGGAATGTTCCAGCTCAGATGCAAACCAAGGGAGACCCAGCCCAACTCCAGGGTTTCCAGCAGGCCGATGCTTCCTGTAGATCACTGGGCATCTTTTGGGAAGATCAGAGCAGTCCTGGGATCTGGTGCCTGTGGTTCCTTAGCACCTCCCAAATCAACAGCAGTGAGAGACTTGTGAATTAGAATAATGGATGAGGGTGGTTTTATTTTTTTTCAGAATTATTTTTGTTTTATCCTTCTTGTAGAATGAGATAAAAACAAAGGAATAAAAGATTCTTCTACCCAGGGGTGATACACTTTTAAATCTCACTGGCCAAATAGTTGTGTGGACCAGTAAGACTACAAGGGGGGAAAAATCCCAAAATACAAAGAAGAGAGTCCTTGAAATTTAATAAATCTAGCTTCATGCATAATGAGTTTATATTTGCTTATTTTTCTCATTTTGCTGTAGACTAATAAAAACTTCATTCTGGGCTGACATGTTCAAAACCCAGCATTTGCGGGCAGGGGCACCTGGGTAGTTCAGTCAGTTAAGTGTCTGACTCCTGATTTCAGCTCAGGTCATGATCTCACGGTTTGTGAGATTCAGCCCCACGTCAAGCTCCGCACTGACAGCATGGAGCCTGCTTGGGATTCTCTCTCTCCTTCTCTCTCTGCTCCTGCGCCACTCATTCATTCATTCATATTCTCTCTCTCTCTCTCAAAATAAACTTTAAAAAAGCAGCATTTGGGAGCCACTGTTATAAAGAACGTGCCGACTGTTACAAAGAATTGGTGTAACTTTGTAAGCATGTCAGATATGAAGGTGGCACTATTATAAAGAATGGGAACAGGCATAATATACTGATGATTTTAGTTGATATGATTCAGATTTCTAAGATATGAGTCCGTGACCTCAAGTTTCCAAGAAATGACATTTTGTCTGCTTACCCCATTTTGTACACTCTCTAGTGGCTCTGTAGAAATTACATAAGTGGCATTTTTCTGTCCCTGGCTCTTCATGTCTTTAAAGAATGCAGTCTACATAAGTAGGTATATACACACATGCCACTGAGTGATTGTATCCATTGGTACTCAGCCAATATTAACCAAGCTTAAAGCCGCGCACAAATTTTGTGCACATCTGTCATTGCAAAATAGAGCACTTGATGATGATATGATGTGAAGCAATATTCTGGCAAACAGAGAAAGAACCTGCGAATCTAAACATCTCTCTCATCCAAAGGCCTTGAAAACACTGTTTATTAAGAGACATATAGCCATGTGGTTTCCAGAAATTTGTACCATGTGGACATTTTGCCCATTACTCAAACATATTTCCAAAGTGTATGTACAGGAGATTTTGAAATGCTTTTTGAACTCAAAAAGCCCCAGACCTGGAGGCACAGAAAGGTAGGGGGAAGGAGTGTTAAGATTCAAGGAAGCCTTTGCCTCTCTGGGGAACTGGAATGAGGAGTACAGGCCCCAGCACATGTGAACATGTTGGGAACCATGTCACCAGTGCCTTTCAGTGAAAATAGAAGGGAACTAGATAGCACCTTCCCCTGAGCCTCTCACCCCACAGCTGTAAACACTTCCAGGAGACTCCTTCCCCAAGACCCTGTTCCTTTCTGGGAGGCTTCAAAGCCCCACCCCCAAGGACAATGACTGAAGAGAGCGATTGCCAGAAACCCAGGACAGAGTATAAGTACCCCCTCCCTGTGTCTTAGGCATTAGCCAGCCTTCCGGAACACGGGGGCCTGGAGAACCAGACCACACCCAGGTGCCAGAGAAGTGAATCTAAGCCCAGGACTCACCTGCTTGCGTTGTTTCTGTCTGCATTTGGCGTTTGGCTTTTGTTGGTGCTGGTGGTGATGCTGGCTTATTTTGCATTTGTAAGTGGTCCAGAGAATAAATCTTTAACACTGGAATTGCAATCAGCACAACAGAAACACTGCAAAGTGCACGAGAGAACAGATACCAACCAAGGAAAAAGAGGATCCGTGTTACACATCTTACATGCTCCCTAGGATGTGTCCTTGCTGAGTGGGGCGGCAGGTGAAATCGCCTGTCCTACTTACATTCACCAGAGAGACAGATAATAATTGATAGATAATATATACCCACATTCAGATAGGTGCATATGTTTAATTTATGTAAATTAGCTACATACATTCTATATGCTGTATAGGATAGTATATAATTTTCCTATTATGTTCAACAGCCCCAATACAGGAATTTGAAATCAGAAAAATTCAGAGCTGGCTCTGCAGTGCTCTGAGACTCGGGGAGAGGGTTTCTAGGGGGGCCCCGTGCTCCTCACCCTGCCACTGCCTGTAAACTGTGACTTATTTATGTACGTTTTGCTTGCATGAACCTTTTCAGAAATCCACACATACTTGCATAATTGTCAATTTAAATGCATCATTCTTAGGTCATATTTTTGTTCCCAAATGGTATCTAAAGAGTGCAATGCAATATTCAGGAGATCATTAACACCTTTATAGGAACAGATTCTGAAAATTAACAGCTCAGAGGAACTGATTCCTGAAAAAAGAAACTTTGTTTTTACATATATATATTATATATAACATATATACACATATATATGTGCATATATATATACACATAATATATATTTTTCTATTCATTTTATCTCATTGTTGGCTTGGTAAGTGTACTTGCTATGCCTTCAATAAAATTCATCAGATGACGGCCAGCACAGATCAGGTGAAGCAAGACAGAATAAGACATTGTGCGACTCCAAAAATACCACGTCCATGACAATATTGACCCATCTTCCATTTGGTTAATAACCAGCCAGGAATCCGCATTTCTCCAGCCAGTGCAGTGTGTCAACCTCCCTGCTAAAATCACAACATACCCCATCACAGACATTACGCATCTGTGTTACTCTATTGGTCTAGATTATCAAGACAAGATTAATATTGAGCCCATAAAGTCTCCTGTAAATGAACCCAATCTTTTTAAAGTACTCAAAACATCTGCTTAATTACAGACTCCTGAGCTATTTCATAATGCTGCCTAGAATTTATGTCAAGCGCACATAATTCCTAAACTTCAGGAACTTTTAATATCAGAAAAACATTTTCCTATCTCCAATCTCCTGGCATTTCTTTTTAATTTCCCATTGGGTCTTAAGAGTTACCTACATTTTCTGGTGATCACAGCTCAAAGTTTTCTCTGGTTCCTTTCCCTCACTTAAAGCAGGGCTTGCAAACTGCTGGCTCATGTGCATCTCCCCACAGAGGGCTGTTGGGGGAGGCTTGCAATGACTGTTAAAATCCATGCTGAATGCCTCTGGACTGGGCGCTCTGTCTGCTGCCACAGAGCCCCTGCTTCTGTCCCCAGACAATACCATAGGCATGGAGTTCTCCAACCCCTGACTTCCAGCTTTCAGATCATCCTCCACATGCCCCCCTCCCCACTACCCAGTTCCACTTGTCAAAAGAAGTTGCATTTGAATTTTCTTCTCTCCAGTAGCCATTTAAGCAAACTAGGATATACATCATTGCTGGTGTTATCTAACCTTATCTTTCCCTAGCCAAAGGGCTTTGTGCCTTTTTGTCACTTCACCTAGATCCAAAACCAGGAACAATCATGTGACTATGAATAGTGTATTCAACTTCTGATTTTCATGACAGAGGAAAACAAGAATAACTTAGGAAATATGAGACTCATGAATAATCAGAAAACAGGATAAGCCTAAAAAGATGAGCCTCTTACCTCCCAACCATATCTTTTTCCAATGCTGATCTTTGTTATCTCCACTGATTGATGGAGATAACATCAATCAGTGGATTTTTTTCTCCCCAGGATGATGAGAAGGATAATTGGCCCAAAGGGAAGGGGAGGTGACTCTAAGACTTAAATAAGTCACAAATTAGGTGTCAGTCTGTGGAGAAATGAGAGTTGGCTTTATCTGTCCTGTACCATTGCCTCTCATTGGAAACCCTGTACAAGTACACCCTCTCCCCACCCCCCACCCAAGAGGCCCTGTGATTGGTTCACATGGTAATGGGATGGGTTTGGCCCTTCATCCTATAGCATCCTGCTGCTAGCTCTGCAAGGAGTATTTGAGATTTAAAACAGAAAACAGCCTGCCAATCCTCTTTTTTCTTTTCCTACTTTTTCGTCAGCCACATTTTGAGGTTACCAGAAAAGAAAATGAATTTGTAGAAAATAACAATGCTTAAGAAATTGCATATTGAGGCTGAAATTTTCGGTGCCATTAGGATCTTCTTTGGAATGTCCTTTCTTCCCCGCGCCCCCCGCCCCCCGCTCCCCCTCCCATCATACTGGCTGTTAGAGGCCAGTTGTCCTCTCAGATTTTCCCCAACCTGTTGAGTTGGGAATTACCTCTGGTGGGACCTGGCTGTCACTCCTTGGGCATCCAGAGGCAGGAGCCACCTCAACATAGTTCCAGGACCGCATTGTTTCTAATGTGCTTGCCCCCCCCCCCCCCCCCAACACGAGGCCCGGAGATGCGAAAAACAGGAAAGAAGAATGAAGTGTTTTCCCCACACAGAACCTTCCTTTCCCTCCTTTTTTCTCTTGCTTCCTCACTCCACTTATCTATCCCCTTGAGTGTTCCTTTCGATCCATGAATTCTTAGCATTGTTACCTCCATTTTCTCTCAGGAGTGGTTTGACCAGAGTCAGCAACTAGTGACTACAGTCATGACCCAAAACTCATGGATCGATCCTCAGGCATATTTATATCTGTGATGCACACCCATTTACAATCACTTCTCAAGAATTTTTTTTTTAATATTAAGGGAGGCACTCTGTTTATGGAACAAACATATAGAAGTTTGACTTTAGGATCTTTTATTCTTTGAAAACTTCTACATTCAACCCCTGCAGTTGTATTCATGACTTAAATGATCATACAGTTAGGTGGTTAAACACATCCAGAAATCTGGAAGCAAATGGATGAAACCATCTATTTCCCCCACCCCCACCCCACCAAGTATTACATTTCAGAACACCTCAGAGCCCACAGGAGAGCCCACCAAAGAGAGCATTGGCGAGGAACAGCTCCTTGCTCGTGTTCTAGCCATCTTCCTCACTACCCCCAACAATCCCATTCCTGGGGCCAGGCTTCTTTTTCTTGGCTCTTAAGGTTCCACCCAGGCACCTCTCTGCTTGCCTTCTTCCTCTTTCTATCAGCTCCCTCTTCTTCCCCATCCCCTTGGGCTCCTTAATTTCTGTGTCCTGTTTACTGTCCACAACCAGCTCTTGACTCCTCCATTGCCTCATGGCGCCTTAGTTCTGCCTCTCATCCACCACTTCTCTCTACAGTGTTGGATTCTTGGGCTGAAGAGAAGTGGGATGCGGGGAGGGAGCCCTCCATAGTGCAGGGAGACACTTCACAGTCCTCAGACAAGTGATCCCAGGCAGTCAGGCTAAAAGAGCATCTTTATCTCTTTCCATACCAACCTTGCATACACCAGGCTCCAGGAAAAGAAAGAGGAAGAGGAAAACTATCCTGTCTTTTGTTACTCTGCCAACACTAAAACACTCCGTACCTGGAGGATCCAAAATGGAAAGTCCCATTCTACAAACATGGATCTCTCCTGCTCCTGACTTTAATGAGGAAGTATTTTATCCACTTACTCAAAGCTTATTGCATTGCAGAACAGGAAACCGCAATACTTGCAGAACCAAACTGCCTAGGCTAGATGATGACAAAGTGAATTGTAAGTCTATAAGGCACACAAAACTGTTATTGTAAGTAATTTGTTTCTCGAGCTGTTTTATATCACAAAATGAAGTGAAACAGGGTAAAGTTGTATTTTCCTTCTCAACCAGCTGTATTAACAGTTGTCAGATATGCAACAGCTCGATTTTCAGGTCTTTTAAAGGCATACATCTGGGCATGGTGGCAGAATGTTCCGGACCCTGGGAAATGCTGGGTTGGTTATGGAACAAACATATAGAGCATCAGGAGGATGTCTCCAACACAGGGCTTAGGAGGGCAGTCCAGAACCTGGGGCTGGGAGAAGGCAACCTGAAAGATAAAAGAGCAGAATGGGTGAAGTGAGTTGGGGCGGGGTGGGCTGTTGCTGAAAGAGGCAGAGATGTGACCCAAGGCAGGAGAATTATGCACACCCCCACTCTGCCCAAAAAAGGGTTTTGTTTGTTCGTTTGGTTGGTTGGTTGGTTTTTAAAGCCTACAGATTCTCAGAAAGGGAAGCCACATGCCTCTTATACCTCATGGCACTGAAATGTATTCTTCTCTGATTGAGGTGTGGGCTACTATTAACATACCACCACCACTACCAACCCATCCCCCATCACCGCCACCATAACAGCTGGGGGACCCAGTTCCAATTGCCACCATCGTCTCTAGAGCACATCCTGTACACACAGGCATGTTTCTTTAAGGGTCAGCAGTCACGTGGTTTACTGTGCACACTGGGAGTTTTGGAAAAGTATCTTTATCCTCTCCAGAAACGTTTTTGAATGGATCTCATTTAGAGTCTCCAAAAGTTTTGCCTTTGGGCATTTACAAGTGAAAGTTGGAACTCAAACCAAAGCCTGGCTCTGGTTTGCGCTTTCTCAGTCAATCCCCCAAAAATATGGCACAATTTTATTTTAAATGCATGGCCTCTGTCTTTGTAAATAAATGTCCAGGTAGCCTATTAAACAAATGAAATCAAGTTCATACCGTGATTGACTCAATGAAGTTTTATTGACACCAGGCAGTATAGGAATGGAAAAAGGAATATGAGACCCTTAGGAATTTCCAGTGGGGAAGGTCATGACATCTAGAAATAACTGTAATATAAGGTATCTGTGATCAGCTACCCAGAGACACATGGAGAGAAAGAGAGATGAGTAGGATATTTACTTACTGATAGATACTCCAGGTTTACCACAAATTACGTAACGCAATCATGATTAAATTTTTTGATGTTTGTTTTTCCTTTATTAAAGAAAAGATTGGGTTAGATCAACTCCAAATACCTCAGTGACAGGACCATATTAATTCCTTTGGAGGCACTAAATTTTGAAAAGAGTATTTTGAACAGCAACAACAACAAAAGATCATCACATAAATGCAAAATAAGGGGCGCCTGGGTGGTTCAGTCTGTTAAGCGTCTGACTTGGACTCAGGTCATGATCTCACAGTCCGTGGGTTGGATCCCTGTGCCGGGCTCTGTGCTGACAGCTCAGAGCCTGAAGCCTGCTTCAGATTCATTCTCTCTCTCTCTCTCTCTTTGCCCTGCCCCCACTCATGCTCTGTCTTTCTCTGTCTCTTTCTCTCTCTCTCAAAAATAAACAAACATTTAAAAGTTTTTAATGCAAAATAAAAATAGCCCCAGTCCTACTACTACAAGTCTTAGGCATGCACTGCAATGAGAAGAGCCGCATTCTCAAATCCTACTGCGCTGCTCTGAACAAAGTCATCAAGACGCACCATTCTCATTTCAGTGCTGACTGACTAGGCCAACACCCTAGGACTTACTTAGGTCATTAAACCCTGCCCCAAGTCACAGCTCAATCATGAGGTGCTTTGGCCCCATTCTACTCCAATAAGAACTACTCAGCTTTGGTATTTATTTATTGGGATCGTGCGTTAAATTTTACTGAGGAGCGAAGGGGTTTAGTGGATAAATACCACCAGATTAGATCATCTCTAAAAGCCTCATCCAGCTCGAAAAGATTTAGATTCTCCAGAAAGGAACCCAGCCTTGAGTGATCCTCATTCTGTTTCTTGCCCAGGGTGGAGAACATGTCCATGCGGCTGGAGGAAGTCAACGAGAGAGAGCACTGCATGAAGGCCTCGCTCCAGACCGTGGACATCCGGCTGGCGCAGCTCGAGGACCTCATTGGGCGCATGGCCATGGCCCTGGAGCGCCTGACAGGTCTGGAGCGGGCTGAGTCCAACAAAATCCGCTCCCGGACCTCGTCGGACTGTACGGACGCCGCCTACATCGTGCGCCAAAGCAGCTTCAACAGCCAGGAGGGAAACACCTTCAAGCTCCAAGAGAGTATAGACCCTGCAGGTGAGGAGACCATGTCCCCAACTTCTCCAACCCTAATGCCCCGTATGCGAAGCCATTCTTTCTATTCAGTCAATATGAAAGACAAAGGTGGTATAGAAAAGTTGGAAAGTCTTTTTAAAGAAAGGTCCCTGAGCCTCCACCGGGCTACTAGTTCCCACTCTGTAGCAAAAGAACCCAAAGCTCCTATACCCCCTGCAAACACCTTGGCCATTGTTCCTGACTCCAGAAGACCGTCCTCGTGTATAGACATCTATGTCTCTGCCATGGATGAACTCCACTGTGATATAGACCCTCTGGACAATTCCATGAACATCCTCGGGCTAGGCGAGCAAAGCTTTTCAGTGACGGCACCTTCCACGGCTCCTTCAACCAGTGCCTATGCAACCCTTGCACCCACAGACAGACCTCCAAGCCGGAGCATTGATTTTGAGGACATCACCTCCATGGACACTAGATCTTTTTCTTCGGACTATACCCACCTCCCAGAATGCCAAAACCCCTGGGACACTGACCCTCCAATGTACCAGAGCATCGAGCGTTCCAAAAGTAGCCGCTACCTAGCCACCACACCCTTCCTTCTAGAAGAGGCCCCCATCGTGAAATCTCATAGCTTTATGTTTTCTCCTTCACGGAGCTATTATGCCAATTTCGGGGTACCCATGAAAACAGCAGAATACACAAGTATTACAGACTGTATTGACACAAGATGCGTCAATGCCCCTCAAGCGATCGCTGACAGGGCCACCTTCCCTGGAGGTCTTGGGGGCAAAGTAGAGGATCCGTCCTGCTGCCATCCTGAGCGAGAAGCAGAACTGAGCCACCCCAGCTCTGACAGTGAGGAGAACGAGGCCAGAGGCCGGAGAGCCACCATCGCGATACCTTCCCAGGAAGGGGAGCACACAGACAGAACCCTGTCCAATAACATCACAGTTCCCAAGATAGAGCGCGCCAACAGCTACTCGGCAGAGGAGCCAAGCGCGCCATATGCACACACCAGGAAGAGCTTCTCCATCAGTGACAAACTCGACAGGCAGCGGAACACAGCAAGCCTGCGAAATCCCTTCCAGAGGAGTAAGTCCTCCAAGCCGGAGGGACGAGGGGACAGCCTGTCCATGAGGAGACTGTCCAGAACATCCGCCTTTCTCAGCTTTGAAAGCAAGCACAACTAAACCTTCCTAATAAGCATTGCAGGAGGCCCAAGAATCCAGCCCTAAAATTCCCCCCGAACTCCACCTGCTCCCCTTCCTTGAAACATACCTGCTTTATTCTTAGCTGAGCAAAACAAGCAATGCCTCAGGAGGTCTTAACTCAAAGGTGACTTCTGGGCCACAGATCGAGAAAGCGTTTGTTCCGGCCCAGCGCCAAACAGGGGCTTTAAGTCATGTTCACACTTGATGGGCAGGGAGGGGAAAGAGGGAGAAGAAGGGTAGAGATGAATGTGTATCACTAGTCACTTCTGAAAGCGATGAGCTCTGGGAATGAAGGGGCGTCAAGCATTCTCCATGCCAGGAGGCATCTTTCCAATTCTGACCCTGATCAAGAGTTTTAGGATACAGGGCTAAATTGCAAACTAAGATAAAATAAAGTAGCCAGCATACAAATGAGATATTCTAAACTTCAATTCTGTTTTCTTTTCCCATTGGCTCCATCACTGGTGACTGATGAAGAGCATCCTTTTTATTCAGTATAAGCCGGCAGCAAGCAATTCTACCTAACGTCCCACCTCCTTCTCATGCCAACACTTCTGTAATTGATCATTATAAAGAAAAAACAAGGTAACAGTCATAGTTCGCCTGTCTCTTATATATTCACTTCTGGTGCCACAACTGTTTATCTTTTCTGAAGAAAATAAAGGGAAAAGAAATGCCTTTTTGTATTGCAATCAAAGTGAAAGAAGAATTGAGGCTAAAAACAAATGTCAAGTGGTTTATTATATACAGTGGGCATTCGAGTATAGTCGAGCAAGCTCAGGATGAATGTAATTAAATAATTTTCTATTTTTTCATTTACTTTGTACCTCACCCATCATCAATGAAGCCACTCACTGAACACGTGATAGTGAACTCAAAGGAGAAAACAAATAGTGGGCAGAACTCACCTAAAATTGCCATGTGGTACACTGTTGTGGTCTCGCCATTAGTGTCCTGTGCCATGCTGCTGTGTGGCTGTCATCATTTGCATGACTGTGCCATGTCTTCTGAGCATCCGCAAGAGGTACCCGGAAATTCTTCACACCCCTCATCACATGACCATTTTGTATACGAAGACCTGATCACATGTGGATATTTTCATACCTAGAGGTTTGCCATTTAATCTGAGCTCAGCTTAACTTTAATCAGAGTCTTTCAAGGGCTGCCATCTTGTTTTTATGGAAATGTTCCAAAGTACTTTTTAAGGAAGTTTCACATCATAAATAACCTTAGAATTGACCGGGAATTTAGTATCAACCCAAAGCCATCAGTTTCAGGCATACCATGAATATTTTTCTTCTATACAGAGCTATGAAAATGATACAATAGACTAAAATAGAAAGTAAATACACCACATAAAGATTTCCATGGTATATGCTGCTTATATACCTATATATGCATTACACAGACATGTTTATATATGGTATATAAACAGGCATTAGAGGCTTGGACCTTTTCTAACACCTTGAGGTATAACCAGGATTTTTTAATAGCCAAGGAGTTCCATTGAAAGAGTCCATTATATTATGTTGGATTTTGACCAGTGTTGAAATTACGACTTTTAAATACTTATGACCTTAGCTCTTCCTTGTACCAAACGAGAGTTGCCAAAATGACTGGCCATCCGCCCTCTGCTTTTCTGTCTGGAAGCACATGTTGTGATGACATCTTATTTAGTCTGGTTTCTTCTGCCCCAAGTGATTACACCAAGTACAATCTGAATTAGACTTGCAGTTCCACACCGGATGGTATTACTCTTCAATACAGGCTACTGTTAGATCGGAATCTGGATTTGAAGGGAGACAAATAAATGTTGACCCCCAAATCTTCAGATTCCTACTTGCATCACTGATGTTTAAAAAGAATAAAATATTTAAGGAAAATGATCTAATGCCACCAAAATATTATGTGGCTCTCCTGTTTCATTGTTATAAGCTCCAGATTTTCTCATTATGTGAAATCAAGTAAATACATGGACAAAACCTCTAGCCTTCAAATTTTTTTAAACACTCCAAACCAGTCTTTTGGATATGGAAATGGTTATGAGGCCACATACAAAAAAATTGAATAATTCCTTTTCACTCTTTGGTATGTGTGTACATCGAAAACAAGCAGCCAGCCTCCCTCGTATGCAATTGCTCTAGAGAAGCTTGCATTTTTACTGAGCCCCAAAGTGGCTGTTTCCCTTTCAGCGAATATATATATGGTATGAGAATAAAGCAGTTGCCCTTAAACTTCCTCGAGTCATGAATCTCAGTGAGAATCTGGTGGCATCTTTGGGCCCTCTCCCCAGAAAAGAACGTGCATACGTGCACAGTTGCAGCCAAACCTGCAAGGGCCCACAGACCCCCGGTTCTATCCTGATTGATAATGAGGAAGAGGACTCGTAATCGATAGTTGTAATAGGCACTTTACATTTGAGACCATTTCTCTGTGATTCTCAGGAAGGCTCAGTCTCAGCACCAGAGTTTGAACCAAGCTTTAGTTCTTTTCATCCCTTAGATTCTATTTTGCTAGTGCGCTGTACTTGTATCCTGATGTTTGATGATTTTAAGTACGGAGCACACTTTAAAAAGCCAGAAGGCTCTCCGAGAGAGTCTGTAGAGGAATCCCAGAAAGAGGTGAGACCATTAATCTTTGATCACAGAGCAGGACATCACTGTACCCCCAGGGCCCCGTTCTGGGCCAGACTGAAAGTGAGGGAGAGAAATTATGTGCACAAGTGTTTCCCTTCACCATGATTTCTGGACAGAACAGAAGGACCCGGGAAGCACAGTACTTAACAGTCCTCACCTTGTGACTGCCTGGTTCTTTCGTGGTGCAGGAAAATGACGTTCTCACATCTTTGTGAAGTGTGCAAAATATACAAGCCAAATTTCAATCTTTAAACTTCAACCGTGCAATTCTCATGAGCCATTGCTTCCCTGTGCACCTACACGTGTGTCCTGTTTCAACCCATTTCTTCCCATTTCTGGGTTCTCTGCACACCAATGTGGCATTGATTCTGTGGCCTTGTACAGTCAGCTGTGTTCAGCTCGTTTATTCCATCATGTCCCCGATCAAGGGGATGTTAGTTACCTGTCTCTGTGAATTAAGCAGCTCGTGAACAGCACATTACTGAGGAACATAAATAAAGTCATAGAGAGCTCACAGAAGTAATAGCTTGGGCTTCATCATCTGCCTTTGAGGTGCCAATTTTATATACTACTGTATGTAATGATTCGTTCTAAATTGCTTGTTCCTTTGGGAAAAAATTAAGTGTTTTATGAAAATAGCCATGGAAGTTCCCTGACTGACCCCCGTGCTTCTAGTGAGAAACTTCCTCCTTGATGGATCTGAATGAGAAGCTGGAAAACTTGGGCACGTTGTCATGGGTAGGCTACATTTTTCTCCAAGCCAGAAGGTTTGTTAGCAGGCAGAATGCAGCACTTTACAGAACTGGATTTCTTTTTAAGTCTAAGCTTCCAGGTCTAGGATATCTATTTAGCACTTTGAAAGTTCCCCTTTAAATAAAGAAGAAAGAAATTTATATATATATATGAATAATCCAGTGGGAAAACTGTACTTCTAAAAACACAAAGTGTGTTTCTTCTGAATGTTTCAAATGTGCTCTAAAAGATGGTTTCTATAGATAATATTATGGTAGATAACTGGATAGTCCATTTATTCCACTTCCTGAGGCTCTGCAGTCTAATCTTCCTGAATGTTTGGGCTGTTTGACTTCTGTGATGGTAACAATATTACCCAGTGACCCATCATGCTGTATCTATGGGCTGTACCGTTCAACATGTCGGACAATGCTGCATTATAACACATGCACACATGTATGTAACCCGTGTTTAACCCAACATAGTTGTAGCATGTGGTTGTATTAATGAACGTTACAGGACAGCTTTATAATCATTGACCAATCTGTAACATTCAATAAAGAAGCACATGTTGCCGGGGTTAAGTATGTTCCCAATGCCATGTTATTTAGCCTCCTCGTAAAATGAGCACTTTTGTTCCTGACCTGATCTGTTTTTCACAATCCTATAGGCCACTAGGAAGTATGTGTATAGGCTGATGTGCATCCTCTGACCAGCCCTGTGAGCCTTGGTGGGTGAACTGTGTTTTGTGAAAGACAAACTGGCATGTTATGCAAAAGACTGTCTGAAAAATGAACTCAAAATAATATTTTAAATCGAATTAGCTGTTTGTTTACATCTGCTAACCCCGTGCGGAAGCAGTGTACAGTATTTTATAAATATGTTCATTCAGTGACACTGATACGTTTGTTTCTAGATAAAGTGATGCTAGTGTGTAGGTGGTTATATATGTTCTAGATATTGCATTATTACTCACTATTCTTTAATAATCGCAATGTAACTTAAATGAAGTAATCCTTCCCCAAATCCAGTCTTAATTTTGTGGCACCAAAATGCATGCTCTGCTTTATGCGTTTCTTTTGACTTTCTAAGGGCACTGAACATTTTACTGTTGCCTGCTGTAACACTTAAAAACCAGCTAGGAACTTGCTCACCTTGTTGGGCTTCTTACACTGTTTGGGGATTATGTTCAGTTTTTCAAAATTAAAAACAAAAAAGTAACCAAGGGTTTTTTTTTTAATCTTTTTGTAAGCTCTGAACAAATATTAACCACAGGATGCATAGCTAGAGGACCCAGAGGTGGCCAGCTGACCCTGGTCCAGGTGTTGGTGCATCTGTGATGTAGGAGAGACACGTTTCTCTGGCTCTTTAGGGCCACTGGGGACAGATTGTTAAACCAGACGTGAGAGTGGGAAGTCCATTTGTGACGGCGCAGAAACCCCCGGATCGTGGTGAATGAGTGGCCCAGGGATGACTGTGCCCCTCCCTCCTACCTGGTGGCTTTTCTTGCCTTGTATGTGAGCCTGGCCTGGGGGGAGAGCGAGCGGTGGGGGACTGCGTGTCTGATCAGGAACTAGGGGAGTCCGAAGAGCGTGCCCTTTAACGAAATCACCGTGTCGTTATCAGAAGCCATCCCACATCCGGAAAAGAGAGGAGGCGGTGTGCACTGTCTTATAAATGACCGTTTCTCAAGCGGGTAGAGAACACTTCTCAGCCTGCACTGGCCTCTGCTTTCTCTTCCTCTTACATGTCATTCTCTTTCCCAGATTGAGGTCGACCAAAGAGGCGTTGGTTCTGATTTAAGGAAAACAAGATTTGTCTTTTCTTTTTTCAATTCACTTGAGAATCAGATTCTCGTGTTACCTTTTCTCTGATGAGTTCCTTGCACTGATTGCTGCTAATGAAATCAAGACATGACCGTTTCTACCTGTTGTCTAAGGAAGGATTTCGGTGGCCCCATAACCACAAGGCAGTATGCGTGAGGTGAATGTTCCCTTCCCTAGTTTATCTCGTCTGCGGGTCCCCAAAAGCCCCCAGGCCCTTGCCTGTTTGCCCAGTGTCTGTGTGCCGCAGCATGGAAAGGGCACGTGTCCATGGGCTGTCTGCAGAGCACCGCTCCCGGCCTTGACCCAGGCCTTCCTCGGGGACAGGCAGTCCTCTGAGAGCGTTGGGCCACCGAGGGAAGTTCGGCTTCGTGCCTGATTGTGCCTCCTTCTTCACCCCCCCTAACTTCCCTTTCTCTCCACCCAGCACAACATGCTTTTTTTGCCAGACCTGCAGACCCTTGCTCCTGTTACCCCAGGTCCCTAGGAGGCTTGGCACAATAAGCTGACGCAGTGGCTACTTGGAAAAAGTCAAACTTTCAGACTTTGCCCAGCCCTCATCTCCCCACTAACAGAGACTCCTGTCCATACTCTCTCCTCCATGCCCCTAACTCAGCTGGTATTTGAATCAGCCTCATCCAATTCTTTGCTCTCCAGAATCCCAAAAGAGGGATCACATCTTCACCCCAACTCCCCCCAGATCGTCAGAACCAGCCATCTGCATCTAGACCTTGGGGCTGCAACCTCAGATACACGCAGGGCCTCGAGCCAGGACGCAAATGTGCCCGTTGGATGTAGAGCGACAACAGGAAGCAGTGGGTTTTCAGGGCATGAGAGAACACGTGTCCTGTTCGAGAAACATCCACATACAGAGGGGTAAACACTCTGCTAGCCAAGCAAACGTGTCTGCCAGCAGCCTCCAGTCCCAACGGCAATAGTTTGGGACCTCTGATTTAGGGCCAACCGGGATCATATTCCTGATCCCGACTTAGTGTATACAAGAAATACAGCGAGAATGGAGGCGGGGACAGAGAGGAACTCACTCTGTTCAGGGTTCTTCCTGTTCCCGTGAATGATACACGCGTGTGTATTTGCTAGCTGCATCTTTCTGGACCAAACACGGGATCCTTGTGAGGGAGATTTGGAAGAAGAGTACCGTAACATTGTATCGAGGCTTATCTGCTTCCTGTCCCTCCAGCATCTAACTTGAGTTTATATTGCTGTTCCCGCTGCACAAAACAGTACATGCAGTATAGTATTCATAATCATTTCATAATCTAGAACTTAGACTCTCATTTGTAAACATTCTAACCATAGTTTATAATGGGGGAAATTCTTCAAATACCATTTTTAAATGAATTCCTACAAATACAACAATTTTGAAATTGGGTTTGTTAAATATATATACATCTTTTCCTTCTTTGTGTATGGATAGACAGCGGTTTGCATATCTATCGACATTATAAATATATATGAATCCTTAGAGGAATTGTTCTTTTCTAAAGGTCTATTATTGGATTCACAATGCACTTTGAGCTTGTTGTTTGTTTAGATACATAATTCGAAGCAGAAGTTGGCAGATACCATGGGAAAAACTTTCTGAAATTTCTGTAACAAATGTTTTGCAATAAAAAAGAAAACTTAGTAGTTTAAAACATGACTTGGACTTCCTTGTGCATTTATTTGCCATCACTTATCTCCACCAAACTCATGCCAAGAACGGTTGGGGGACATGGAGGTAATTGCCTAGAGCCCCATAGGCTGGTTGTAAAGCACAAGTTGCAAACTGGTAGTCTGTGGGTCATATCTAGCCAGCAGAGAAGGGGTGTTTTATTTTAAAAATGTGAAACATTGGGGGTGGCTGGGTGGCTCGGTCATTTAAATATCTGACTTCTGCTCAGGTCATGACCTCATGGTTCATGGGTTTGAGGCCGCATCAGGCTCTGTGCTAACAGCTCAGAGGCTGGAACCTGCTTCGGATTCTGTGTCTCCCTGGCTCTCTGCCCCTCCCCTACTAATGCACACTCTCTGTCTATCTTATTGTCTCAAAAATAAGTAGACATTTAAAATAAATAAAAACAAAAATTGAAGCATTTAAAAATTGACAGATTTCACATCTAATTTCATATTTCTGACTTTTCTTGAAAAATCTGAAGATCTGGTGAAATGAGACCTGGATTCCCACATGAAAACAGTCACCTGACTCATGGCATCTTAGATCCCCTTCATTTTTTTTAAGTTTATTTTGTTATTTTGAGAAATAAGAACATATGAGAGCATGTAGGCGGGGCAGAGAGAGAAAGAGAATCCCAAGCAGGCTCCACACTGTCAGCACAGAGCCCGAACTCATGAACTGCAAGATCATGGCCTGAGCCAAAATCAAGAGTCAGACACTTAGCTGATTGAGCCACCCAGGTGTTGGCTTGCCTTTAAAAAAAAAAAAAATGTGCTCAGGGTACCTGGGTGGCTCTGTCTGTTAAGCATCTTACTTTGGCTCAGTCATGATTTCACAGTTGATGAGTTCAGGTCGTGCATCAGGCTTTGCGCTGATGGCATAGAGCCTGCTTGGTATTTTCTCTCCCTCTCTCTCCCCTTCCCCCACCCTGTCTCTCTCAAAAACAAATAAACTTTAAAAAACAAATGCATAAAAGGAGCATGTGCTCTTCAATACACCGCAGCCCCCAGCACTCCATTCTGCACCTTACATACGGTCCCCTTCCCTCGGGGACATCACCCAGAAGGCTCCCATGTGCACTGGAATGTTGGACCCCTGTCTTAAAGAAGGTAAAAAAAAAAAAAAAAAAAAAAGCAGTGGCGGCTCTAGAATCGCTAAGTAGGAAAGGCTTAAGAATAGCAATTTGGCTGCATGAGAGTCACATGACAGACTTGTCTTCACACTGAAGGTCTGGCAGGCTTGCTTTCATGATCCATTGTAAAGTACATTACGATCTATAATTGGATTAGCTCTGAGAGCGCTAAGAGATGGGAGAAAGGGGATCAATCCCACCCCCATTAAGAAACTCCGGTTGCAGCTTCTGCCACAAAGAAGAGAAATCGTAGAACATACATACATGCAATCCTTTGTTCACAGATAGTATTCGTTGAGTACCTACTATGTCCCAGCTGGTGTGCCCAGGTGACTAAGGTGGATGAAACCCCTGCCCCCGTGGAGCTTTGCATCTAGCTGTAAGGAAATGTAATCATGCACAGTCTTGAAATGACCATTCCGTTGCTTAAGGAATATAGTCTAGAGGTTCAGAGACCTCACAATATCTGTGGCTCAAGAGAAGGAAGTCTCTGGGGAAGAGGCTGCCCTGGGCTGTGTCCTGAAGAACAGGGAAGGTTCGCTAAGCACGAGGAGGACACGCCACGTAAGCCTTCAAATGCTCCCGGGCCTCATCTTGGTGAGAACTGCCAGGCACATTCGTGGCATCTCCAGAATCAACCCCCGATGTGAGAACTGAGACTTTGCTCCAACTAGTATCTTCATCTGCACCTTTCCCGTTGGCTCTGTCTAGTCAGTGTTTAGAAGATGGAATGGCTGGCATAGGAATTTGTCTGTTTATAAATATGCACGTTTATGTAACACACACGAGATTCCACCAGGTACCCTCAGATTTCCCGGAGAAGCAGGTCAACCGTCACTTGCTACCAACATCTCAGATTTAGAGCAACATAGAGCTTCCTTGAAGGAGATAGTGACGAAGGTTGAAGAAGACTAAATTCTCTAGAGGTAAGTTTGGAATTTAAATTTAAAAGTAGTCTATCATTGCTCATTTGTTTATATTACCCTATTTGATTAAAAGCCAGAAGGTGGCTTGTTACATAAAGGCCTAAAGTACCATGTCCTTAGATGTGGAAAGTTCTCAGTAATTATTTCCTTTTTTTTAAAATTTTTTTAATGTTTATTTATTTTTGAGAGTGAGAGACAGAGCATGAGTGGGGGAGGGGCAGAGACAGAGGGAGACACAGAATCCGAAGCAGGCTCCAGGCTCCAAGCTGTCAGCACAGAGCCCGCCGTGGGGCTCAAATTCATGAACCATGAGATCATGACCTGAGCTAAAGTCAGACACTTAACCAACTGAGCCACCCAGGAGCCCCTAATTATTTCTTTTTTGCCCCTCCCAGTCTCTGGTTGTTAACCTAGCCTCTGCCCAACCTTTGGGACACTACTTACTTATAGTTTTGCCATTTCTCAGAAGCCTTGGGCTGTATCACATCATTATCTTATGACACAACACAGTCACCCTAGAAAGGCCTTTACTCAAAATCATGAACTGTTGCCCCAATATTCTTTGTCTCATTTTATTTAAGACTCGGTGTGTTAATTTGTAGTGCTGCCTTAACCAAATACCACAAATTGGGTGGCATAAACAACAGATATTTATTGTCTTACAGTTCTGGAAGCCAGAATTCAAAGATCACAATGTTGGCAGGGCTGGTTCCTTCTGAGGGCTGTGAGAATCTATTCAGTGCCTCTCCTTCCTACCGTCTAGTGATTTTCTGGCAGTCTTTGGCATTCCTTGGTTTATAGAAACATCACCCGAATCTCTGCCTCATCTTTACATGACACTCTCCCTGTGTGTTATCATGCATCCAAAGTTACTCTTTTTATAATCTCACCCGTATGACACCCACCTTACTCTCCAGTACAACTTCATCTGAACTAGTTCTATCCGGAATGATGCTATTCACCAAAAAGTTCACATTCCGAGGTACAAGAGGCTAGGATTTCAACATAGAAACAGTGCGGTAGACAAAGTTCAACCCTTATCCCTGGGTGAATTTGTGAGCAAAAGTGTATGTAGTGGTGGTGGTTTATCTTTGAATATCTTTTAAAGTAGAGAAATCAGAATTCAGGAATCAATTGGAAACAATACATGTATTGAGCAATAAGAGAAAAAAATAGATCTCACTGTACCATGGAGCCATTAACAGCAATTAAGTCTTTGTTTAGTGACATAAATGATGCCATTGGTATGTTGTCATGTCTTTTTAAAAGGAAATGTAGGGTAACATGTAGGGTCTAATCCCAATTCTTGTAAAAATTAAACCAGGTGTTTAGATATGGTTTTATAGGTATTCATATGTGAAAAGTAAAAAGACTGGAAGAAAACAGCAAAAAGGAGAGAAAGGAGTAAGAGTTCTGGAGCAGAACTTTTTTCCCCGAAAATTCAAATACTGTTGAATAGTAATCTAAAGTAACCCGAGAAAAGTTGGTTCAAGAATCAACTGACACCTTTGCCTTCTTTCTGTTCAGACACCTGTTCTAGGCATCATGACAATAACCACAAGGCCTGGAATGGCAACTTGTCTCCTCCAAGGAACAAGGAACAGCAAATTTGAAATAAAAGCAAGGAATAGCAATGTTTTAGCTACTAATGTCATGAAATTGTCATTTTAGGCATAAATACAACCGATGTCTTTCGAGGAGGTACTTTGTTCCTCTGGAAGAACTGAAAATTTTATTAAAAAGGCAAGGCTGTCATGACTAAAAAGATAATTACATGGTGTAGTTATTTAATTAGAGCTGTTGAAGAAATGGGAATGAGCAGCCCAAATTTAGCTCATCAACACTCAGTATTCACATGGAAGCAAAATGGCCTCCAAGAAAGCAATGTGTGGACAGTTTCCCACAATTCGGGTAGGAAATTGGACTACATAATCTACTCTGAGACTGCATAGCACAAACTAGAGATGCTTTTAGGTTAATAGGAAAGAATGGTGGTGGCTGGATGGCTCAGTTGGTTGAGTGTCTGAATCTTGATTTCGGCTCAGGTCATGATCTCATGGTTCGTGAAATTAAGCCCCATGTTGAGCTCAGTGCTGACAATGCAGAACTCACTTGGGATTCTCTCTCTCTCTCTCTCTCTCTCTCTCTCTCTCTCTCTCTGCCCCTCCTCTGCTCGCTCACTGTCTCTCAAAATAAATAAACATTTTTTTTTAAAAAGAGGAAAGAATGAACATCTGGAGCCTGGTAGGGCCTAAAGGAATAGACAAGACTGGAGGAGACAGGAGATGAGAACCAGGCATTGCCAAAGGTGTTGGAGAACAAAGATATAGCCATGAGAATAATTAAGGTCTGCTTGGGGAACAGTCAGGAGTCATCTGATCAGGGCAGAGGACTCACATTGGAGATTTGTGGGAAAGTATCACAATCCCTATGTTCATTTAATCTTCTCAACACATCTGTGAAATCAGCATGCTTCTTCTTCTGTCCCAGAGGGAAGGGAGGGGTGCAAAATTGTTCATCATCTTATACATTAATGCCAGATTAGAGTTTGGACTTTGTTCTGTGATAAGAAGAAAGTGACTGAAGAGCTCTGGAAAAAAATGTGAAGTGGCAGTGGGGGGAGAGGTATGGTTGGCCTGACCACGGGATTCCCGTGGTGATAAAACTCCATGGATAGAGACACGGAAGAGGTTTTACAACTCAACCTAATTCCACAACTATTTCATAGGGACTTACTTTTTGAAAAATACTTGACCGAGTGCCAGCATATTCAATTTGAAGTGTCACCCTCTTAGTTAATTCCCTAGTGAACAGTCATCCTTTACAGTCATTCTCTTAGTGTCTGCCCAGTGAGTGTCCCTTGAGCTGCTTCCTCCCTGGAAGTCATTCTGTACTTGTGGAAGAGCCGTACCCCTCAACAGCCATGATTTTTGGCTAGATCTTTGTCAAAGGGTGACATTGACTCAAGAGCGCCAATTGGCGCTCTTTCCCTGGGAATTTGTAGTAAAAATGGAGATAGCAATCTCTGGACAGTGAAACCATAACTTATAGACTCAAGAGTTCTTGACCATCATGTTCCTACCTATGGCTAGGTTGCAGAGAAAGTCAGTGTGCCATGAAAAAGAAAGAGAAGGACTATCGATCAGAGACAGGAGCAGACATGGGAAACAGAAAAATTCCATAACCATACTCCCAACTTTGGGGTCTAAAAGCATATCAGTATCCTTAAAATAAATTCCCCGTGTGGTAAGCTAAGTAACGACCTCCCAAAGATGCCCACATCCTAACCCCCAGGACCTACGCAGGTTACCCTACACAGCAAAAGAGACTTTGCAGACGTGATAAATTAGGAATGTTGAGATAGGCTGGTGATCTTGGATCATCCAGGTGGGCCCAATATAATCACAGATGTCTTTATAAGTGGGAGGAGCAGGGCCAGAGAGCAGGACAATGGAAGCAGACCTGAAAGCAGCACATGCTGAAGGTGAAGGAAGGGGACATGAGCCAAGGAAACTGGAGAAGACAAGGAACAGATTCGTCCCCAGAAGGAACCACACCTGCTGACATCTTGATTTTAGCCCCTCAGGGTTCGTTTTTTACTTCTGACCTCCCGAACTGTAAGAGAATAAATGTGTATTGTTTAAAGCCACTGAACTTGGGGTGATTTATTACAGCAGCAATAGGAAGCTAATATACCTCTCATAACACTTTTTATTTAAAGTCAAGTTGGTATCTTTTAAGCACAACCGCAAGTATCTAAGTGCCATATCTTAAGACTTAAGTGCCACAGACTCGCTAAGACATACTGCCAAGTTAGTATCAGTGTTGGGGTAGGAAAGAAACACTGACACACTATACATATACTTTAATCAAAAGACACATTCTGATTTCAAAATGTGAAAAAATGTGTTACTCAGAATTAATGAAATAAGGCGATACATCCTTTAAGTCACAACCCAACCAGCTCCCGCTCTGTGAAGACTTCTCTAATTACCATAATACACTCTCCATTACTAACCATGTGTCAAGCCTTACATGGATCTTTTGTTGTAGCGATTGTCACCCTACCTGATAGTGGGAGGTTTACTTGTTTCCTAGAAATATTCTGGTGGGTGGGGAGTGGACAACTGTACATTCCAACTGTAAGCCAATCAACATTTATCAAATGCATGAGTAAACACATAAATTAATTACAAAACAAAAGAGCAGTGTGTTGAATGAATGAATGAACTGATGAATGATGTTTCTTTGCCCAGTGCAAAGTGCAAGTAGGAATCAGGTAGAAGACAGATGGGACCTTTTACAGCATGCTGGATCTGAGCGAAAAGTTATTTCGGAGACCATGGTCATAGATGCTTGGCCCACCAAGGTAGTTTTCCCCATGGTGGTATGTCTGAATATGCCCTCAGTGACTTTGCAATCTAGTAGAATCATATATAAAGTCCAGCAGATGTCCCATAAGGGCAAGTTAGTACTTGGCATGAAAGTCGGTACAGTCGTGGGAAGATGCTACTAACAGAGAGGTCCACCGTAGCACCTTGGTTACCAGATGCTCAGGGGGGACTGACAGCAAGAAAAGGTGGCAGAAAGGAAACTGGAGGCTGAGGGAAGCTTCCTGCCTGATCAGGAGGTGCTTCCGGTGGGGGCAAAGGCAGCTTCAGGACACATGAGACCCTCCGTCCAGCACCCAGAAGCTGGAAGCCTTTCAAAAATTACTTAGGTGGCATAGAGAACAAACTCGCAGTTGGCAGAGGGGAAGTGGGTAGGCAGATGGGTGAAATGAGCTAAGGGATCACTTATCTTGATAAACACTGAGTCGCATATAGAATTGCTGAGCCACCCGATTGTACACCCGAAACCAATTGAAAACTGGATGGTAATTACACTTGAATTTTAAAATTATAAAAATGCATACAAGTACCTAGATGGCTTGATTATAATTATCCTCCAACCCCTTGATCTATCCCTACCATTCTCAATGTTCAATTTAAAGAGTCTTTTCTGTCTTTATCTTGCTTGTCGGATAAGCACAACCATGCTTCATCAAACAGGGTGCTTACTCTGTTTCAGAAAGAAAACTGAGCTTTCTCAGGTCTCAGTTCTGCCAAGGAACCCGCGTGTGTCTGTATGGGTTGGAGGGGCCCGGTGGAGGGGGATGAGGGTGGGACAACAGAGTTCATTGACATTAATATTTCTCAATAATATTTTCTTTGTCGGAGCTCAGATGTAATCCATGCAAAAGAATCCAACCGGTCTCCCCCATGACCCTGGCTTCTAGACTGCAGAGCCTGTTCCCAAATTATGTTACCTTCTTGGGGATTTCAACCAGACATGTCTCTGCTATTTGGGGTTTCTATGCTGACAGCAAAAGCTCCCCAGTGGCTCTATTTCATTCAACTGCTTTTACTGGCCCATTAGCTCAGTCTGCAGTAGCAGAAAACCAGGTCAGTTCTTTCAAGTACACAGACATTCCAAAAATTTCAGTAACTGCTTTTTCCCCTAATTTGTCCTCTCGGTTTCTCTGTCTGCTCTGTGGGCTTTGGAGGTTGGACCAGATCAGAGGCTCTTAAATTTCTCAAGTGATAACCACTTATTGGAATCCGCTGAAAGATAGGAACCCTTCCTAAGGGAAGAAACCTTAGATCCGGGAGACATTTAAAGGGGTTCACAGAATCCCTGAAGCCCCTCCACAGTCACAAAGGGAAGAATCTAAGAACCCTGATGAAGAACCACATGTCTCTCCAGGTCTAAAGCTCTGAGACTCCACGCAGGCTGGCAAAGCACAAAGCACACACAGTTTTTCTGAAACATCGGCCTGCTGAAGAAATCGGGCTGACAGCTGGATGAGCCATGATGCAGGCCGCCGGCTCTCACCGGTCCTCCACAGCTGCTGCGCAAATGCACTGAAGTCCAGACAGTAAGATCCCGAATTAAGTAAATCAACCTGTCTCCAGTAAAGGCAATGCAAACAGCCTGCCCACCTCCAAGTCTCCTGCAAACCAAACATCCTCCAACCATAAGCTCAGGCTACAAATGAAGATTAACTAAGAGTCTTGTCAGTTGCCTCAATTTGTCTTCAGATCAGGCTCCCCGCCACGACAACATGAAAGACTCCCTGCAGATGTGAAAGAAAGTCACCCACATCTAAGCACCAGGATTTCTCATCCTGACTTTAAAGGATTGACATATAACTCGATTTCCTCTCTGTCACATTGGAGAGTCTAAGTGGACAGGCTCACTCGCACGCTCTCTCTCTCTCTCTCTCAACCAGTATGGGCTGCTGATCCACAAACAGTACAAGGGTTGCCTCATCTCTTAGTTTTTCCAGTGAATTTTTGAATCCTTACATATGTTAACAGAAAGCCAAGTACCAACTCTTGATCCCTCTTTCTCTTTTTGCCCTCCCAATTATGAAATTTGTCTTTTTTGCAGTTTTTTTATGTTTATTTATTTGGGAGAGGGAGGGGCAGAGACAGGGAGACACAGAATCTGAAGCAGGCTCTGGGCTCTGAGCTGTCAGCACAGAGCCTGATATGGGGCTCGAACCCACGAACCTTAGGATCATGACCTGAGCCGAAGTAAGACGCTTAACCAACTGAGCCATCTAGGTGCCCCCAGAATTTTCAATTATACAGAACCATTGGAAGAATCGGATGATGAACACTTTTATTCCCTCTGCCTACATTCACAGATTATTTTGCTGTTTGGTTTATTGTATAAGTTTTTTCCAAACCTACATGAAAGTAAGTTGCGATAATTGAAACACTTCACTTACTCATACTACAAAATTTATCTCCTAAGAAAATGATATTATCATTTCTTAGGCATTATCATGCCTAAGAAAATTAGCAATGATCCTTAATGTCCTCCAATATCCAGTTAACATTCAAATCTCCCTGAATGTTTCCAAATTCACTTCCGTAGCTAATTTTTATTTTCCAAACCACTGCATTCAGTTGACAGATCTCTTTAGCCTTTTAGTCTAGAGCAATCCCCAGCACACACTGATTTTTCACGACATTGATTTTCAAGAGTCCAGGCTGAGTCCTGTGGAATGTGCCACATTCGGAATTTGTGTGAGTATTTCCTCTTGTGCTATTCATGCCCTTTTCTCCCCTTTATTTCCTAGAAACTGGAAGTCTAGTCTAAAGGCTTTATCAGATTCAGCCTAAATATATTTGGCAAGAATACTTCACAAATATCTTACACACTTTTTCCTCACACCTAGGGGCACACAATGCCATGTATTTCCACTAGGAAAGGTAAAGATACACTTTGCCTCTACAATTCGTGAGCAATCTGTGGGGTCCCCACAACCTTTCACCTAATGGCTTTAATATCCATTGCTACAGTCCTTGACTGAACTAGTCATTACCACTGCACAACGCTCTACCCTCCCTTCTAGAATTACTCAACCCAAACCATCAATCCTGCTTTCACATCAAGCGGGGTGACATTAGGTCTGACCAACCTGCCGCTGCCATTGCTTCTTGTTGTTACACAGTGTCCCTGTTGAAGCCTGGCCCTGGCAGTCCTGGTGGTTCCGGTCCACCTGAGACCATACCACTTCAGTCCGGACCCCTCAGCAGGCTGCTGCACCTGCAAAGGAGGCCAACCTTCGTGCGGTGGTGCTCAGTGAAGTTATGGGCGCTCCTCTCCTTTGGCCTCCAGTTCTCTGGTCCACACACCTCGGCACATCAGCCTCCCCCGGGATGGCTGATTCACAACTCATCTTCCACCTCACCAGCTCTGTGATGGAACCAGCTCTTCCTTTTCCAAAGATGCCCACTAGGGAGCAGATAGTTCTTCCGTTATAACTATAAAGAGTGGATCCGATGACGCCTCCGACATACTCTCTGTCCATAAGCACCTGCAATTGATCATGTACTTGCACAATGTACCCATATTCATGTGCTTTTATAGGAGTTAATGTGCATCCTTCATAAGGTTATTGATGCAGCATTTAACTATATATGTGAAGCCAGTCCATTGATGAATTAACCTTTCTCAAAACCTAGTCATTTTCAGCCAAACTATACTATCAGGCAGAACTGTAAAGCATGTGGTGTATAAAGGGATGTTTTGAGGCCACTCTACAAGGCAAATAGTTCTGGGTAAAGTAGGTGTCCTAAGTTTATCAGGACAGACTACAGACCACATTGTCATCAGAGCTACTATTTATTAGGCGTCTGTTACTATAAGACACTTTACATACTTTATGTCTAATCTTCAAAACAGTTCTACAAAGTAGATTTTATTATGCCCAACTTATAGATAAGAAAATTGAGGCTCAGTATGGTTAAAAGATATTTCCAAAGTCACACACCTAGTAGATAGGGAGTTCTAGTTCAAACTCAGACCTCTCAGACTCCAAGGCCTATGCTTTTTCCATTCCCCTTGCTCCTCAGATTGTGTGCAAATCACATGCTTGGTGTTCTCTAACTCCTCATGTTCCTGGATGCTAAGAGAAATTCTTTCATTGTCGCTCATTTGCTGGCACTAACCAGTGAGGCCTGACAACATCTTCTCAGATGTCTGCTTACCACAGTTATTTGTGCAAAAGACTGTCGAACAGTGTTTAATTCTGGCCCGTGTTTATCTTTTGCAAATACATTTGCACCAAGGAAGTAGTGTTTTTTAATCTAAGTAAGGTACTTTTCGTGGGAGTTTTAAAGTCAATAAGTAAAACCAGGGAGGGAACATTTGGAATCATAAATTTCAATTCCCTGAGCTTGTTATTACACTAAGTCCCACTTGTACATCACAAAGAAAATGACCACAACATCCCACTACTTACTGTAGTGACAACATGTAATACTTCTCTGCCAATTCACCTGTTGGAAAGCAAACGGCTCCAATAACAAACCAGAACATGATAAATGGGGAGCAAAATCTTCACTGGCTGTAGTTCATCTATCATGGCTCCTGGGAAGTAGGACCCAGTGGAGGAGATAGGAATGAGGAGACATTCCATGTGGCCACGAAGAAGGAACAGGCCACCAAAGCAGCATCTTCTCAGCTTCATGTACACAATTACCAAATTGCTTCCTCTCTTATTCAATATCTAAGTGCTGGAAACTCACTCCTTTGAGGCAGCCCTCCCTGTCTGTCAATAAGAACCATCCAAAAAAGACCAACCTTTTGGGTTGTCTTTCAGTTCTCTCTTTATGCCCTTTGAGAAAAGAGAAGAAAGCCAACGTTTATCCACTGTTGGCTATAAGGCAGCCAATTTGATATATGTTTTCTCATCGAACAGCTACAATAGCCCCAGAAGGTGAGCAGCATTATTTCATTTTTACAAAGAGAATCTATATCTTGCTCAAGAATACACAACACGACAGAGTTGAGAAATCCCAGGTCCTTGTGACCAGAAAGTCTAGTAACTCTTGATTCTCCTTCCATGTGGTGTCTCCTCTGTTCTCTGAGGACATGTGTCAACAGGAGAGGCACCAAACACTGTTTTAGACTTCTAGAGATTTTGAACTGAAAGAGAACCTTACTCATTCATCTATTTTCATAAGTTTTTTAATGTTTATTTCTTTTTGAGAGAGAGAGGGAGACCGACAGAGCAGGAGAGAGACAGAGAGAGAGAGGGAGACACAGAATGTAAAGTAGGCTCCAGGCTCTGAGCTGTCAGCACAGAACCTGATGCGGGGCTCGAACCCATGGACCTCAAGATCATAACCTGAGCTGAAGTCAGAAGCTTAACTGACTGAGCCACCCAGGCACCCCTAAGTCATCTGTTTTCAATGACTCTTAGCCTCTCTCCTCTGCCATGCTGACATACACTTTCCGGGCAAAGCCATTCTGTGCTAGCTAGGGTTCTATTTGAGAAAACATATCAGAACTCAAATAAGTAGAGCAACATTATGATAGGAGACAATGCTAAATATGCCTTAATTTTTTATAAAATCAATACTTGCAAACTTTCATCTTTTGGCTGTTTTTAATTCCTGTCATATGTATTATTTGGTATTTTGTCTCAATGCTAGGTTGAAAATCTTGATTTAGTCCAATCACAGAGAGTAAAGCCCTGTGAAGATAAGTGATCTGCCCAGGTCACACCACATCTAAGTGGTTTGGCCAAAACAAGTCTTCTGAATCAGGTCTTGCTTCCTACCCCTGCACCATCTTACCTGACTACCAGTCCTGGGCAGGGACAGTCTTTTGTTCTTAGCACTTCTGGGCTTCCCTCTCCATGCCCTCTTCTCTTCCTGAAAACCCTCCTGCTACCTTCTCAGGTCTTACTCTGTCCTCCTTTGGTAGAGTCCTACTTTCTCCCGACCTGACTCCCATACCCAGTTGCCTTTCTTCTTTCTTCCTACCTTCCTTCCTTCTTTCCTTTCTTTCTTTGTCTTTCCTTCTTTCTTTCCTTCCTTCTTTTGAATGTGAGTGAGCTGGGGCAGAGAGAGAGGGACAGAGAGAATCCCAAGCAAGCTCCACTGTCAGTGCAGAGCTCAACGCGGGGCTTGACCCCAAGAACTATGAGATGATGACCTGAGCTGAAATCAAGAGTCCGATGCTCAACTGACTGAGTCACCCAGGTGCCTCTCCCCACTGCCTTTCTCAGCTAGCTATCTCAGAGAAAAAGCGACTCAGCCCACATTCAGATGAAGATGGCTAAACACAGCGCTAGCGCAGACGGTGGTTCTCAGATATTTTGATCTCAGAATGCTTTGCACTCCTCAAAATCATTGACAATTCCAAAAAGCTCCAAAATAAACAAAAAAATTAGTGAGTAAGACAGCATTGTTTTATATGTTTGCAAACCTCATTAGTGTCTGGCTTATTAGAAGACAGCTGCGTTCCCATATTTGCTTCTGCATTTGATCTGTTGTGTTATCACATGTCATGAAATCTCTGGAAAACTCCGCCTTAGGTCCATGAGGGAAAGAGAGTTAAAAAGGCAAATACTTTCTTAGTAGTTCTATGAAAATAGTCCTAACTTCCCAGACCCACCTTAGGACCCACAGGGCACTGAAAACTACATGGAGCAATGAACTTGGAGTTTCAGAGGAACCCCACTCCTGTGACCACTTACCAGCTATGTGACCTTGGGGATGAATTCATGCATAAGAGTGAGCCTGACACAGACAGCAAATGTACTTTAGAAAGCTTTTTTTAAAGCTTCTCCCAAAGATATTTATATGAAAAGAGACCGTGCCTAGGGATAGTGTCTGAATGCAAAGGAATGATTCTCTAATAGTGGAATATCAGGCAGGAAAGGAAGCAGAAATAGAAAGCGAATTTTTGAAAGTGGTGGTGGGGGGGGGTATCACTTGGGTCACCTGTTCCCGACATCCCCTCGCCCACATCATGCACGTGCCCACTTTATGGGAAACTTTGAGCTGTGGCTGCATTGTTCTATTTCGTCCTGCATAAGTTGTTGTGTGTGAGTCTCAGCCCACACTGAATCATCTGCCCACCTCTGCCCACAGCCCTGACAGGAAGTCTTGTGAGAGATTGCCCCGTGGAGATGAGTCCTTTTGATTGAATAACCTTTTGATTTGAACCTGTGGTTGGGCCTTTCTTTCTCCCCATCTGGGGAGCCCTTGCCCTCCCCCCCATCCCCGGCATCCCCCACACCACAGGCATGCGTGGAGCCTGGGACCCATCCCAATCTATTTTCTCACTAGATAATGAGCAGGAATTCTTAATTAGACTGAGTTCTTTGGGAATTGTTGCTGTGGGTGTTATAAATAATAGAGTACAGTCTGCATTCAGAACTGTAAAATTTATTTTTGGCTGCCTGGTGCACTCTGCCATCTTTCACAGCCACGGAGGACCAAGAACGAGCGCCGAGGCTGTAGTCCAGCCCGTGAGGAGGGAGGACCTTCCGACCTGCACTTAATTGAATCACATCGCCCCACCCCGAATAAAACGAAGGCTGGGCAGCAGACCCGCCTCGCAAGGGTTCTTAGTTTCAATTTGAAGATAGTTGGAAACACGTGACTAAAATGTTGGCCTGGGGGGAAATGTGGTCAGGGGAGACGGATGCCATTATCTGCGGCCCTGCAGCAGGCATTTCCAATCTGCTGGTGGGGCAGGGAGGTACCATGAAGTGGCCAGTCCAGTGGGGCCTCTAATTAGCAGCAGAGCGCATGCTCCACCTACAGGGGGCAGCACCTCCAGCTGACGGCTGCCTACCGCTCTCCCTAGACGGCGAGCCCAGCAGTGCGAAGCCTGCTTTTTCCACAGAATCCAGAATCTGGAGTTTGTTTGTTTTTTTTGTTTGTTTGTTTGCTTTTTAAATGTGAAATCTGCCAATACTTAGATGTTTACACATCTTTTTTTTTTTTTAAGTTTCTTTCTTTTGAAAGACAGAACGAGCTGGGGAGGGGCGGGGAGAGGGGGGCACAGAGGATCCAAAGCAGGCTCCGTGCTGACAGCAGAGAGCCCCACGCAGGATTTGAACTCACCAACTGTGGGATCATGACCTGAGCCGAAGCCAGACGCTTCACAGACGGAGCCACCCAGGCGCCCCTTAAATGTTTTCACATTTTTAAATAACTTAATTTTTTTCCAACAAAAATTCAATGAAACTATTTTTCCAAAACAGTTTTAACAAAAATGTCTGTGAGCTGCCAGTTTGTGTCCTGTAACCCACGGTCTCATTGCTCGCAGTGCAAGGCTGTGTCTCCAACCCCAAACACTGCCGGGCCCACCTCTCACTGCCCAGGGCCGGGTTGGTCTTTGTCTTTATCTTCTCTGATGATGCAGATCTGCACTTCACGATGCCACAAACCCACTAGCACTGTAACTAATATTTTGCAATTTCAGGAGCTGATTTCCTGTGCTTTTTTACAGATCTGACATGTTTACACAAGAATATTCTTCCTTCTGGAAGGTTGCAGAGATCACCAGGTAAGCACAACCTCAGGGTTATCTCTTATTGCGGGACCTTGGTTCCTCCACGCTGACCACCCCCCCCCACCCGCAGGCGCACTGATACGCAACACCATCAATGGCTTTTTTCTCTGTATGCCTTGGTAAGGAGAAGTCCAAATGGGGGACACCTGGGTGGCTCAGTCGGTTAAGCCTCAGACTTCGTTCCCGTCATGATCTCGCAGAGTTCGAACCCACATCAGGCTCTGTGCTGACAGAGCGCCTGCTTTGGATTCTGTGTCTCCCTGTCTCTCTCTCTGCCCCTCCCCCGCTTGTGCTCTCTCTGTCTCTCAAAAATAAATAAAAACATTTAAAAAAGAGAGAGAAAGAGAGAAGTCCAAATAGAAATGTCAATCAATTAATCAAACCGAAGTCCTAGAGGAAAACCAGAACGCAAGGCAGAGCAATGGGCTGAGAAACAGGAAAATCCTATAGAAACACTTCCCTTTACACAGTACAATTCTCTCTTCCCAGCGAGCTCCTAGAAAGGAGAGTTCTGTTCGTGTTTTAACACTACTACTATCTTGTTCATGTAGCCATAAACCACACACAACACCGTTTTGTAGATTTTAATTTTACATAAATGATAAGTTACTATATTCATTCTATCATTTATTTGTTTTGTACTCAGTATTATGATTTTGGAATCTATGTTATATATTGATCTAATTCATTCCTTTTAATGGCTGTGTAGCACTCTATCACTGGAACATATAACAGTTTCATTTAGCCATTCTCCCTTTGATGGACACTGGTTTTTTTCCCCACTATTATAAATAATGTTGCATGCCTTCAACATTAAGAGTTTCTCTAGAAAAAGAATTGCTGGGTTGTAGCAAACCCTCTTTTATCTTTTCTAGATTTTGCCAAACTGCCTTTGGTTGCAGCAATTGACATTTCCGCTAACAGTGCATTAGAAGCTCTTCCAAAATAGTCTTGTTTGGAGGCCCCTGGGTGGCTCTGTTGATTAAACATCACACTCTTGATTTCTGCTCAGGTCACGATTTTGCAGGTTTTGAGTTCAAGCCCCACTTCAGGCTCTGTGCTTGCAGTGTGGAGCCTGCTTGGGATTCTCTCTCTCTCTGTCTCTCTCTCTCTCTGTCTCTCTCTCTCTCTCTCTCTCTCTCTCTCTCTCTCTTTGCCCCTCTCCTGCTCTAGCTCTAAGAATAAATAAGTAAACCTTTTAAAAGCTATTAAAAATAAATAAAATGGTCTTGTTTTGCCCTGTGTAGTCCTGAACACTGTTAAGGTCTGGATAATCCAAGACCACCATTAAAAATACGACTTTATAGGAAAGCAGAAAATCTCCATCTGCTGTTCAGAGAACCACCTCATTATCTTGAAAACCAATAAACAGAAGGAAAGGAGCCAGCATCTACTCTGCTTCCCAAAGGAACTGTATGTCAAGGCAACCAAAGAGTTGACATGGAAAGTTTCTCTCCGTAGATGTCTTCCAGCCGTTAAAGAATGATAAAATCAGAAGAGCACCATTTTCCAACAGCAGGGAATTAATGTTTCCGGGCAATGGATAGCAGTGGCTGCTCACAGTCCTAAGGGAGAGATACCCAGACAGAAAATACAATACCAATTCTGAACTCTTAACAAAAACAGAAGAGCACGGAGAAGAATCTGACCAAACTCCTACTTGTAAATACCAATTTGGATATGCCGCAAAATAAAGAGAGAGAGAGAGAGAGAGAGACCCTTTAAATGGCAACAGGGGAAGGTATAAGACAGAGTCAGCAGTATTGCAGGTTAGAAGTTTGCTCTTGGCCCAAAACTGCTGTCAAAGTACCAATCTTAGGGAGTCTTAATGATCGTGGAACAATACGCTCATTTCCAGGGAAGCTGGGCCATCAGACTGCTCGGATCGCCCCGCCTCTTCTTGACTTCCGCATTCATAACCTTCAAATAAACCCTGTTCCCTGACGTTCCTGATTGTATCTGTTCCTTCATAAAAAGGCATCCTACGCATTCAGAAGGAAGTGCAAGACTCCCTCCCCAGAGCTTGTACACAATCAGCTCACAACACACTACCACGGACACACCCACGGAATTTGGAGAACTTGGCGGGCCTGTGTTGAATGGAGGACAAAGAGAAGACTGTGGCAAGATAAAAGATGCTGGGGAATGGCCGTTTTCATCATTCCCATAGGTTGGGCAGCAATCAGACCACCGGGAAATAGAAATTAGGATTCACAGAGCTTTATTCTTTATATAGAAATAAAAGCTAGAGAACATCTCCAGAGACTGTTACCATGCAGAGGGCTGTGACATTTCTACAGGGAGGGGACTTCTGATATGTTGTAAACATAGCTTGAAAGAGATGAAATGATTTCTTGACAGAAGACTAAAAAAAAAAAAAAAACAGAACAGCTCCCCTGCTTCTCGTGGTGTCTCAGTCTTTCCATATTTAGCGAGCAAGAGTCAAAAATACCAAAACTCCTGGGAAATTCTCAGGAAAAGAATTTATTTTTGCTCAGCATAATTTGATTCCTTTTGTGGCTTTATCATGCCAGGCTCAGGATCCCTTATACTTGAGAGAGAAAAAGAGAGAGAGATTGCAAACAGGGTGGTCTCTGATCGTCGATCAGTGGTCCAAGGATTCCTTGATCGTTGGGCCATTTTTCTAGCACATGCATATGAAATTAAGGAAATGGAATCAGAAAAAATAGGAGCATGGCCTTAAATAACACAGAACGCTGAAAGGAAGAATGCTAGGCTGAGACGCCACCATGTGACTCACCCATGATGACAGAGATCTCCCATCGTCTATGACCAAATAGCAAAGGAAGCAAATTTACTGATAAACAATACCCTGCGAGGAACATGACGTTGATTTTAATTCCCCTTAATTTATACTGCAAGTCAGACACAGGGCAACACTGCAGAGAAAGTAGTGATTTTTTTTTTAAACCAAAAGCCCTGAGATCGTGGTGTCCGTCAAGACAGAGAAGCGTGTTCTAGAGCCATTATCTAAAACTGAAAGAAGACCTTGCCCCCTTTTCCCCAAAGCAGTTATCTGAACCTACCGTCCTGTGCCGCTGGCCCGTGTTAAAATTGGGGACCTAGTGCAATATTTAAATGACTGTGAGGACAGGATCCCAAATATCGGCTAAGGAGGGGATTCATCACAGAGCTGAAGCCACCAAATTTTTTAAAGGTGAAGTATTTGCTCCAGGTGTTCTGTGTATGCTAGTTTTCGTCCTTTAGTAATGGCTGATTTAGAAGTAAGCGCCATCCGGGGGTGCCTGGGCGGCTCAGTCGGTTCAGTGTGCCACCCCTGGTTTCAGCTCAGGTCATGATCTCACAATTTGTGGGTTGGAGCCCCACATTATGCTCTGTGCTGATAGTGCGGAGCCTGCTTGGGATTCTCTTTCTCCTTCTGTCTCTCTCTGCCCCTCCCCCCCTCGCACTCTGACTCTCTCTCTCACTTAAGGAAAAAAAGCACCATCCAAACTATAATAAACCTTGGGAATAAAGCTCACTCCCCAATGACACATCTGTTTGCTGTGGACTAAATTGTGTCCCCTCATGAAATTCACATGCTAATGCCCTAACTAACCCCTGTTGTGACGGCATTTGGACCAAGGGCCTTGAGGAGGTAATTAAGGCTAAATTAGCTCCTAAAGGTAGCTCCCTAATTCAGGAGGCCTGTGGCATATAAAAAAGAAACGAGGCCTCTTGCTTTCTCGGTCTCTGGGCCTCGCTTTCTCGTGCTCTCGGGGCATGTGAGGACACAGGGAGAAGATGGCGCATCTGCCGGCCAGGAAGAGGGTCCTCACCATAAACCTAATTCGTCAGCACCTTCAACATGGACGTCTGGCCTCCAGAATGGTGAGAATTAAGTTTTCGTTGTTCAACCCACTGAGTGTTTGGTGTTTTATTACAGCAGCTAGAGCCGACCTATATACTGCTACATTTAAAATTGCCGTGCAGACGCCACGGACATGATCCATCGTGTTTTATAATCTCAGGTTTATAATCTTGTATGCAGTCATGCAATTTGAGGATTCCTGAATTGAACAGAATTGTCCAGCCTTGGGATATCTTGTGTCCCTAGCGATGTGTGTGTGGGGTGTTGTGTTAAAGACTCTGGCAATGGTTGAGGTCGCTGGGAAGACAGCTTAGATCAGTTAGGGCTCTACTGCCCCCTCTTGGACCTTGGAGTTTGTGAGAGGGGGAGGGGGGAAAGGAAGGGGATGCGTCAATTACAGGTACCGCAGATTTGCAGCCCCTGCTCAGGTGCCGCCCCTGCTCAGGTGCCGCTCCTGCTCAGGTCCAACGCCCCATGTGAAGGCTGAAGACCCAGCTCTACCCCTAAATTCTTCCACCAGCTAGTCTGTGTCAGAAACATTAGAAAGCAAAAGAGTAAGTCCTCTAAAATTATTTGAGCCTGGGTTTACTTTGCAGCCGTCTAATGAGAATAGTCATGAGCGATACCTGCTCCAGCTCTCGGAGAGAGCTGATGAGCTCAAATGAGGTAATTACTATGCAAAGGCTTTGTAAACCCAGACGTGAGTTGGATGGTGCATCGCTCAGATGAAACCTGTGTAGACATGACGATGTATCTTTCACCCTAATGTAACCACTCGTGGCTGCAATCCACACATGGGTGTTTCACCACGATTAGGAAATAAAATCAGATTGAACCATTTTTTAAGCATTGTGGGTTCTTTAAGGGGTGAATATTTTGCAGTTTCCATTTATTGATTGTACGTGTTTATATATTTCCTCTTATCCATGAAACGCCTGAGGTTGCACCTGAACTGTATAAAAGTATAGGCAATAAATAACAATAGAACCAAGAAGAAAGAGCACTGTCAGACAAGATAAAAATTTCAGATCTGAACTTCCTGGCAACCAAGGAAAACGTAAAACAATGCAGTTACATAATTTTCTTTTTCAGAAAGAAACTTAAGAATTGTAATCAAGGGAGGGGCACCTGGGTGGCTCAGTGGGTTAAGTGGCCGACTTCAGCTCAGGGGTCATAATCTCGCGGTTCATGAGTTTGAGCCCCGTGAGTTTGAGCCCCGCGTCGCGCTCTGTGCTGACAGCTCAGACCCTGGAGCCTGCTTCAGATTCTGTGTTTCCTTCTCTCTCTCTGCCCTTCTCCTGCTCAAGTCCTGTCTCTCAAAAATAAACAAACATTTAAAAAAAAAAGAATTGTAACCAAGGGGAGCCTGGATGGTTCAGTTGGTTAAATGTCCAACTCTTAATTTTTTTCCTTTTTTTAAATGTTTATTTATTTTTGAGACAGAGACAGAGTGTAAGCAAGGGAGGGGCAGAGAGAGAGAGAGAGAGAGAGGGAGGGAGGGAGGGAGGGAGAGAGAGGGAGACACAGAATCCAAAGCAGGCTCCAGCACAGAGCCTGATGTGGGGCTTAAACTCACAGACTGTGAGATCATGACCTGAGCCAAAGTCGGATACTTAACTGACAGAGCCACCCAGGTGCCTTCCGACTCTTGATCTCAACTCAGGTTATGATCTCATAATTCATGAGATTGAGCTCCACTTCGGGCTCTGCACTGATGGCATGGAGCCTGCTTAGAATTCTCTGATTTCTCTCTCTCTCTCTCTCTCTCTCTCTCTCTCTCTCTCTCTCTCTCTCTCTCTCTCTCTCTTTCTCTGCCTTTCCGCCTCTCCCTCTATTTGTGTGCTGGCTCTCTCACTCTCTCTCACCCAAAATAAATAAACTTTGAAAACAGAACTGTAATCAAAAGAAACTGCATCATGCCAATATTTTTCCATTGAGCCTTCCATTTGTCTATATAAATGTGGACCCAGTGGACAGTGTCTCCAGAGAGAACTCTAAATATAAGATGGTCAGTGTCACCGAGAGTGAGGACAACCTTTGTGGCAGGCCATGAATTTCAGAAGCCTAGAGCAGGGCCCATGAGGCAGCATGGATTCCTATTAAGAACACAGAACTGAGAATCTAAAATCCTTTCCAGTTTCCGTCTCCCTATGTATTGGGTGTGTGGCCATGGGCAATTATTTTAATTCTGAGTCCTGGTTCTCCGAGAAGGAGGAATAATTAGACTGACCTTAGACAATTGTGAACCAAAAAAAATCTATGGGGCAGACACTTCGTCTGTAAAGCACTAACGATGTGTTTGTTATTAACCCTCATGTTTTACGGGCCATGAATGTGTCGAACAGAGCAACGCCCAACATGAACAGAAAACATGCTATTCTTACATGTTCCCTCTTGAAGCTATAATGAGTCATTGGCCTATTGCAGGCCTGGCAAATCCTACAAAGAAAATGCTCTTTTTACCTTGTTTTCACACAGCATTTCTGGACTTTCTTGACCACTAAGACCTCACTTCCCCTTTGCATGACCCCACTCTATGATGCATCTTTTGGAAACATTAAACTAACCCAGTGTTCTCAATGGGGGGGGGAGTGTGTGATTTTGTCCCAAGACATAAGATAATATCTGAACCTATTATTGATTATCTCCAGTGGGGGCAGGGCAGGGACCAAGGTGGTCCTGTCATCTAGTGGGTAGAGGTCAAGGATGCTGCTAGATGTCTTATAATACCCAGGACAATGAAGGCTTACCTAACTCAAAATGCCGGTAACGCCAAGGTTAAGAAACTCTAAGCCCTAACTAACCCTTCTTTGAAATTATTTCTAGTTTTATTAATAATTTATATTCTCATAGGATTCACAGACCCAGAGATAAACTCTCTTCTGTGATTCCGCTGTTTCTTCCCTCCAGTTCTGTGTTGCTGAGTAGCTTGTACTTTGTAGCACTCTAGGACATCACACACAGTCCAGGGGGCCAGCCCTGTCCCTCGAGCAGTCTGCTGAAATCTCCCATTAGCCATGTGTCCTCTAGGCCTCAGTCCTAATTACACAGCTACGTTGCACGTCAGCGCTGCCCTTGTCAACTTCCTCTTCTTGGGACCACCCAACCCGAATCTTCTTCTAGATGGTAGATCCTTCCTGGAGCGCAGTGACCATATAGCCCCCCAATACCCCAGATATCAGGGACCCTGGCAGGGAACTGGATGCTCCCTAAAAGAGATGAATAGTGCGCTTCCCAGGCTAGTCACGAGCTGGAAAATGTCACCTCCTAACTACTGGGGAACACCTTTGTGTGCGCAGTGCATAGGAATGTCAGCTAAAATGTGCCCACGATGGCACTTTCTTCCCTTTTCCGTGATTACATCTAAGTTTCCTTTTTGGCTCCTACTCTGCTCAATGGCAGAAAGTTTATCTCCATAAACTCTGTAAACTGTAGATTATTAATTCCTCAGGTCTCCCAAGGTGTCAGGGGAAGGGGTCCCCAGGCACCCCCCCCCATCATCTCCCACGCTGGTGTCACAGAGGGGGCCCCCACCCTCACCGCCTTCCGCCATGTTGTTCTGGTTCTTGCTTGTGTCCACTGCCTCTCTCTCTGCCGCACCCTTGCCTCTCCCAGAAGCCAAGGATCCGGCCTGTGCTTCTCACGCTACCGTGGGCTTTGAGGAACTCTGAGGAGCTCCATACCCCAAACCATGCAGGGCCCTCTCTTGGGCTCACCCCAGGGCTGAGAGGTACGGGTCCCATTTTGCCTCACTTTCCCAAACCTTCCCGGACAGCCATCATTCCTCCCCAGACCTGACCCAGGAACTTGAAGGGAGCAGGAGCCCTTCCCAGAATTTCTCCTCCCCTGCCCCCGACCTCCACTCCAAGACCTTTTCTCCCTGTGGGCCTGCTCTCTTTTCTTTCCCTACTCACCCTACATTCCCACTGCCCTGAGTCGCCCTTTGGAGCCATCCTTTTGAAACTCCAAAACTTAAGCTTTTGAATGTCAAATGCTTTTCTTTTTCTTTTTATTTCCCCCCCTCGAATTACCATCTCTGCCAGGAGTTTCAAAAGTCTGTTTAGACTCTTAGCTTTCTCTCTGCATTTTTGCTGAGTCATTCGCTCACTAAGCGAATAAAAGCAGAATGTCTTTAGCCTGAATTCAGGGAAGGGCTAGGGCTAGGGGGACCGGAGAATGAGGAAAAGATCTTTGGTGAAATCTCAAAACAGAATTATCCCACAAGAGTGAGCCCCCCCCCCCCCCCCCCCCGCCCATTCCACTGGTGGGTTCACTTTTGTGTTTTCTTATATCCAGTCCTGACAGGGTTTAAAGTTTCCTTCACCGGAACAACTGTGTGTAGGATAACAAATAGGTTTCATCACCTTTGCCAAGTTCAATTGATTGGTAAAGGACGCCCAAATCAAGTTCAGAGATGTTCTGAGGCCTCAGCTGGGCTCAC
The DNA here is from genome assembly GCF_006229205.1 of Suricata suricatta. NCBI lineage: Eukaryota > Metazoa > Chordata > Mammalia > Carnivora > Herpestidae > Suricata > Suricata suricatta. The sequence goes on from NC_043712.1 coordinate 78,475,630, forward strand.
TGGGCAAGAGTGGATTAGTCACATCCACCACGGGCAAGAGAGGAAAAATGGGAGAGCAGGCATGCCAAGAACCAGCCGTCACTTCCTGCCATCTACAAAGTTGGAGATTCCTCTCGAACCTTCCTTTTCCAGATCATATAAGCAAATGTTATCAGAAGGCCTGATGGAAAGCCCGGGATAAGAAGGAACCCAAAGTGGAAATGATATTTGGCTAAGAGGCAGGATCATCCCAGGATCAACATTCCAAGTGGTGTCCCCGGGGCCTGGGACTCAGAAAATGGGCAGGTTATAGGACCCCAGCACAGTGGTCCCCACCGCTCCCAGTCCCAGGCCTGCCCTCAGGGAGGAGTGGGTTTTGTGCTCTCCGGAGTAAGCACACAAAGTCTGATGGCACAAATCGGTTATTCATCCCACGGTCAGTGGGAGCCACTGATGGGTTTTGAGTGGAGAACAACAGGATAGGAAGAGGGCGGGTGGCTGCGGTAGTCCACGTGAGAAGTGTTCACGAGTGGGCGTGCACGCAGACGTAACACTGAGAGCAGAGAAGAGAGCAGAAGGCTACCCTTCCCTGGATGCTCGCCACATCCCAGGCCTCACAGAAGCCCGACTAGCACACACTTTCTTGATAACTCTTTGTGCCTAGAGCCTCCACCTTCATGTTGAAGGAAGCAAACACTTGTGTGAGTCAGAGTGCCTTGAGACAGAATGCTGCCGGTCTGGCCTGGCTGGGACCCTAAAGGGAAGAAGACTGGCCTCAGGGTTTAGAGCAGCAGGCACTGGGCATGCCCGCTCCCAGGCCCCTGCGTGGCGGAGGGGAGCCGGTGGTATCTGGGTGGATTGAGGCCATCCTGGGAAAGGTCAGGCAGCACCGGGGAGGTAGCCATGGCTCCGTCCCTCTGGGCATCCCTCCAGGTCTCAGAATAATTCCTCCAAGGCACAAGTCAGCTTCTCCCACTGAAAGGAGCTAAACCAGAAACACGAAAACAAAGCTGGGCGCAGCACAGAGAGCAGGTTGCCACGGAGCCACACATTCCAGGCTGGGGCTGCGCTTGACTGTTCAGGCAGGTGACTTGAGGATAAGGGGGTGATGGTATATCCTGGGGGATGGAGGGGCGGGGGGAGGAGTGGAGAAAAGCGTACAAACAGTAGGAGCCCTTGAGTGGGGCTGCCTGGCTTTGGCAAGATGAGAGAGACCACACTTCTTCCCGCCAAGGTTTGGGGGTCCCCAATCTATCCCCCTCCTTTCTCCACCCCCATATTAACTTGCCCTTTCTCTCGTTTCTGCCTCATCTTCCCTCCCCAATTTGTCTTTCTGGCTCCCTCCTCTCCCTTTTTCTCACCCCTCCACCTAAACCTGGCCACAAGAGAAGGTACTTTCTGGCTCAACCTACAAGTACCCCAGGCAGAACGTGTATGGCCATCTCTTCCCGATGCCCAGTCCCAGTGTGACCTGAGCAGGTGTCCCTGGAAGATGGTAGAGCTTTCCAGGGCCACCTTCATCATGCATTGCTAACCTCCCACTCACCAGCCAGGAAAAGGTTTGGATTCTGTGGCCTTGGGCAACCCCCTTCTGTCTGGCTCTGCTAGTTTCCCTTATTGAAGACACTGGGGGTGAGGGGGTGGGTGGGGGGAGAGGGGAACGGTGCTGCCTGCAATCAGGTGGTCATTCCACTCCCCCCACACCCAGCACAGAAGGAAACAGAAACAAATAGGGGGTTGCTAGCCACACTAGGCGGCTGCAGACCCACCCAACAGGTGCTGAGCAGGTGATGGGAATTCAGGGACCAGGGACCAGAGGCTGGAGGCCCAGGAAGACCACAGGGAGGCAGTGGCAAGGAGCCCCCATCCAGGAAGAGAGAAAGCACATTCCAGGTGGGATCGATCGGCAGAGTAAAGCCCCCCCCACCCCAAATGAGCTTGGCCATCCCAGGGGCGGTGAGTTGAGCAGGCCAGCCCGAAGGGAACGAGAGTTTGTGGGAGACACAATGAGAACAAAAGCTACATTGGAGCTATTTTGGAGAGGGATTTGAATGCAAAGTTGAGAGTTCAGAATTTATCCATTCATAAGAGAGACATGGCGAGTTGCTGCATGGGGGGGGCGGGGACGTTACCAAAATGATGTGTACGAAGACATTAAATAGGACCTTCTTGGGGCAGGTTGGCAGTGGGGCCCAGGGCTGAAAACAGCAGCAGCTAAATAACACAGATGATAAAGAATACAGGGGAGACGGGGCCAGATGCCACACTCCCCCGGGGCTTATTAACTGCGGTGGCACTACAATCAGCCCATGTCAGGCCGCGTAAGCACTTGGGCCAGGGAGGCGGTGGGAATCAGGAGAGACTGGCCAGGGAATACGGTGGCTTTTTCTCTGTGCGTCAGAGATGCGCCTTCTCCTCCATCCCACTCCCTACCTCTGCGTGGGGGTGGGGGAATCCCATAGAAATGCACCCACAGAGGCTGAGGAAAGGCCATCCCCTGCTTAGACAGCAGGGTGCTTCTCTCCCTCTGAGGCAGGAAGAAGGAAATGGGACTGAGAGCAGGTGGAGAGAGGAGGCATCTGCAGAGCACCTGTTTGGCCAGCGTTGTGTAGAACGGTGGGTGAGCCTCCTGTGCGTCACACGGACACCTCAGTCGGTAGCTGTGCTCAAACACCTATATTGAATGGTTTCATTTATATGTCATATCCAGAAGAGGCGATTTGATAGACTCGGGGTTGCCAGGACCTGGGCAGGGATGTGGGTGGATAAGAAATGGGGAGTAACTGCTTACTGGGTATGGGGTTTCCTTTTGGGGTGATAGGAAATGTTCTGGAACTAGGCAGTGGTGATTGTTGACTGTAATAAGTACCACTAAATGGTATACTTTAAAATGATCAAATTGGTAAATTTCATGTTAGGTACATTTGACCACAATAATTTTCTTTTTAAAAAAATGGCAGACTGCCTATGGGGAGTAGGGACCCAGAAGCAGTGTGCCACAGAGTCTCTTTCAGTGCCTTGAGACAGTTGTCGGGGCGGGGTGGGGGGAAGAGGGGGCAGCAGGAAGGTCAGTGGTTTTCATGCTCAAGTCTTCTCTCCCCTGCCAGAGAGCAAGGCCATGTGGACCTTCTGAAGAACTCACACACATGTTCCCCATGGTAGTCTTCAGTACTGTTCCCAAATATTTCAGACCACCTGCTCCGGGCACGTGGAAAGATGGTACTTCCTGGCCCCTTTCCAACCGAGTGGAGCCAGATGACTAGTTCTGGCCAACAAAATGCATGCAAGAGGAAGTCTCTCCTGGCTACAACATTTCAGTCCTGATGTGAGATCTTCGTGAACGCTTGTGGTCCTGGTAGAGTGGCAAGGATGGAGATCTGGGCTGTCCCATCAGCCTGAGTCCCTGGGGGATCTGGTGAGCAGAGCTTCTGCTGACCTGCAGTGGCTATGCAGCCTCAAGAGAAGTAAGGCTTTGCTGATCTGAGTTCTTCAAATTCAAATGTTTTCTGATATTGCAGCATAACCTCGCCCATCACGGCAGAATCAGCAGCAGGACTCCTGCCCCAAAGACAGCATCAGCTGGCCCTTGGTGTCAGCTAGACTTTTGTGGACAAGAAATACGAAACTATCTCAGTAGCCGGATTGGAAAAGAGACATTTGTCCCTTTCCCTCTTCCCCCAACACACACAAGATGCCTGCTAGAAGGACAAGATGTGAAAGACTAGACCATGCCTTCCTCCTCACATCCCTGTTCTTGAGGGGAGAAGAAATGAGCATTCAATCAGGAGATGACATTTCTAACCAGGCTGGACTAAGTTGTAATGACCTGGAATTCTCAGAACACAATGTGAGCTGCCTATGGGACAAGGGGGAGTCTACAGAACTTGACCAAAGCCAGTGACTTGGGGCCCCAGGACCAGTTAGTCAGAGTCCCAGCAGGAAGCACAAGGCACCCTCAAATGGAGGTCATCTAGGACAGTTTAATAGGACCAGACTATATATAAAGTGTTGGACAGGTTAAGGCCAGTAGCAGTAGGGAGATGTTATCCTCCCTACACCCTAAAGGGAGGATGCATCTATAGCATAGTGAGGGCCATCTGACAGTAGCTGTGGTCTCTGAGAGAGATACACAGTCACCGCCAACCCTCTACCCATCTGGGAGGCATTCCCGGAGATCCATACCCCAGCCTCGTCTTCCTCCTGTCCTCTGGTCTCCTGCCAGTGCTTCCTAACTGGCTGAACCCAACAGGATCCTAGGAGTCAAGGGGGCCCTTGGATACATCCATGACAGTGCATCTCCCAGGGCTTAAAGCAGACTAGAGCAGGATGGGGGGTTAATCAAATGGGGCAAATAGAGGCTATCAAGAAGCTCCCTATCCTCAGTGAGAGTGCTCCCTAAATTAGTTCTAGGTGTTTTGGAGAGATTTTTTTTTTTAATATAGCTGTATGTTGGGGCATCTAGGTGGCTCAGTCGGTTAAGCATCCAACTCTTGATTTTGGCTCAGGTCATGATCTCAAAGTTAATGAGTTCAAGCCCCACATCAGGCTCCACACTGAAAGCATGGAGCCTGCTTGGGATTCTCTCTCTCTCTGCCCCTATCTCTCTGCCCCTCCCTTGCTTATGCACATGGACTCATTTGCTCTCTCACACGTACGCACTCTCTCTCAAAAGAAATCGACTTTACTATAGATAGGTAGATAGCTGGATGTTACTAATCTAACACAATGTTACACCGGTTTCAGGTGTACACCAGTGATTCGGCATTTCTGTACGTTATGCTATGCTCACCACAGTGGAACTGCGGTCTGTCACCATACAATGGGACCACAATATGATTGGCTGTACTTCCTAAGCTGTACCTTTCACCCCCATGAGTTATTCACATCATAACTGGAGGCCTGTGTCTAGGGAGATTATTTTTCATCCTTGATGTTCGTGATGGGGCAGGATGGAATGGACATGAGAGGACCAATTAAGAAACAACCATGTTGGTTCTTGTCAGACAGTGAATGGAAAGGTAGAGAAGGAAAAGAGGATGGAATAGCATCCAGAAGACTTAAAGAAGAGGATCAAGAAGAATAATTAGCCTGAGCACAGGTCTCTAAAGAGAAGGGCTGGGGAATCTTCTTGCTGTCCCTGGTGACCATCCAGGGAGATACCCCAGGAGAGTGGCAAGGATGAAGGCTGAATTGGTTAGCGTCCCCACAGGAAATGGATGGACACTCCAAAGGGTTGAACTGTAAAGAACTTTTTTTTAACACTTACTAATTTTTAACAGAGAGTAAGCACAAGCAGGAGAGGAGCAGAGAGAGGTGGGGAGACAGAGGATCCCAGGAGGAGCCCAACACGGGGCTCGAACTCAAGAACTGTGAGATCATCACGAACCATGAGATCATGACTAGAGCAAAGTCAGATGCTTAACTGACTGAGCCACCCAGGTGCCCCTGAACTGTAAGGAATTTAATGAAGGGATTCTGTAAGGTGTAGGCAGGATGAAGGGAGCCACAAACACCTGGAGATAATAAGGCACCTGGAGACTAACAATTGCAGGAAGTTGTTGGCATTGCTGTGACTCAAGGGACAAGAGAGGGAGGCGTGACATGGAGCCAGGGAGCACCCCCTGCCACCAGGAGTGGGGGCCGTGAAGGAACACAGTCCCTGCCAGAGCCTTCGTCAAGCTGATGCTGTGACAGAGAGGCAGGGGCAGCCAGCACCTTATGGCCGGTCCCTCACCCTTTCTAGTCTCCTGCTGTGCCTCCCACTGGGTGAACCAACCAGGAGCCTAAGGGTAAGGAGCCCAGCAGGGGCAGGGAATGGATCTATAAGGATAGGAGACCAAACGGAGAAGCCACCATCTTGGAAGAAGGAGGAAGTAAAAGCAGGGAGACAGGAAATTGCAGCTAAGGCAGCAGACTCTTTCCTGGGTCCCAGGAGAGGGATGAGGCAAGAACAGCGGTGTCAAGCAAGGGAGCTTTCTAGACAAAAGAGACCTGAGCATGCTTTACACCGAGGCTCAGCTCACCTAAACCACACCACTGGTGCCATGGCGATGGGTTAATCCTGCCTCACAACATGTTGAAAAGTCCCTACCATGTCACGTGCCCCAGAAGATACCGAGGATGAAGTGAAAGGGGCAACACATTCACAACCCAACAGCACTGCAAGTTCCTGTTGGCTCTAACTTACACATCGGCCACACAAGAGAAGCATAATCTTTTAAGAAGAGGAAGACTTTGAGTCACAGTAACACAAAGGCTACTGTATTGCATCCCTGGCTCCCCGGAGGCTGGCTGGATCTAGTTCAAATCACTTCTTTCCGGAGTGGTTGTTGCCAGGAGGATTTAAAACAGCAAACAGTGGTGGTCAATCTAGGTGAAGCTGCCTGTGTCTTTCAACCTTCTTTCCTGGGCATTTCGGGGAAATCAGCCTCTGACTTCCCAGCAATGGCTAAGTGTGGGCCACCAGCGTGTCATGTTCATTGTAAAGGGTTAGCCACCCTCTGCAACATCACTCGTCAGCGTGGTTAAAAAGGAAGGACTCTCTTCCTTGCAGTTGGAATGGTGTGCAGGGAGCATCGGAAAAGGCCAGCAGAATCTGGATCACTAGTGGGTAGTTAACTAAAAGAGACAGCACAGAGTTGCCTTCAGCATGAGTGAAAATTCTCAGAAGAGAGGAAAATGACAAATGGTTTTAGAGGCTTAAATGAAGTTTGCCAGGAAAAGGAGGAGTTAGGCTTCCAGAGGTCATCCTGCTCAGTGGTTCATCACTGAAGTCAGGGCCACAAAGTACAGCTATGCAGGTTATGCACCCCTGCCGTGCTCCCCTTCCTGCCAAGGAGGCAACAACAGCTTGCTTTCCAGTTGCCAAGCCATGTTCCCTGGGAACTGCACCACCCAGAGGAGGCAGGAGGGGTCTATTTTTGATTCTCACAAAGATGTCATATATGCTTATGGCCACCTTGGCCAAATTCATTCTAGCTCCTACTGAAGCATTTACTCCTCAGATCTTGACTGAAATAGCACTGCATTATAATCAGAGCGTGAGTGGGAGAAACTCAGAAAAGACGATAATAGTAATGACAAACAATAATCCCTCATTTGGGTTTAGCCTTTAACGTTTTAAGAAGTGCTTTGCCGTATAGGATCTCATTCAACCGTCAGAACGACACTGGAGTCCAGCCACAGGAAGGTTTTCTTCCCGATTGAACATGTGTGGACTGAAATGAGGCTCCGAGATCCAGGACTGAAATCTCACTCCTCTGATTTCAAATTCTCTGCTCTTTGCACAATATAACACCCCCCCCCCAAAAAAAAACCCTACACGTTTGGAAAAGCTTCCAGTTATTGAGTTGGACAGCCAGCGCCAATCTGCCTGTCTCCTGGGTGACAGAACAGTAATTTTCCTCTGGGGATCTGCTGCTATTGTCAGTAGACATTCTTCTTTCTAGGGAGAGAAGTGCAGTTCAGGCCCCACCCCCCAGACCATCACCGCGTGATTGGTGCAGGAATGGCCATGTGAACCACCAGAGCCAATGAGAGGCGAGAAAGATGCGGGCACCACCTGAGACAGGAAGGGTGCCCACTTGCTTTCCATTGGTCTTGAGCAGGAAAGAAGGTGGGTCTAGAGTTGCTGGCTGTCAGCTTACCCCACATGGAATGTAAGAATAAACAAAGCCAAAGTGGTGATAGGACAGCCAACAGGTCACTAGAGGCAGAGTCCTAGTGACCTGCTTTGATCCTATAGATTAAGTCGCATACGCCCAAGAACTTTTTATTTACTTGAGCCAATATATTTCTTTCATTTTTTGGCAGCTTGAATTGCATCATCTATTTCTTACCACTAAAATACCTCGGCTAGTTTAGGTAGTGTCTTCCTCCTCAGTCTCATTAGCCATGTGCAGAAGCAGCCATCATCACATCCACAAGACGGAGCCACAAAAATTCCCTCAATTCCATCCGATGGCTAATCACCAGCTCTACGCAGCAGCCTGGAAAAGTTAAAGGTGTTCCTTTTGCCCAGATACCCAATGGAGCAGCCTAGCCTGCTGGGAATTGTGAGGCAATTGCCTGGTGTAATGAGGAGGACGCTTCACTTAGTAGAGGTTCAGCTGTGTTCTGTGCTTGGACACCTGTGTAGGATAGATCCCTGATGGTGATAAAATGGCTCCCATTGGTAAGGGAGGCTACATGCAGGAAAGGAGTCTTCTCCCGCAGGCATGGAACATAAGTCCTCTCCTTCAACCTGCCCGGGCCACCATTGGTCAGGTACCCACCACTGGATCAAAGCAGTTACCAGGAGAATGCCATGCATTGAGTGGCTTAGACTGACCAGGATCTAACCTAGAGCTGGAAATGGTGTCACATTGGGTGTCTCTGAGTCACTCCAGGAGGAATAGATCCCCAAACTGGAATTCTGTTGAAAGTTAGAAGTAGGGACTAGATGTTTGGGTTAGATCAAGAATGTCATTACAGCCACTCCTTGACCATGTGACCCTGGGCATGTGGCTCTAACTCCTTGGGCCACCGTGTGCTTGTCTGCAAACTGAAGGGAACAGAATCAAGGACACTGATTACTGCTGGCATTTCTTGATGTTTGCTTTGTATTTGAAGAATTCCAATGTGTCTCCACACTTGAGGGAGCATCACAAGCTGTCTTATAAGTGAGTATGGAAAGGAACTAAGGTGACTTTCAAAGAAAGTGTGGGATCCCTGTGTCTATTCCCCAAATGCACTTTTTGACACCCCGTGTTCTCAAAATTGAGAGATTTGGTATAAAAATCCTAACGGATGGCTTCTTAAACAGAAAAAGAAAGTGGCAACAATCAGCCACCCCTGAGTCAATGTCTCACGTTAGGATAAGACTCCTGGCTCATTCCAGGCCTGTGGCTCCTGGTGGCCCTCCCTATACCCTGTTCAGCTCCTCCAGGGTTTCCAGGCCAGACCCATCCCCGCCCCACCCCCGAGCCGGTGCGCTATTCCTGGTTTACAAAGCACTGCCCCTCCCCCCACGCATGTGACCCCACTACTGCCTAACCTCATTTAGGCTTCACGGCAATCAATTCTGTGGAGCCTGTAAGGTGCAGACTTTTCCTCCTCCAAGTTACAATCAGAAAAACAAAAGGGTTTTCCAACCTTTTTTTTTATTACAAAGTCATATTTTGTGGCATATAAAAAGTAAATTCTAAGCCTCGATAACCTTTATAAACAAAGACTGGGTTTCGCCTTTTCTTTTTTCTTCTCCGCCTGGTCAGAACTATAGCACATTATAAATAGCTGGCAAGATGCTTCAGTTCTGATGCCAAATGCACCCCAGACCACACAACTCAGTCACTGGGGGTGGGGGAGGGGCAGCACAGTACACATCAATCGTTTTGTAAATCCTCAGGTTCTCTCTCTTTTTTTTTAAGATTTTCTTTTTAAATGATCTCTACAACCAACATGGGGCTTGAACTTAGAACCCTGAGATCAAGAGTCGCATGCTCTACTGACCGAGACAGCCAGGTGCCCCTAAAATCCCCAGTTTCCTAATGTGCCCTGAAGGCTGAGAACCACCCGCCCAAGAGAGACACCGCTTTAGCCCCTCCCATTGGTTTTAGCAATGGCCGCCCAACTTCAGTGAAGGAAGAAAGGTGAGTGACAGACTTCCCAACTCTTGGCTGTAGGGGAACACTTAAACTGTTACTAGATCTTTAAAGTCTACTGATTCCTGGGACCTTTGGGGGAGGGGAGTATTGTCTTGTCTCTCAGAAAGGGTTCTGAGATTTCTTAGTAGGAACTTAGCTCAGTGGGAAGTCTGGCTCCTAATAGACTCTAATTAAACTGTGCTCTGCAGTATTTCCCATTACCCACCATCCCCCATGCAGACCAGAGGCCAGCCTTCTGAATGCACCTCTAACAGGAGCTCCTTACCGGGCTCCTTAGCAGAAGGTCACTGAAACTATTTTATTAGGACTTCACGAATGATTTAACTAAAAGGGGCCAGAGAGGGCACACATAACGTTCCAAATATTCATCAGGCAGAGAAGCACGTAAGCAAGAGGGACACTTCAGCTGGAGAAGCTCCAACTCGGACCTGAGCCGAGGGAGTGTCCGCGTGTGGCCTTGGCCTGACACTAGACTCGGCACAGGAAGTCCACTCGGGTAGCCTCAGGACATGTAAGGTAAGGCAGTGATTTAGTTGAAGGCCAAACCTATTCTGTTAAAAGCATCTTGAAAAGTTCTGCAGCCCCTGACTCTGGAGAGTGACAGTCTCCCAAGAATCCCGAGCGAAGCGTTAGAGGAAAGGAAACTACTCCCAATAATGAGCTCAGGAATATTTGGTCCTTGCTTGACCCAGGGATGGAGATGAGCACTGTATTGGGAACCAAGAATTTGTTCTCCTGGTGTTCGGACTTTGCCTCTAAATAACGTCAAGCCTGTAAAGCATTATCAATCACCAAAGGTATTTATTAGGCAGGGACAGGCTTAGGGCTGTGGAACATGACGGACAAGGTTTGGCTCTCATTTCTAGTCGGTGCTTATGAAATACATGCTGATTGATTGATAAGAACTTATGAGGGAACGGATAAAGCACTCACTCAGCAGCCACCACTGGCCTACGGGCGTTAGCGAGGTGACTACTCTCTTACCCTGTTCTCACTACATCTCCACCACTTACAGTTTTATAAGCTCCCCGTAGACTTAGAAGCTCATTCTTTTCACTCTGGCTCAACATGAGAATCCTATCTCATTTTGAGATGTGTGTATCATATCAAATGACAGACGATCGTGCTGATCATTTGCAAAGATAGAAAGCCAACTGTATGCACCAGTGGGCGGACGTGAGGGGGCCCGAGAGGTCCAGTTAACTGAGCAGCTGAAGCATAGGAGCCCCGGGCAAGATGCCCTGGGAAGGATCTCATTCAGTGCTCCTCCGTGACCTGAGCCGTGTGAAATCAATTGACTCGCTTTAATCGGACCAGCCTGAGCGAGGGTGGGAACGTAGCTAGGCTCCTCGGGGCCTTGAGCTGTTATCCGCTTACAGGTAACCGTGGAGCGTGGATTGCAAAGGATGCACCACAGTGGTCAGAGCTCTTTTAGTTGCACGTTACAGAATCTTAGCAGGACAGAATGCAATGGCTTTCTGGTACAGTGGCGGCTGGATCCAAGCGCTTCAAAGATGTTCTCCTGAATCGGTCAACTCTGATGGCTGCCATGTCGGCTTCTGCTTCAGACAGGTCCCCTCAATATGGTGGTGATCATAATTGCCAGAGGCTCCAGGCTCGTGTTCAGTCAGCTAAACGTCCCCAGATAGTTCTAGCGGCACCGGGGACTAATTTTCCACAAGCCTAGCCCATTGCACACCATCTCTAACCCGGTACCTGCAACAGGGGGAGTCAGTTCGCAGTGGCCAGCCCTCTGTTTCATGACCGCTCCTCTTTGGAAGTGCGGAGTCCGGCCCTGCTCCTGTGACACAGGCTTCTATTTCAGGGGCTGCCCAAAAGAACACTGGGGTACTTTTCTAGAAGTAAACAAGCAACAGCTCTATGTGGCACTGTGTCGGCCCTGTTTGCAAACCCTGAAGTCATGATAGCTTTTCTTACCTTCATCATCCTAGAATATTCCGTGTCTGAATAATAAGCAATTCTGTCAATACTTTTTAAATTAATGAGTAGGGGCACCTGGGTGGCTCAATGGGTTAAGCGGCTAACTGCAGCTCAGGTCATGATCTTGCAGTTCGTGAGTCCGAGCCCCGCGTCAGGCTCTGTGCTGACCGCTCAGAGCCTGGAGCCTGCTTCAGATTCTGTATCTCCCTCTCTCTCTCTGCTCGTGCTCCCTCTGTCTCTCAAAAATAAATAAACGTTAAAAATTATTTAAATAAATAAATGTATCTGGTTGAAGGCATAAACATGAAACATTTAAATAGTCTACAGTTTTGGGGGGCACCTGGGTGGCTCAGTCAGTTAAGCATCTGACTTTGGCTCAGGTCATGATCTCACCATTTATGAGTTCAAGCCCCACATCTGGCTCAGCTCTGTCCTGACAGCTCAGAGCCTGGAGCCTGCTTCCGATTGTGTATGTGTGTTCTCTCTCTCTCCCTCTCTCTCTCCCTCTCTCTCTCACTCTCTCTCTCACTCTCTCTCTCTCTCCGCTGCCCTGCCCCCTTCTTTCTCTCTTTCTCAAAAATAAACATTAAACAAATTTTTTAAAAATAAACACATATTCTACAGTATTTGGTAATATTCCTCCATGGATGATACAAAAGCAAAGATGCAAAGATAAGAGATCAGGGGAAGAGGAAGCGTTAAAGGATGGGGAGGTATAGACCGGAAGAGAGGAAGTGGGGCATCCCAGGCAGGGACCCAACATGAGCACAGGCCCTGAAATCAGACAAGCCGCGTGCATTCAGGGGCAGAGAAAGCCCACCAGAATTCATCTGTGGAAGTCCCGAGCAAAGGGGTGAGGAGTGGGGACAGTGGGTCAGGGCCATTTACACGTCTGGAATGGCCATCTGAAGGGGACACGCTGAGTTGGCATTGAAGGGAGAGAAGAAGGTTTCAGTTCCGCACAGAGTGAGTGGGCAGTGTCAGCAGGAAGCACGAGGTGGGGCAGTGATGACAAAGAGCTGTTTTGGAGAGAGAAGCCTGGTGGGGATGTGGAGGTGGATGATCATCAGGGCAACGATAGAGGCAGGGAGGTCAGGGTGATGAGAACCCGGCCTCTACCCCTTCAGAAGAGCCTTTTCCAGCCTAGCCTCAACAGTGCATTCATCAACCTGCCCCACACCCTCCCTTTCTCCTTCTCTCCAGGTCCTTCTCTTTCTGCCTCCGCTTCCAGAACACATTTCAGATCCTCTATTATATTCAAGAAACTTGTAAATGCAGAGTCTCCATGAGAGAAGGAATAAAGACCGCTGTGAGAGAGACCAAGTCTTGTGGAGAAACGCTTGCTAAGGGACTAAGGGGATGAGGCCGGGTAACCAAAGCTGTAGCTCACCATCACTATTCTACAAGCCGACTGAGCTTGAATCTGAGCGCCCTTGTTCATTGGCAAACTCTCTCTTAGCCTTGATATTTTGCCTCTGTAAAATGGAGGTAATAATTACATTTCCCTCAGAGGGTTATTATGAGAGTTGGTGATAATGTAAGGAAAGTGCTTGATTCAATGCCTGTCATTATTATTCTTATTCGCATCTGGGAATAATCCAAGCACCTGCTGGTCAAACTCACCTAGACTTCCTCCCAAAGCTAAAAATTCCTCCAGGAAAGGACAGGGAGGGCGGGGGGGAAGGGGGGGTGGTCTTTGGAGATGGAGTGAAGCTCTTCTCCATGGGTCTCCAGCTTGAGCTTCAAGCTCCGACCCCTCCTGAAATATGTCAACCACTAGAGGGAGAGTAGACCTCCAGAAAGCATAGCCCTTAATCCCACTCATGGTATCAACTCACTGGGACCCAGCAGGCATGTTTGGCTTTTGTTTTTGTTTTTGTTTTTCTTATAGGAACAGAATAAAATAGAAAATACATTAAATGTAGATGCTACAGGTAGATATTGTTTCATAAATCCCTTTGTCTTTATGCATATTATCTATGCATTTATAACATATTTCTCACTGTGGGTGGTGGTCAACCAGCAAAGACTCTGAGAAACACTGTCTTTAAAAAGAAGTATCCTTAAAGGGTATGTAGGAGAAAGCTACCTATTTTCTTTAATTCTCAGACAGGCACCAAACAGATTCTGTATTAAAGAAGATGAGTTGGGGTGCCTGGGTGGCTTGATAGGTTAGGTGACCGACTTCAGCTCAGGTCACAATCTCTTGGTTCATGTGTTCAAGCCCTGCATCGGGCTCTGTGCTGACAGCTCAGAGTCAGGAGCCTGCTTCAGATTCTGTGTCTCCCTCTCTGTCTCTCTCTCTCTCTGTCCCTCCCTGCTCACACTCTTTCTCTGTCTCTATCTCTCTTTCTCTCAAGAGTAAATAAACATTAAAACAATTTTTTTAAAGAAGAGGAGCTATTTTTCTTTCTTTTTTTAAGTAAGTAAACTCTGTCCCCATTGTGAGCCCAAGATAAAGAGTCACACGCTCCACCTACTGAGCCAGAAAAATCAGATACGGGAGTGGAGGACTCGATGATGCCCCATATTGTTAGGAACTTGAATTATTTCTAGGATGCTCTTCCTCTGGTGTTCATTAATATAAGACCTCCCAATGTCTAACTTGGCCATTTCTCCTCATAGGCCTGCAAACGACCTGCACAGCGCTCTTTCTAGGAGATAATATCCAGGGTCAGGGCACCCATCACTTCATCCGTGATTCTGAATTAATTTTTAGCTCTTAACTCCAGATCTGTATTTCCAAACGATGGCTGGAATTCTCTCCATTCTCTCTCCCCTCAACCTCAGCCTATCTGAGACCCAGTATAGGATCTTCCTTTATAAGAAGAAAGGTAAAAAGCTCTTCCCGTGTTCCTTCTCCTGGCCTGTCTTCATCTGTGCAGGCTGCTATGATTAAATATCACAGACTGGGTGGCTAATAAACCACGGAAATATGTTTCTCACAGCTCTGGGAACTGGAAGTCCAAGATCATGGTGCCAGCACGGTAGGGTGAAGGCCCTTTTCCAGGTCTGAGACTCCTTGCTGGACAGACCTGGGAGTTCTGCGGAGTCTTTTATATAAGAGATCATTGTTTCTTACTAGAAGAAATCATCGCATCATGAGGGCCCCACTACCCAAGGGCTCCACCCACTAATACCATCATTTTTGAGGGTTAGGAGATCTTGGTATATGAATTTGGGAAGGACATTCAGACCATAGCAGCCCTTCCTGCCTCTCAGTAAAACCCAGATGAAAAAGCTCAGTTAAGTCAAGTGTCCTGACCCTCCTTTATGATCACTTATCCTACCTCCCCCTATCCCATCTGTCCAGCGCATTTGTCCCTCCCACTCATACTTTTCAGGATGATTTGTGTAGCCCTCTTACTTGTCTCCCTGTCCCCAGCCTCCCACCCTTCCCAGGGACCCCTCTCATGGCCAGCAGCAACCTTACAAAAGCACGTATTGAATCATGACATTGACTCACATCATTCAATTCCTAAAAACAGGCAATAACTCCCCAAGAATAAGCAAATAACATTTTGTAAGCATGAGGGGTGCCTGGGTGGCTCATTTGGTTAAGTGATTTCGGCTCAGGTCATGATCTCACAGTTCGTGAGTTTGAGTCCTACATTGGGTTCTACACCGACAGTGTGCACCCAGGTTTGGATTCTTTGCCTCTCTCTCTCTCTCTCTCAAAAATAAATAAATAAACACTAAAAAATTATAAGCATCAGATTTAAAGCCCAAACATGGAATGACAAGTGACTTTTTCATCTTTTTTTTTTAATCTTTTTTTTAGTTGTAGTTGACGTGTAGTTTCAGGTGTACAAGATAGTGATTCAACAGTTACATACATTATGATATGCTCACCACAATAAGCGTAATCACCCATTACCATACACAGTTACTACAGTATTATTGACTCTGTTCCCTACGCTGTACTTTCCATCTCTGTGACTTAATTTTCAATACCTAGAAATCTGTACCCCCTTATCCTCTACCTATTTTGCCTATTCCTCTGCCCAGCTTCCCTCTGGCAACCACCAGTTTGTTCTCTATATTTTTGAGTGTGTTTCTATTTTGTAGCTGTTTGTTTCTTAGATTCCACATATAAGTGAAATCATTGGGTATTTGCCTTTCTCTCTCTGACTTGTTTCAGTTAGCGTCATACCCTGAAGCCACATCCATGTTGTCATGAATAGGAAAACCTCCTTCTTTGTTACGGCTGAGTAACATTTCGTAGTGTATATAAACCACATTTTCCTTGTCCACTCATTGGTACATGGACACGTGGGCTGCCTCCATGTCCTGGCTATTGTAGATAACAATGCCATGAACACAGGAGCGCGGATATGTTTTCAACTTAGTGTTTGCACTTTGTTTAGGTAAATACCCAGGAGTGGAATTCCTGGAACATATGGTATTTCTATTTTTAGTTTTTTGGGGGAACCTCCATTCTGTTTTCTACAGTGGCTGCACCAATTTACATTCCCACCAACAGTGCCCAGGTGTTCTCTTTTCTCCACATCCTTACCCACATTTGTGGTTTTGTCTTTTTGTTTTTAGCCCTTCTGCTGGGGTGAGTGGATACTTCACTGTGATTTTGATTTACATCTCTCACATGATTAGTGACGCTGGGCATCTTTTCAGGTATCTCTTGGCCATCTGTATGTCTTGTTTGGAAAAATGTCTGTTCAGGTCCTCTGCCCATTTTCAATAAGATTATTTGGGGTTTTTTGGTGTTGAGTTACATGAGCTTTTTTTTTAATATATATTTTGGATATTAACCCCTTATTGGATTTATCATTTGCAAATATCTTCTCCCATTCACTAGCTGTCTTTTCATTTTGTTGATGGTTTCCTTCACTGTTCAACAGATTTTTTTAACATATTTCTCTTTTTTTTTAAGTTTATTTATTGATTTTGAGAAAGAGTGCACGTGGGAACAGCAGAGAGAGAGAATACCAAGTAGGCTCCGCACTGTCAGCGCAGAGCCCAATACAGGGCTCAAACTCACAAGCCTCAAAGCTTTTTATTTGTATGTACTCTCAGTTATTTATTTTGGCTTTTGTTTCCCTTCCTGAGGAGACATATTTAGAAGAATATTGCTAAGGCCAACGTCCATGCGCTTACTACCTGTGTTTTCTTTCAGGAGTTTTATGGTTTCACAGTTAGGTCTTTCATCCATTTTGAGTTTATCCTTGTGTATGGTGTAAGAAAGTGATCCATTTTCATGCTTTTCCATATAGCTGTCCAGTTGTCCCAAACATCATTTGTTGAGGAGACTTTTCCCCATTGTGTATCCTTACCTCCTTTGTCAGAGATTAATTGACCAGATAAACATGGGTTTCTTTCTGGGCTATCAGTTCTGTCCCATCAATCTATGTGTCAGTACCATACTCTTTTGATTATCATAGCTTTCTAGTGTTGCTTGAAATCTGGAAGTGTGCTGCCTGTAGCTTTGTTCTTCCTTCTCAAGATTGCTTCAGCTATCCGAGCTCTTTTGTGGTTCCATATAGAGTTTAGATGTTTTTTTTGGTTCTAGTTCTGTGAAAAATACCATTGGTGTCTTGATAGGGATTACTCTAAACCTATAGACTGCTTTGGGTAGTATAGACATTTTAACAATATTAATTCTTCCAATCCATAAGCATGGTATATCTTTCCATTTATTTAATGTCTTTCATTAATGCCTTATAGTTTTCAGAGTATAGATCTTTCACCTCTTTGGTTAAATTTATGTCTAGGCATTCACTCTTTTCTTAAAAATTTTTTAAGTTAGTTTATTTGTTTTGAGAGATCAAGAGCAGGGACTGGGCAGAGAAAGAGGCAAAGAGAGAATCTCAAGCACTGACGGCACAGAGCCCAATGTGGGGCTTGAACTCATGACCTATGAGGTCATTACCTGAGCAGAAATCAAGAGTCAGATGCTTAACTGACTGAGCCACCCAGGCACCCCATTATTTTATTCTTTTTGATGCAATTATAAATGGGATTATTTTCTCATTTTCCATTCTGCTCTTTCATTGTTAGTGTATAGAAACATAACAAATTTCTGTATATTTATTTTATATCCTATAATTTTACTGAATTCATTTATTAGCTCTAATAGTTTTTGGTGTTTAGGGTTTTCTATGTATATCTACCATCATATCATCTGCAAATAGTGTCAGTTTACTTCTTCCCTACCAATCTGGATACCTTTTATTTCTTTTGTTTGTTTGATTGATTGCTATGGCTAGAATTTCCATACTCTGTTGAATAAAAGTGGTGAGAGTGGACATCCATGTCTTGTTCCTGATATTAAAAGAAAAGATTCCAGCTTTTCACCATTGAGTATGATGCCAGATGTGGGTTTGTCATATATGGCCTTTATTATGTTTAGATACCTTCCTTCTATACCACTTTGTTGAGAGTTTTTATCATGAATCAGAACTCATGCGGGGGTGCCTGGGTGGCTCAGTGGGTTGAGTGCTCAGGTCATGGTCTCGCCGTTCATGGGTTGGAGCCCTGCATCAGGGTCTGTGCTGACTCAGAACCTGGAGCCTGCCTTTGGATTCTGTGTCTCCCTCTCTCTCTGACCCTCAACTGCTCACACTGTCTGTCTGTCTGTTTCTCTCTCTCTCTCTCTTTCTCTCTCATAAATAAATAAAACATCAAAAAATTTAAAAAAGGACTCATGGATGTTGAATTTTTTTCAAATGCTTTTTCTGTTGAGATTTTTATCTAATGTGGTGTATTACATTGATTGGTTTGTGGATACAAACCATCCTTGCATTCCTGGAATAATCCCATTTGATCATGGTGAAGAATTCTTTTAGTATACATTCTAATTCAGTTTGCTAATATTTTGTTGAGGATTTTTGTGTGTATATTCATCAGGGATGTTGGTCTACAATTTTCTTACTTTTTTTAATTTTGGAGTGCCTTTGATATCAGTATCAGGGTAATGCTGGCTCCGTAGAATGATTTGAAAAGCATTCCCTCTACTTCTGTTTTTGAAATAGTTTGAGAAGGATAGATATTAACTTTTCTTATGTTTGGTAGAGGCACCTGGGTGGCTGAGTTGGTCAAGCATTTGACTCTTGATTTTGTCTCGGGTCATGATTTCACAGTTTGTGAGCTCACGTGTGCTCGCGCTCTCTCTCTCTCGCTCGCTCACTCTCTCTCATGCTCGCGCTCTCTCTCTCTCTCTCTCTCTCTCTCTCTCTATCTGTCTCTGTCAAAATAAATAAATAAACTTTAAAAACATGTTTGTTAGAATTTTCCTGTGAAGGGGTGCCTGGATAGTTCAGTTGATTAAGTGTCCAACTTCAGCTCAGGTCATGATCTCACAGTTCATGAGTTTGAGCCCTGCATCCAGCTCTGCGCTGACAGCGCAGAGCCTGCTTGGGATTCTCTCTCCCTATCTCTGTGCCTCTACCCCCCACCCTCCCTCTCAAAATAGATAAATAAACTTTTAAAAAAAGGATTTACCTGTGAAACCATTTGGTCCTGGACATCTGTTTGTTGGGAGTTTTTTGATTAATGATTCAATTTTGGCTGTTCAGGTGTTCTATTTCTTCAATATTCTGTCTTGGAAGATTGTATACTTTTAGGAATTTATCCATTTCTTCTAGTTGTCCAATTTGCTGGCATATTATTTTCTGTAGTGGTCTCTTTTTTAAATTTTCTTTTTGTTTATTTTTGAGAGAGAGAGAGAGAGAGAGAGAGAGAGAGAGAGAGCGAGCGAGCAATGGGGGAGGGGCAGAGAGCGAGAGAGAGACAGAATCTGAAACAGGCTGCAGGCTCTGAGCTGTCAGCACAGAACCCAATGCAGGGTTCAAACCCACGAACCGTGAAATCATGACCTGAACTGAAGTCAGATGTTTGACTGAGCCACCCAGGTGCCCCTATAGTGGTCTCTTATAATCCTTATATTATATGTTGTATTATATATATTGTATGATATATTATATTTGTGTTTCTGTGGGTCACTTATAACTTCTCTTTCATTCCTGATTTTCTTTATTTGAGTCCTCTCTTTTTTTCTTGATGAGTATGCCTAAAGGTTTGTCAATTTTATTTTGTTTTCAAAGAACCAACTCTTAGTTTCATTCATTTTTATAATTTTTTTCTCTATTTGATTTATTTCTCCTCTTACCTCTACTTTTCCTTCCTTTTACTAACTTTGGGCTTTGTTCTTCTGTTTTTCTGTTGTTTCTTTAGGTATAGAATTAGATTATTTGAGATTTTTCTTGTTTCTTGATGTAGGCTTCTATCACTATAAACTTCCCTCTTAGAACTGCTTTTGCTGCATCCCAAGGATTTTGAACTGCAGTGCTTGCCTCGTGATTTGTCTCCTGGTGTTACTTGTCTCCTCTTTGATTTCTCTGTTGATCCCATAGTTATTTAGTAACATGTTGCTGAGCCTCTAGTGTTTCTGTTTTTCCAGTTTTCTCCTTGTAACTGATTTCCAGTTTTGTACTGTTGCAGTCAGAAAAGATGCTTGACATGATTTCATTCTTCTTGAATGTACTGAAACTTGTTCTGTGGCCTAACATGTGATCTGCCCTGGAGAATGTTCCAGAATGTACTGTAAAGGAATGTGTATTCTGCTTTGGAGCTGCATCAGACCCGGCTGAGGCTGCCCACCAGCTGTGGCAGGGTGGGAGCTGCTTTGGAGGGCTCTGACCAGAGTGGACCTTGAGGAGAACACCATGGCTGGGCAAACAGTGCGAGTGGCTAGTGAGGTAGATAGAGAGTGTCAGAATTGGCTTGTGCCAATTGTCAGCTGTCTGTACTGAAGGGGGGCAAGAAAATGGCACTCACCACCACTTCCGTTCCTGTAGAAAGCTCCTACAGATCCCTGCCCCTCGGCCCCTAAAATTAGTCAACAAATCTCTTTCATGTATAACCCAGGCACTTTTCAAACTGTTGCTTCTCTACTGCCTCTCGGGCTGAGTGATAAAGCCTGTTGGCTCTTTAAGGATGGGGACTCAGTTTCCCATTGCCCTCTGTCTTCCCAGAGTTTAGCCCTACTGATTTTCAAAGTCAGATGTTATGGGTTCTCTTCTTTCTGGTACAAGACCCCAGGGCTGAGGGTGCCCAGTGTGGGGCTTGGTCCCCTCTCTCCCTCCTCCCTGTTTGTGCTCTCCCTCCTCCCTGTTTGTGCTCCCCCTCCTCCGTGTTTGTGCTCTCCCTCCCACTTGCAGGTAGTCCTGCTGGCTGTTTGGTTCCCAACTGCATCTCTTTCCCTCCTGACTTTTCCGATGTGACCTTCTCTTTATGACTTTAGCTATAGAAGATGTGTTCTTCTCGTCTTCCTGTGGTTTTTTTAGAGTGAGTTCTAATGCACGTAGTTATTGCCTCAGTCTACAGGAGGTCATTAATTCAGGATCCTCCTACTCTGCTATCTTTCCTGACCCCGGCAAATGGTTTTCATTCAAGTGCCAAACACCAGCTCTCAGTGGTGGCTTCTTAGAGAATTGTGTTGAGCAGGATTCTGAGACTTCATACAAATTCAGGAAGAAAGGTAAACACTGGGCATAAGAGGGGGAAGTAGACATCTTTAGTCTAGGCTCAATGCACTTTTTTGCTTTTTCCTACGTCCCATAGCATCAACTCTTCAGCCAAAAAACTACTCATTGATGCCCAAATATACTACCTAATCCTATTAACCACAAAGACCATCTATTTTCATGATTCCTATCTTCTGCTGTCTAGACTTCACTTGGCTCAATTTCCACTTATTAGAACTTTTTGAAGACAACGAACATCTCTTATCTCCCAATCCCTAGATCCCATCCACTATCTTAGACATTGCAAATATTCAACAGCATTTTAGGGGATATGAGAATTAATTAACTAAGAATTAATTAACTAATATTCTGATGGCATAATAGTCAGAAAGTCACAAGGAATATCTAGGGAACTGGAATCATCTTAGAGGTAGACACACTTGTAGGAATCTTGCAGTTTCCATCAGTGATCCACAAGATAGCAGTGCCCTTCCTATCAGGCAGGTTGGTAGAGCTATAAATTCAAGCAAAGAATCTCTTTCTCTAGGGTAGCGGTATAGCACTCAACACTTATAAAAGACTGTATTGTGCACAAGACAAGCTTTGTGCCCCTTTCACCAACCACAT